>NC_091164.1:6331606-6363160 GCF_040958095.1 Procambarus clarkii
CCACTCCCTGGGAGTGGGGGGGGAAGCCCTGGACCCCCGCACCAGTTACCACCTCAGTTCATAGGCCGAGCATCAAAAACGAAACCGCTGACCGAGGGGAGGGAGGGTGCCAGGGAGCCTCCGGGGCTCACCAAGAAAAATGACATTTCATAACATTCAATGCTGGTTTCTATGGGGAGCCCCTCCAACTCCTTAGAGCTACATAACCAAAGACAAGTAGAAAAGAGGGGACTAACCTGCGTGGCAGCCCGCAACGTGCACATTAACTCAAAAGGCGAGACAACTGGCTGCAACCTGCGACCCAAAGCCACACACGAACGACCGGGACCAGGTACATTTACCAAATAACAGGTGGTCAGGACCCTGTTCGACCACCAAAACTCCCTTGCCTCAATGTCAGCCCAAGACATGTTGCCAAACACGGGAGCCAAAGCAGCATACAGTATCCACTCGATTTAACAACTTGTATGAGGCTGTACCCAGTTTGTTGAATCTGGGGGTCAGCTAAATCCGGAGGTTTTAAAATTTTGTAACTAGTCATATTTGGGAGAGCAACAGGATGGATGGTGGGTGGACAGGCAAGTGGACAGACTGGCTGGTTAACTGCTGGTTTTCAGGAAAGAGGGCTGGCTGGATGGATGGAAGATTGGGTAAATGAATGGCTGACTGGCAGACAGGCAGGAGAGGGAGTGGGCAACCTGTCCTCTTACAAATTACGTCTGAATTTGCCGTTTGCCTGTATGGTCGAAAATGGATGTAATTTGAAAATGAATAGTAGTTGAAAATATATTTTGGATTTTTTTTCCAAAACAGCAAGTTAAGGATTCTCTGCTAGGTTAGGAGGGCAAGAAATTCTCCTAAGGTTTCAAACATCATAAAAATCGTTAATTGAAAGTTTCCTCTCCTGACCTATCTGAGTAAGCCAGAGGATTCAAAACAGAAAACAGGACAGTACAATCACTTTCACGAGCCGATTTCATTTCAAATTACATTTAATTTTGGCCATATGGACAAACGAGCAAAAAACCAGCATTGAATGTAACGAAACGGCATTTTCTGGGCGAGACCCGGAGGCTAACCGGAGCTATCCTGTATGGAGTTCTTTGGGCCTACCGAGGACCACGAACCAGAATCTGGCCCCCTCAGAGAGGCGCGAGGAGGAATTGCCTATAGAATCCCCCGTGTGGTTGGACGCATTCTATATCTGCCATCGACCGGGGTCAGGCACCCAGAAAGATAAGCACCTCAAAACAAACCCCCTATCCTGGTGAAAATTGCTACAAAAAGCCAAACTAGTGGACAGAACTCCCTAAACAGAAACGAGCAAACAAGCATGACATTACACATCGACGCGCCGCTGTCTGCGCAGCTCCCCCCTCCCCGGGAGGGAGAAGGGGGTAGCCCCAGACCCCCGCGCTGGCAATCCACACCCCAGTTCTGAGGCTGGATATAAAAAATGCAAAAAAAAAAAAAAAAAAAAAAACGGCAACTGAGGGGGAGGAAGGGTTGCTGGGGAGCCTTCGGGTCTCACCCAGAATTTGGTGTTTCATACACTCACCGCTGTTTTCTGGAGGAAGCCCTTTCGGCTCCCCGGAGTCACCAACCAAAAGATGAAACCAGAGGGACTTACCCGGGGTGTGGTCACCCGAGGCTCACTCCTCAACGCGAAGTCCCAGGCAACTGGCTGAACCGCCGACCCAAAGTGACACAGTAGGCCCGACTAGGCCCAGGATATTATCTTGAGATGATTTCAGGGCTTAGCGTCCTGCAGCCCGTCCTCGACCAGGCCTCCTTTTGCTACAAACCCCCAGGAAGCGCCCAAGCAGCTGTCTAACTTCCAGGGTACCTATTTACTGCTAGGTAATAGGGGCATCAGGGTGAAAGAAACATTTTGCCCATTTGTCTCTGCCCTCCACCGGGGATCGAACCCAGAACCTCAGGGAATACGAATCCGAAGCGCTGTCTGCACAGCTGTCAGGGGCTGTCAGATGTTCACCAAGTAATGAGCAGCCAGACCCTGTTTGATCTCCAAGAACCCCGCGCGCCGAATGTCAACCCAAGACACGTTCCCAAAAACCAGCAGCAAGGGGTAGCAAACTTACGAATGTCATGGGCACAGGAATAGACAGCAGGCTGGACTAGACTGAATATCCTGCGGATGACCTGGGGAGACTCGAACCCTGGAACAGGGGAAGAAGGGAAACTGGATCAACCCAAAAGCGCATCCCTGCCACAAGAGTCTGGTGGCGCGCAAATAATGGCAGAGAGCCACAACCAGACACAACCATGATGCACCCCTGGCCTAACGACCAAGCATCAACAACCCAAGGACCCCTCCAGAAAGCAGCAGTGTCATTCTTCGCCAGGAAAAGAAGGAGAGACAGCTGCAAAACGAACAAACCTACAACCAGGACCAAACACGCAGAAAACCCCTGCGCCAGAGGAGAGCATGAAGCTCCCCGACCTCGACCCCAGAGGTCAGTGCCAACAAGAAAAGAGCCTTAGAGAAAACATCCTGAACTGAAGGGGCCACTACAAAACCGAGGAGAGAGACATGGGAGTACCCTGTCCAATGACCAGGACGGCTCAAGCGGCACATGAGCAGATAGGAAGTGAAACAACACACGAGACACAGCTTGATACATCAAGCAAGTAACATCAACTACCAAAAGCAGTAACGGCGACAGTATTTGGCATAAGACGATGGTCCTGGAACAACCAAGAAAGAAAGGACAAAACAACCTTACAGACAGTGAGTACACCTACAAAGCGAAAGAAAGAAAGAAATGGAAGGACTGTCAAGAGACCTCATACTGCCGCCGAGATGAAGCCTGCAGATGGGACACCAGCATGATGCCACCTGATCACCATAGAGATGATGATAGACCAGAGTAAAAATATACCAAACGTGCAGACTTGAGGAGAAAGGATCGAACCAGCCACGTGATGTACTGGACCAATCTGCTGAAAGAGGCGGAGCTGCAGGAAAATCTCCGGGTTCGGACACTGAGCAAAGCAGCGCCCTGAAACCAAAGCTGGGCCGGCCACCACAGGGCCAAGAGGACTACTCTACCCTGGTAAGTCTGCAAGCGAGTCAGGACCAAGAGCAACAGTGGAACCGGGGAAAAGAGGTACAGGAACCCCCACCTCCTCCAGTCCTGCCGAAAGACATCAACCCGGATGGCCTCACAGTTAGGGAAGGGTGCCACATATACAGGGAGGCACCGTGACTTCGTCAACGCGACCCGAACCTCCGGGCGCCCAAACGTCTGGCAGAGCCAACGAGTCGGCGTTGACTGTCCATTCCGTGGACAGAGGAAAGAACCGAGACAGGTCATCCACCAGGACGTTGGACATCCCCTGAACGTGGACTGCCAGGAGAGCCAAACCCCGAGAACTCAGCAGACGGGTCACCCGAAGCAACCAGCACCAAAGAGCCAAGGACCGCACCAAACCCCCTCGGTTCAGACAATGAACCACCGGGGAGCAGTCTGAATGGAGCCGGATCGTCGATCCACTGGCGACCTGAACTCTCCTAAGGTAGAACCACACCGCCGCAAACTCCCGCACCGTGCTGTGGGCTCGACGAAAGGACTGACCCCACCGCCCCTGGCCGGCTTGGTGAGCACTGGTCACAAAACCCCAGCCGAAATATGACGTGTCCGTGAGCACATCGAGCAAGGGCTCGGGTAGGCGCCAAGGCCCTGAACCCCGAAAAACTCGAAGAGGAAGCCGGCAATGCAGCAGCCGACGCAAGTCCCCGGGGGTCGAACCCAGCAATTGCGAGAGAAGCAAAAGGGCGCCCATACCAGCCAGTTGTTGAGGTAGGCCAGCACCCGAACACTTAAAAGATGCAGACGGGCCACCACGACCTGTGTAAGGTGTGTGAAAACGCAAGGTGCCAGGTTCAACCCGAACAGAAGAAAACGAAAGCGGTAACTCTGACACCCACAACAAAACTGAGTCAGTCCCTGAACCCCGGATGAATCGGGATGTGCCAATATACGTCCCAGAGTTCTTATTTCCTGAATAGGAAGCTGGCGACACAACAACTGACGCAAAACCCCTGGAGGCTGAATCCAGCGGTTGCGAGAGAGGTGGAAGGGATGGTCCCAAAGGAACCAAAACAGATGCCGAAACCAGACCCGACTCGGCTGGTAAACCAGCACGGCAAAGTTCACACTCCCGCACAACTGCTATAGCACCCACCAAGTGACACTGAGAAACAAGGAAGTGGACCAAGAGTCCCAAACGAGGCCCAGTCAGGTCCAAACCTGGGACGGAACCAGACGCGACTTCCACCAGTTCACCAGGAACCCGAGCCCACACCAACAAGTCATCGAGGTAGGCCACAATCCGAACCCCTAGCAGATGCAGACAGGCCACCACGACCCAGGTAAGAAGCATGAATACGCAAGGTGCCAGATTCAAGCCAAAAGGAAGGCAACGAAAGCGGTAAGCCTGCTGCCCTACAACGAAACCTAACCAGTCCCTGAACCCTAGATGAATAGGAAAGTGCCAATATGCATCCAGGAGGTCCAGACACACCATCTAAGAACCCGGCTCCAAAAGAAACCAGACCTGGGACAGAGTGGTCATCCGAAAGGAGGGGCAAGGAATCCAGGGGTGCTGGTTTGCCAAGCTGGTTTACCTGCCAGGTCAGGTCTGACTTCGGCATCTGTTCTGGTTCCTTCGGGACTGTTCCTTCCACCTCTCTCATGACCGCTGGGTTCAGCCTCCAGTGGCCTTGCATGAGTTGCTGCATTGCCAGCTTCCTATTCGGGTTTTTCGGGGTTCAGTGCCTTGGAGTCTACTTGAGCCCTTGCTCGATGTGTTCATGGATGTCTCGTTTCTCGGCTGGGGTTTTGTGACCAGTGCTCACCAGGCCGGATGGGGCTTCAGATGGGACAAGTCCAGAATGAACCGAAGATCCACACAGTTCTATTTCAGCACTGGAAACAGGCGGGAAACCCACCTGAGGGTCGGAGTCGTTTCGACTACACCCAAGCGTACCCACTCCAAGATGACCCGATGGAGCGAAGGGGAAAAAGCCTGCCCTGCCAGCCCTAAACCCCCCGAAGGAGGAGGAGGAGCCGCAGGCCAGAGGACATGACCCGAAATGCCTGCCAAACATGGGACCCAGGCGTGAGCACCTGGATCCCAGCGCCCCCGTCAACGGAACGACTCGTGAAAGGGCTGACGCCCCTTACAAAAAGCCGGCTGACGAGAAGAGCGAGCATTGCACCGACCAGATGACGCCGGCTCCAAAAGATACGCAGGCTCAGAAACTAGCACCAAAGGCCTACCCTGATTGGAAGAACCCAAAGCCACAGCATGATCCTTCCGAGAGGCCCGAGAACGGCTCCCCTCGCAGCCACCCCGGAGAAGCAACAAATCTTACACAGAACAGCAACTAGACAAGGCCGCCTGCAGAAACTGTGTGACAGCAAAGTCTGCAAACAGCAATGGACAAAAAGACGATGAAAACCTAAGACCCAGGGCCTAAGTGGAATCCAAGGAGCGAGCGAGCTCGGCCTGGCGACATATGAAGCCTCTGACAAAGAATAGAGACACCACCTCCCTGAGAATCAGCACAAACAGGTTCAACAGCACTGTCGATGCCCTAACCACCGAGGCCAGTGCCCCAGACGAAGGTCGGCACTCAACCCCCTTCATGTCCTCCTCAAGCCAGTCCGAGGACAACTCGAGAAGGGAAAAGAAGCACAAGACCAAGACCAAATGCCCACAAGTACACAAACCCTCAGCCACCAAAGATGCCAAAAGGATGGGAACCTGTACGGGCAGCTGCACAAGGCCAACATCCCGAGGAAGCATAGGGGTGAACAAGCACGCATTAACACTTTGCCTGACTAGGGACACTATATGAGTCTGTATATAACTCTACAGATCCTGACCAGGGACACATGTTGCATCCGTTATTAAAATATTTGTTAAAATTACATTTTTATTCCAATAATTATGCGACATGTTCTAAAATAAGCGCCAATGTCTTCCCATTATCTGTGATGCCCCATGTGGCATCAAGGCACTGCCTCCCATGAAGTAGGCCCATTGTTTTCGTGACCAGAGTTTTTGAGCTCCCCAAATTTTCGTGTTTGCTGTGGATAACGCGCTGGGCTTCTGAATCTTATATGCATATATCCCTTTCGAGAATTCTATTGCTAAAAATTTAATACCAAAATGAACAACCTACAGCAAAAATTGAGGTGAGAAAACTGAAAAGAGTAAACATATTTTAGTGCGGGTTCTTTCTCATGGGTAATGATCTCCTGATTTTCTGGTTTGCTGTGGGTGGCATGCCAGGCATTTTGAATTTATACAAATACAGTGGCACATCGACTTACGATTGCCCTGACTTACGATAATTTTGAGTTACGATGTAAATTTGATGGAAAAATGCGACTCGACATACGATGTTGTCGTTGACTAACGATATTTGATGGTACACGTTCGGGTCGACCGAGCGCGTGGTCCCCGGTCATGCGGGCAGACCTGCCTCAGTTTACTACAGCTGCCCACTTAGTGACGCTCACGCCTATAAGAAATTCCGTTTTATTGGTGATTTTTTGCTTTTTGAACATAAAAGTAATTATTAAATATCACGCCATGGGTCCCAAGAAAGTCAGTGGTAAGGTTCAACATATGAAAATCCATGAAAGGATGATCATAGAGCAAAAACAAGAGATCATTCGTAAATATGAAGATGGTGTGCGGGTTGTTGAACTAGCTAGGCAGTACAACAAATCTCAGTAAACGATATCCACCGTACTGGCTAAGAAATAGGACATTATGAGTGCTAAAGTGGCAAAAGGCGTATCAATAATCATGAAACATAGAACACAAACCAAACACTTAAGGATGTTGAACAGTTATTATTAATTTGGATACACAGCAAGGAGTTAGCGGGTGATAGTTTCAGAGGCCATCATTTGTGAAAAAGCAAGGAAATTGCATGAAGACCTTTTACAGAAAACCCCTGGAACGAGTAATGCAAATGCGAAAGAGTTTAACCCTTAAAGTGCGCATCACGTCATATGACGTGGTAGACGTTGTTCCAGTCAACTGCGCATCACGTCATGTGACGTGTTGGAGTACTACGCAAGATTTAAACGGCCCGCGGATACACGGGGTTCACCACACATTCATCAGGGCTCTTGTAAACAGACGCCATTTTTAAAAAAAATCGTGGCCCAAACTCCCGGGTGTTAGGAGCCTCAGTATTGAGTGAGCAACCAAGCCTGAAGCACGCAGCATGAGCTAACAGCACTGCTGTTCAGCTTATGACCACAGCATCGCTTAAAAATGCCATAATATACTTGTTCATGCTATTATGTAGCGATGATATTATTTCAGAAGACCCCTGACTGTGATAAAACTGACCAGGGTTCTGATAATAGCAAGATTGTGGTGATATTTAGCGCTGTGCTCCATGGAGGGAGGAGTAAGGCAGTGGGAGGGAGGGTGGTGGCGTCGTCTTCTGACTGTGTGTAGCCACCTTTTATTGACTGCACTCACCATACCAGCTTAGTGGTTTGCTATGATGAACACAAATGTAGATACTTATATATAACGTGTGTATAAAGGGTATAAACAGCAAGAGGAGAAGGTTGGGAGCCGCCATTTTGGTGAGGGCGGTGGCGTCGTCTGCACGACGCCACCGTGCAGACGACGGTGTTGTTTACTGGTTACCACGATGGTCTTTGGGCACCATACCAGCTTACTTGTACAAGTATGGTGAATAAAACACAGGTAGATATTTATATATAATGTGTGTATATAGCATAATAACACCACAAACAGTATTGTTGGAGTAGAAATACTGTAACTCCGCGATTATCGAGGGGTAAAAAGTAACGAGGAGTGACCGCCGTGTACCAGCCAGCCACTCACTCCCTCCCTCAACACCTCACTCGCCCACATTCTCCTCCCACCATACTGCTTTTCCTTTTATTCACTATATACAGACGTTATATATAAGTATCTACATTCGTGTTCACCATAACGAACCACTAAGTTGGTATGCTGAGTGGCAGTGGCAGTGGCAGTGGCAGCCAGTGGCAGCCCGCCACTGGCTGCCACTCCCTCCCTCCCTCCCTCACCTCACCTGACTTGCCACCATTCTCCACCAACCATACTGTTTTTGCTTTTATATACAGACATTATATATAAGTATTTACATGTTTTGTTCACCATAACAGTATATCTAAGCTTGTATGGTGAGTAAAGGCACAAAGACGTAGCTACTCACACAGTCAGCTGGCTGCCAACCTCAAGGCCAGACGCACTAATATTTTTCCTCCAACAATACTGTTAGTGATGTTATTATGCTATATACACACATTATATATAAATATCTACCTGTTTTATTCACCATACTTGTACAAGTAAACTGGTATGGTGCCCAAAGACCATAGTGGTCACCAGTAAACAACATGATAAATTGTGCAGACGAAGCTGCCCCAAGTGCAGGGAAAATGCGGAGCAGCAAGAACCCCTAAGGAAGTGAAGCCCCAAAGGCTCTAGGGAAAGCAACCCTAAAACCCAAGGGTAGTACTTAGAGGATGTTTAGGAAAGGCAGCCCTAAGCGCATGCAGCCCCAGTACACTGATGTTACTTCTGGCTACCGTACCATAAAGAGCAGAAAACACCACAAAGGCACTATTCCGCCAAGAAATCGAGGCCAGAGTTGACGACCGCCCCAGAGGGCAACAGACTACGAACTGAAGTGCGAGTAGCCGGCGCGGAGGTCCCGGTCTACCCCCTTCCTTTCTCGAGGAGGGGAGGGGTGCGCAGAAACGCGGCGAATGACGTTTGCTTGTTTCTTTATGTTTTGGGGGGAGTTCTGTCTCTCTGTTCGGTCTTTGGTTGCAATTTCTTACCAAGTGGGTAAGTTTATTTTATTATGCCTACCTTTCTGGGTGCCAAACTCGGGTCGATGGCAGACATGGAATGCTCCCAAACACATGGGGGTTTCCATAGGCCATTGCTTAATGTGCCTCTCTGAGGGCCAGGTTATGGCTTGTGGTCCACTGACTGATGCCCTAGACTAATATAGCGTACATCAGTCTGACAGCTCCAGGGAGCCGGAGGGGCTCCCCACAGAAAAGATTTAGTATTCTCCTAAACATATTAGACATAACAGCTCAAAAATATGCATATTAAAACTGCTTATCATAATGCCCTAACAGTAAATTACTCTTTTTAATACAAAACAATATACTGTATATATATTCTGGATGCTGAAATAATTTAAACAATGAGTAAGAAAACTAACCTGCTAGTCCAAAGCTAAGAGCTGGGAAGTGGTGAGGCAGAGTATATGGTGGGGGCTCGTACAGGTCAAGAAGATCCTGCCATTCTTCGTGGTTGTTGTCACCAAAGAAGTAAAATGTTTCTGAAATTTTTTAATAATTATAAAATTAAACTATCATGTTCTCACCAGTAGAATTAATAATGCACATGACAATGCAAATTTAAAAACTTCAACTTGTAATCATTTAGGTAATCTTGTGTTTCATAGGATCTTCAGCCTTTCATTCAGTAAAGTTTGGGTAGCAACTGTTTGGATTCAAGTTGAAAGCGAGAACTTTATTTTTGTAAAAGCACTTATAAAGAGCTGCTTTGGGGGTTTTGTATTTGACTCTATAACCAGTGGACTCCTGGAAACAAAAATACAGCATGGAATGTAATGAAATGCCTTTTCTGGTTGGACCTTAGTGGCTCCCTGAAGTTAGCCACACCAAGATACTGTATGAGCTCGCTTATCCAAACTAATATGAGAAGGATCCCCGACCGGATAAGCCAGACATGTGGATTAGCAGAATTCTTACCAGGGAAATAAAAAAAACCAGCGTTGAATGTAATGAAACGCCATTTTCTGGGTGAGTCCCGGAGGCTCCCCGGAGCTTACCAGGCTGATATGCTAATGTCAGACTTTGGCATCAGTCATGTGTACGGAGTTCTTATGGGCCTACCGGGGACCACGAGCCAGAACCTGGCCCCCTCAGAGAGGCAAGGGGAGCAATAGCCTATAGAAACCCCCGTGTGGTTGGAAGCATTCTATGTCTGCCATCGACCGGATTAAGCACCCAGAAAGGTAGGCGTCTCAAAACAAACCCCTATTCTGGTGAAAATTGCAACCAAAAGCCGAACGAGTGGATAGAACTCCCAAAACAAAAACGAGCAAACTAGTATGACGTCATTCGTCGTCCCACTGCTGTCTGCGCAGCCCCCCCTCCCCGGGAGGGGGAAGGGGGAGCCCCAGACCTACCACGCCGGCGATCCACACCCCAGTTCTGAGGCTGGATGTCAAAAACACGCGAAAAAAAATGCCGACCAGAGCGTGGGAGGGATGCTGGGGAGCCTCCGGGATTCACACAGAAAATGGCGTTTCATTATATTCAGCGCTGGTTTTCTGGGGGAAGCCCCTACGGCTCCCCAGAGCTAACTACCCAGAGGAAAAAACAAAAACAAATTGGGACTGACCTGGGAGGCGGTCGCCGCACACTACTCTATCCGAAGTCGAGACAACAGGTCGCAACCGCCAACCCAAAGCTACACAGGCCCAACTGGGCCCAGGAACGTGTATAAGGTAACGAACAGCCAAGAATCCTGTTCGACCACCAAATTCCCTGTGCCCGAACGTCCTCCCAGGACACAGTACCAAAGACGGCGGCAAGAGCCGCGAACTTGCGGACGTCATAGGCACGGAGATAGAACGCAGGCTGGAGAGCCTGAAGAACCCCGCGGACGACCTGGGAGACCCGCACCCTCTAACAGGGAAGAAGGGAACCAAAGCAACCCAAATCGCGTCCATGGACCCAGAAGCCGTTTTGTGCCAACCACGGCGGAGAGCCACAACCGGACAAAAACAAATGCACCCCCGGCCCAACCAACCAAGCATCAAACAACCCAGGAACCCCTCCGGAAGCAACAGTCTCATCCTTCGCCAGAAAAGAAGAAGGCAGCAGACAACCAAACCGAGCACCTCATCCGAAGGAGCAGAAAAACAAACCGGAACCGAAGGGGCCACAAGAAAACGAGAAGAAAGAAAAGAGCACTATGTCCAAAGACTATGACGGCTCAAGCGGCACAAGAACAGGCCGGAGGTGAAACAAGCACGAGACAGCTTACGAATGGTGCAGATGAAAGTCCGAAAGAAAAGCGAAGCGGCTCCGCCAGCGCTGCATAAAATGAGGCGACAGTATGCGGCAAGTTGATGGCCCCCAACCCCCAGCAGAAAAGCCAAGCCGACACCAACAAACGCAGCCACCAAAGAAGGGATAGAAGGAAAAGAAAGGACCACCAAAACACTCCATACTGCCGCCAAGAAGCACACAGGTGGGACACCAACAACGAAGCCACCTGACCACCAACAGACGCGAGATCCCCGAGGCAGAACGCAATCAGCACCGCCAAGGGTCATCCGAACCTAGGAAGAGGCAGAGCCGCAGGAAGATCCCGGGTGCGACCACCAAGGAAGCAGAGCCGGAAGCCCAGGCCGGCAAGATGGAGATGGAACGTCTGCCGAACAGAAAACCCCCCCAACACGAGCAAGCTCGCCAGGGGATCGGAAACCACGGGTCTGACGTGAGACACCAGAGAAGGCCAACCCCACTCCCAGCGTCCAGGCAGAGAAGAGCCCAGTAGGCTCCAGAACTTGAACAGAAAGCGAACGATAGGCGAGGGGCGAGACGAAGAGCCCAAGCTCATCCCCAGCCAGCACAACTAGGCGAGGACTACAAGGTTAGGACAGAGAATCCAAGGAACATGGAAAAACCAGGCCCAGCACAGCAAGACCGGTAAGGAAGGAGGGCCCCAGAAAATCAAGAGAACAAAAAACCGCAACAAGGAAGGCGCCAGAAAGAGCACGGAAAGGGCCGAACAAAAAGCCACAACCATACCCCCACATGCAGCTACAGGATCAAAACCGCAGCAAAAACGTCACCACACTCCCAGAGGAAGGGTACAAAGGGGGAAAGAACCAAAAGGCAGAGCCCCCCACCAGGTAGACAAACACAAAGAAAAAGAAAACCCCGCAAGAGTACAGCATACCCAGGCAGAACAGAGCCGGCCACTATGATTGGTGAAAACTAGCTGCACAGTACCCTGTGCAGCTAGTGCTAGTGCCAGCAATAACGAGCCAGTGCAAACTGCCCCTTACCCTAAGGCGAACAAGGGAGACAGAACCCCCTATCACACAAAGGGCGGCCGAAAACCGAGCAGCAAATGGCCTAGCAGAAGCAGGACCCAAGGAACTTGTGGAAGGCAACCCCAAGTCCCAAGGGCAGTACTTACAGGGCAGTACTTACAGGGCCCCAACGGAAGGGAACCCTAGGCGCATGCAGCCCGAGTACTGGAGACGCACTCCCGGCTCACGCACCACCTAGAAGACAGACACCACACTCTAGGTACAGTGACACCACACTCTAGGCACACAACCGGTGCCACTAGCATCAGCCGAAGAACTGGGGTGTGGATCGCCGGCGCGGTAGGTCTGGGGGGTCCCCCTTCCCCCTCCCCAGGAGGGGGAGGGCTGCGCAGACAGCGGCGCGACGACGAATGACGTCATACTAGTTTGCTCGTTTTTGTTTAGGGAGTTCTATCCACTCGTTCGGCTTTTGGTTGCAATTTTCACCAGAATAGGGGTTTGTTTTGGGACGCCTACCTTTCTGGGTGCCTAACCCGGTCGATAGCAGACATAGAATGCTTCCAACCACACGGGGGTTTCTATAGGCCATTGCTCCCCTTGCCTCTCTGAGGGGGCCAGGTTCTGGCTCATGGTCCCCGGTAGGCCCATAAGAACTCCGTACACATGACTGATGCCAAAGTCTGACATTAGCATATCAGCCTGGTAAGCTCCGGGGAGCCTCCACCCAGGGGCTCCACCCAGAAATTAATATATTCTTGAAAATTAAGGTAACCTAATTTAACACCACACTAAAATTACTGTACAGTACATGAGCTTGCAGCTCATCCTCACACTAGGCTGGTTAGAGCAATGGCCGTCCTTCCCAGGCACATTCATCAATTTTAACATGCTGTGTATTAAAAATTGGTTTGTTCTCATATATCAATTAATATTACTATTCATAAAAATTCTATGTATAGTTAGGCCTAGGTTAGGTTAGATTATTTGTATTTGAAGCACGTGGGTGAAGCATCTATAGAATTGTGGTTTTGTTCTGTGTTTACAAATAAAAATTCTGTATTTACTTACAAATGAATTGTAAGCATTTGTTCTGGAAGTGTTTGGATGTCATCAGTTGTGAGTTGTGTAAACTACTTTTCATTCATAAACAGGGGGTTTGGTGACTAGAATAACGAGCTTCGGTCTTTTTATGTGAGGACGGGCTGGAGCTTGGTAAGGTAAGTTTTGACTGCCAGCCGCTGAAGCTTCACTGATTCAAGGCTCTTGGCTTTTTGGTGAGGCTTCACTGGTTGAAGATCCTTGGATTGATAGTAAGGTGTCACTTGTTGAACCTCTTTAGATTCCTTCAGTGGTTGGAGGGCCTTTGATTGCTGTTCTTATCAAATAAGAACCGAGTTCAGCTTGCCTCTACTAGTGCTTGCCTCATCACTCTCACTGGTTAATATGTAGTTCATGTATTCATCAATTTGTTTCTTCGTATCACAGACAGTGCTAAAGAAAATCGTTTTGAGGCAATGGAGCGACTTGAACCAGTGTTCCGATGAATCCCAGAATTTTTATTGACATATCACACCATTGTGATTCCTTTGCGAACAGATAGTACTAGCGCTTATTCCAAATTCCTTGGCAAGACTCACAGCCGACCGGTCATTTTCACAGAGTTCTATAACACATATCTTTGATGGGTTAGCACAACCTTCTTCCTCTTAAAACCTCCAAATCAAACTGCCGTTACCAGACATAGTCTTGACAAAAAGTTATTAAAGTTACTATGAAAATAAAAAGTTACTAAAGAAAATGTTTCATTAATGGTGTGGCACTGTGGTATAATGCGAGGGTTGAGAGTACATGACCTGTTTAGCTTAACCAGGCCTGGATGGGATCCACTTGGGGTAGGCAGGAACATTATGCAGGCTGCCAGGCAGGAAAATATCTCCAAATTTTAACAGGGAACTTCAGTCTTCAGCCTACCTGTTCTCTGGTCTCTGACCAGGCCTCCTGGTTGATGGTCTGATCAACTAGGCTGTTTGATGCAGCTGCTTACAGCCTAGTTGATCGAGCATCCTTTGAAGGTGCTTGTTGAGGTCTTTTGAACACTGAGAAAGGTTGGTTAGTTATGTGTAGGGAAAGAGTGTTGAAAATTGAAAAGTCATGGGCCTTTGATGTTGATCGATTTCTCTCTTGGCGCCCCTATTGTACGTCTGATTTTCAGTGGGGCGTTTTGTGCACATCCTGCCATGCCTTCTGATCTCATGTGGTGTTATTTCTCTCTGTAAATTTGGAATCAGTTCTTCTAATATTTTCCAAATGTAAATTAGTATTTATTTCTCCTGCCTGCGCTGTAGGGAATACAGATTTAAAATTTAAATGCAATTTTGTTTGGACCACTGATCTTTCAATGTGTCCAGTTCATTGAAAACAGAATTGCACTGTAGCCTCAGTATTTTACTAAATTCTTTGTTGTCATCTGTGAACGTTCCATCACCTGCGTACTGTGTCTGGGGATGCGCTTTGGATTGATCCGGTTCCCCTTGTTCCCTGTTTCAGGGCTCGGGTCTCCCAGGTCGTCTGCAGAGTTTTTAAGTCTACCAGCCTGCAGTCTATCCTTGCGCCCATGCCGTTCAGACGTTTGCAGCTTTTGCTGCCGTGTTGGTGACGTCGAAGGATCATTTCGGGTACGAGGATTTGAGGGTCGCACAGGTTCCTGGCCGCCCGTTCTTTGTGCACGTGTCTGCTCCTGTGCATTCTTGTTGCCTTGGGTCGCAGGTTGCAGTCTGTTGTCTCGGCTTCGCGTTGCAGATTGTGGCGGTCGCCTCCCGGGTCAGCCCTTTCTTTTCCTTCTCTTTGGGTAGCAAGCTCCTGGGACCCATAGGGGCTTCCCACAGAAAACCAGCGTCGAATGTGATGAAACGCCATTTTCTAGGTGAGCCCCAAAGGCTTCCTGGCCATCCTCCCTCCCACCGATCAGCGTTTTTTTGCATTGGTTGGAGCTTAGCTTCTGAACTGATGCTAGGCAGCCGGCGCGGTGAGGTCCGGGGCTCCCCTCTCGGGAGCGGGGAGGGCTTTGCGGACGATAGGCGCGGCAGTAAAGTGTGATGTTTGCTTGTTTGCATGTTTCCTTGGGATTGTAGGGAGTTTCTACTTCTCTGTTCGGTTTTCTGTTTTAGTTTTTTACCATGTGGGGTTTGTTTTGTTTTGCCTATCTTTCTGGGTGCCTAACCCCAGTCGATGGCAGATAAGGAAAACCTCCAATCACAGGGGAGTTTTCCTGGGCCATTGCTCCCTGAAACCTCTCTGAAGGGGCCAGGTTCTGGTGCTTGTCCCTGGTAGGTCTGAACTCCATAGCTAATGTCTCGGTCTAATATAACATACATTAGCCTGATAAGCTCCAAGGATCCATAGGGGCTCCCCTCAGAAAACCTTGAAGTCAGACTCCATCATTCACTGAAAGTTGCACATCAAGTGGGAGCAGCAGCAAAGAGGCTATGGTATGCCCCCACTTGGATTACTGTTTCCAAGCATGGAGACCACAACTTTTTTTTTTACTTATTTATATATACAAAAGTTCTTATATTCTTGTACAGCCACTAGCACGTGTAGCGTTTCAGGCAGGTCCTTAATCCTATATTCTCCGGAATACAACCCCGCCAAATCATTTAACAACCAGGTACCCATTTTACTGTTGGGTTAAACAGAGGCTACAGTTAACACTTTCGTGTAACGGCGTATGAAAAAAAAACTTTCCCCGAGTGAAATTAGCGCTTCGGCAGTCGAGCAGCAACATTTAAAAGTGTATACTCTTGTCACTGTCCTGATGTTAATTTTCGATGTACGTATTTCATTTTTGTACCAATGTGTTCGCAATAGAATGTTCTAGAAGAACATACGTATAAAATGTCACCAAAACATAAGTTAGATCAGCACCAAATAAAAAACTACGTCGATCACTAGCCGTGAGCGCCAGACAGCAACGAAATGTTTCTACTATCTTCAGGGTTGACAACTCCACACTTGTCCTACAGGGTTAATTTTGGTATCACTGAAAACACAATAAAATTCTCTACACGGACATATGCATATAAATATAGAATCAATGTCGCAACCCACCCACAAGAGTGTGGGAAGTGGCCGAAGTGTTACCCGCGGCGGCATATCGGCGAAACCCGCATTGAAAAGTGTATACAGTATTCAATTCACTGTCCTGACATTATTTTTCGATGTACGTGTTTCATTTTTGTACCGATGAGTTTGCAATAGAATGTTCTAGAAGAACATAAGTATAAAACGTCACATAAGGATGTGTTCGACCGGCAACAAATATAAAAACTACGTCGATCATACTCGTCGTGTAAATAATACAATTGTTTTACCACGATAATTCACTGCCATGCCGTTCTCCCAAATAAGCTCTTCGGCTATTAGAGAAAACGGAAATTTCATGGCGAACATTTGTAAACTATCCCCAAGTAGATCGGATTGAAATTGGAATTTATACAAATATTTATTCTCGTGACGCCCGCCAGTGTCACCCTTGCGGAACCCGAACAAAACTTAGTGACGCGCTCGTGCGCCACCGCAGGGCGAAAGTGTTAAGGATTTGCATCCAGTAAATCCTCCTCGAAGATTCTCCTTCATCTTTATATCTTCAAAGATATAGCTTCTTTGGAGAAAGTTCAATTCCGGGCAACAAAAATCATTCCTAAACTAAGTCAACTTTCATACCAAGAACAGTTAAGGGCCACAGGGCTGACAACACTGCAAACCAGACATGTAAGGGCAATCTCAACAAAACTTTTAAATTACTGAACAATTTGGAGGATATTGATCAAGACAATTTCTTCAATAGGTCAATTGTAACACTAACGAGTAATGATTTGAAGCTCAACAAGTCACAATGTAGGACTGGAAATCAGGAGATGCTTTTTCATCCACAGGGTTATAAGCCCATGGAACTGCCTACCCACCAAGCTGTAAATGCCAAAACTCTGTTGAACCTTTAAATCCAGCTTGAAGAAATCATCAGGTTCAATGAGGAACCTCTGACAAGTTGCTGGCTTCCTGTCTTCATCAAGGCCACTTGTGTGTTAATGGCTCTCAGGTAAATTCAGGTAAAACTCCTCTAACTGGTAGTCTCAGGGAATCCCCAATTCCCTCCTATACCAAGGGTGTTGGTTCATGACTTCCTATACCAAGGGTGTTGGTTCATGACTATCAGATCTGGACTGGCTTCTGCCTGAAGCAGAACAGTGGGGCTCCTAGGGCACCACCTGTTGGCAGTCATTTACACTAGGGAATTTGAGCCAGTTTTGAGTGAACCGTTCGTTTTGAATAAATAATTTGTCGAGTATTTGATGGTTTCGGCGCTTCTTTTGTATGAATTATGCAGTTGTATTTCTTTGCTTGCTTTCTTCATACTTTCTCAGTGTGGGTGATCGTAACAATCCTCCTGCTCTCTCTGCTTCTCTGAGGGGGGGGGGGGCCAGGTTCTGGCTCTAGTCCCCAGAATACCAAATAGGAGTCCAATGACTGATGTAATTCATTAGCTGGAAGCCACCTCAGCAAGATAGTTTCTGGGAACCACTGAGGCTCTACCAGAAAGAGGCATTTAATTACATTTAGTGCTGGTTTTCTCAATAGATTTTTAACTGTTCATCACACACAATGTAACCACAACATTGTTGCAATGTTACATCAAAGTAACAATAATAAAAATAATTTGGTAACGTCATGTGATTGCTTGATGTGTATACTAAGTTTTCCAAGAGAGAATGGAAGGGAGGGAGGGAGAGAGAATGGAAGGGAGGGAGGGAGAGAGAATGGAAGGAAGGGAGGGAGGGAGGGAGAGAGAATGGAAGGAAGGGAGGGAGGGAGGGAGAGAATGGAAGGAAGGGAGGAAGGGAGAGAGAATGGAAGGGAGGGAGGAAGGGAGAGAGAATGGAAGGGAGGGAGGGAGAGAGAATGGAAGGAAGGGAGGGAGGGAGAGAGAATGGAAGGAAGGGAGGGAGGGAGAGAGAATGGAAGGAAGGGAGGAAGGGAGAGAGAATGGAAGGAAGGGAGGGAGGGAGGGAGAAAATGGGAGTGTGGAAGGAGAGAGAGAGAATGGGATTGGGGGAAGGGAGAGAGAGAGAATGGGATTGGGGGGAGAGAGAGAGAATGGGATTGGGGGAAGGGGGAGAGAGAATGGGAGTGGGGACGGGAGACAGAGAGAATAGGAGTGGGGAAGGGGGAGAGAGAATGGGAGTGGGGAAGGGAGAGAGGGATAATGGGAGTGGGGAAGGAGGGAGAGAATGAGAGCGGGAAAGGGAAAGAGAATCCAAACCACACTTCAGAAAATTAAGAAATGGTGATTTTTAGTCTGTCCCGGACCATTATCAAGTCATGTAATGACTGGACACAACTTGATCGTGGTCTAATATGGACCAGAATGTTGTTGATGAGAGGGAAGAAGAATGGGAGGAAGAGAGGGAGTGATAGAGAATGGGAGAGAGGGAGAGAGAGTGGGAGGATGGGATGGAGAGAAAGTGGACGGGAGATAGACCCAGTCACCGCTGAGTACCCCCATATCTAGTGTTTCTTAAAATTTTAATCAAATAATTATAACATTTGGCAAGATTCTGAATACTATACAATAAATATTCAAATAATTCATTTTCCAATGAGTTAGGCTGGGACAAGAAAAAAAGGCAAGGCTGATTTTTTACATGACAATGCTAGCATAAAGATATAATACAATTTCTCATTCTCACCATTACCAAGAGTAGAAAGTAGCTGAGGATGAAGGTGGTGGTTGCAGTAATCTCTGAATGAAATGTCCCTCTTTGCGTAACTATAGCTGTTAGCTGAGCTCAGGCGTACTGTCAAATGCCCATAATTATTCAACAGGACGGAATGACGTGTACGTGACCTAAACACCTGTAAAATACATTCATGTTAAGGTTCAAATAAATGTTGCCCATCAATATATTAGGCTATGATATTACACATCCTTTGTCTACCTTGAAATTGATATTCAGTCACATTCAAAAACAAAGTTTAGCACAATGAGATGAAAACATATATACAAATTTTCCACTGAAGCACAATATCAATTTATGTGCATAATATGATATCCAAATAATTTAGAATAAATGTAAGTGATAATAAGGTATTGTAATAAGCAAGGCAAAAAAAGTGTCGAATGTAATTAAAAACCGTTTTCTGATGGGTCCTTGGTGGCTCCTTGAGCAAGCTACTTGGAAGGCTCCACCCAATTAAATCCATGTCAGGACCTTGTGGGTCATTGTAAGCCTACTGGGGACCATAGGCCAAAACCTAGCCCCCTCTATAGAGACACAATGAGCAGGGTATAATACTAAATCACCCTAACCAAGAAAAGACCATCAAAAAGATGGGTGAGCCAAAAGATACCTGGTTGATGGGGTTCTGGGAGTTCTTCTACTCCTCAAGCCTGGCCCGAGGCCAGGCTTGACTTGTGAGAGTTTGGTCCACTAGGCTGTTGCTTGGAGCGGCCCGCAGGCCCACATGCCCACCACAGCCCGGTTGGTCCGGCACTCCTTGGAGGAATAAATCTAGTTTCCTCTTGAAGATGTCCACGGTTGTTCCGGCAACATTTCTTATGCTTGCTGGGAGGACGTTGAACAACTGCGGACCTCTGATGTTTATAGTGTTCTCTGATTGTGCCTATGGCACCTCTGCTCTTCACTGGTTCTATTCTGCATTTTCTTCCATATCGTTCACTCCAGTACATTGTTATTTTACTGTGTAGATTTGGTACTTGGCCCTCCAGAATCTTCCAGGTGTATATTATTTGATATCTCTCTCGTCTTCTTTCTAGTGAGTACATTAGGAGAGCTTTGAGACGATCCCAATAATTTAGGTGCTTTATTGCGTCTATGTGTGCCGTATATGTTCTCTGTATTCCCTCTATTTCAGCAATCTCTCCTGCTCTGAAGGGGGAAGCGAGTACTGAGCAGTACTCAAGACGGGACAACACAAGTGACTTGAAGAGTACAACCATTGTGATGGGATCCCTGGATTTGAAAGTTCTCGTAATCCATCCTATCATTTTTCTGGCTGTCGCAATATTTGCTTGGTTATGCTCCTTAAACGTTAAGTCATCAGACATTATTATTCCCAAATCCTTTACATACACAAGCTACAATTAGCAAGGTAAACAAAGTATAGAAAATGAAACATTGAACTCCTAAGACGAATGAAACACCCAGCCAAGAAGCGGTTAATGTGTTTGTTCACTTAGGCAAAACCTTGGGACTGCATACCTCCTTCTTCAATCTGCTAGCCATGACCCATCAAACAAGGGAGGGGGTCGAAGGAGAGGGGGTCCAAGGAGACACCAAGAACCCACCAGAATGAGGCATTTCATTACAATCAACACAAGTTTACTGGGAGGGCTCCATGCTGCCTCTTTGAGCTATGTCACCATAGAGAACAAAACAAAAGGGGCACTCACCAGGGGTTACCTGGTGAGGGTGGAGGAAAGCTGTAAAAAGTAACCCCCCCAAGGAAAGGGGGAGTTAGCAAAAAATTAACCTCCACAAAAATCACACAAACCCAGTGCAGACCAAGAACATTCACTAAGGAATGAGCCACCAGCACTTTCTTGGACCTTCAAAACCTCCGAGACCGAATAATCGTCAAAAAACACATTCGAAAAATCCACAAAACCACAAACTTACAAACATCCTGGGCAGGTTAAACATGATGACATTATAGACAACTTGAGACACACAGGCTCTGGAACAAGGAACCCGATATACCGGACCCACAAACAGAGCATCTCCCTGTGCACCACTAAGGGCTGGAGGTACGGTAATGTCAAACCGCAACAACCGAACACATGATGTTCGGTTGTTGCTCCCAGCCAAATAGACCAAGCATCAATTACCAAAAGACCCCTCCAGAGACTAGCTGTCTCATTCTTAGTCAGAAGGAAAGGAGAGGGCAGAAAATGAAGAAAACAACCCCCAGGACTAAAACAACAAACTCCTGATTCCAGAGGACTGTGAAGCTCCCAACCTGGCAACCGAAGGTGAGGGGCCAACATAAACATAAACAAAGATTAAGAAACAATCTCTGACACAAGAGGCAACAAAACACAGAGGAGAGAAGAGAAAACCAAAATGACTTGGGAGGAGCATGAGTAGATCAGGAGTGAAAAAATACCTGAGACAACTTGTAATTACCTAAGTACAGTTACAGGTTGGGTGCTACTCTTATGACCACACATACACCAGTATGATCATACTGTGGCTGGCGTATAATGAGCTCATACTGTACAGTGGTACCTCGGAATGCGAGTGTCCCTGTATGCGAGTTTTTCGGAAGACGAGCAGGATTTACTCCAAAAATATGTCTCGGAAGGCGAGGGTTACCTCGGGACGCGAGTTTGTTGATACGTGTACAGGCCGACTGGCGCGTGGTGGCATGGCGATCGCGCCTCAGTTTACCAGTGTCTCGTGTCCAGTGACTATCCCACCTGAATTCTTCACAAGGATTTACAGTTTTTTATCGGTTTTTTGGCCATTTGAGCATAAAAGTTGTCATTATATATCTTGCCATGGGTCTCAAGAAAGCCATTGGTAAGGTTCAACCTAAGAAAATAGCTGTGAGTAGAGGCAGTAGAGGATGTCCCTTCTTGATTAAGAAAATGTGTGAAGTATGGGAAGAACTGCAAAGTTTGGTTGAAAAAACTCACCCAGATAAAGCTGTAGCAGGCCGTTGCATTGACCTTTTAAATGATAATGTGATGTCTTACTACAGACAAGTGTTAAAATGTAGGGAAAAACAAGTGTCATTAGACAAATTCTTAGTAAAACAAGCAAGTCCTAGTGGCATGCAGGCAAAATGTGCCAGTGTGCATACCAGTGAAGTCCTCACTGCCTGATGTGATAATGGAAGGGGACTCCCCTTCCAAACAGTAACTCCTCTCTTCCTCCCACCTCCTCACCATCTTCCATATGCCTACAGCATTCAACAGCAAGGTAAGTAATAACTTGAACATAGTTTTGTAGGTTTATTTAGATGAATTAGGTATAAAAATTTAGTTTGATGTGGGGTTTTTGGGGTAGTCAGGAACGGATTAATTCATTTCCCTTTATTTCTTATGGGGAAATTAGCTTCGGAATGCGAGTTTTCGGAATACGAGGCGTCTCCAGGAACCAATTAAACTCTTAAACTGAGGTATGCCTGTATGTATGCCTGTATGTATGTATGTATGTATGTATGTATGTATGTATGTATATATATATATATATATATATATATATATATATATTATATATATATATATATATATATATATATATGTAGCCAGAACGCACTTCTCAGCCTACTATGCAAGGCCCGATTTGCCTAATAAGCCAAGTTTTTATGAATTAATTGTTCTTCGACTACCTAACCTACCTAATCTAACCTAACCTAACTTTTTCGGCCACCTAACCCAACCTAACCTATAAAGATAGGTTAGGTTAGGTAGGGTTGGTTAGGTTTGGTCATATATCTACGTTAATTTTAACTCCAATAAAAAAAATTACCTCATACATAATGAAATGGGTAGCTTTATCATTTCATAAGAAAAAAATTAGAGAAAATATATTAATTCATGAAAACTTGGCTTATTAGGCAAATCGGGCCTTGCATAGTAGGCTGAGAAGTGCGTTCTGGCTACTAGGTACGACATACATACATACATACATACATACATACATACATACATACATACATACATACATACATACATACATACATACATACATACATACATACATATATATATATATATATATATATATATATTATATATATATATATATATATATATATATATATATATATATATATATATATATATATATATATATATATATATATATATATATATATATATATATATATATATATATATATATATATATATATATATATATATATATATATATATATATATATATATATATATATATATATATATATATATATATATATAGGCTTTGCCCCATATAGTGTGTTCAAGTGAGGATACACTATACTAAAATACAGAACAAATACACAAACAAATCCCAAATGGAATGAACTAAATTGGTTGGAGGTTTTCCAAGGAGTTAACTCCTTTTGTTAACTAATTGGAAATGCCCCATGGAGCCCTCTCAGAAATTACAATGCAATAATTCTCACCTGATTATGTGATGACTTCTTGATAACCACAGGTTCACTGTATGCATATCTTTGTAAAAGAGAAAAATAATCAAATTAGCTGCAACTTTATACACTGCTCAATTCATTCCAAGTGTAATGCAATTTTTTTTATTGTATTACAGTATTATTGACCTTTAAATCCCCATACTGCAAAGTATGGGGATTTATTTACATTATATGACATAATCTGTCATATAATGTAAAAAGGAATAGAAGGAAAAGTGAGAATATGAGGTTGGTGTATCTTACTTTACATATAACTGCATATAACCAACTTTCTCTAGTTAGCAGCATACAAGATATATGTACTGTACATATATAGTATAAAAAACCAGCGTTGAATGTAATGAAACGCGATTTTCTGGGTGAGACCCGGCAGTATGGGGTATTTTGGCGGTCCTTTCTTTTCCTGTCCCTTCTTAGGTGGTTACTCTTGTTAGCTTGGTTTCCTCTCGGCTTGGTTTTCTGGTGGGGGTTGGGGGCCGTCGTCTTGCCACATACTGCACCGTTAGTCAGCTGTCTTGTGCGTCGTTTCACCTCCGGCCTGTTCGTGCGCCGCTTGCACCATCCTGGTCTCTGGTCAGCGTGCTCTGTCTTCTCCTCGGTTGGTAGTGCTCCTTCGGTTCCGGTGTGTTTTTTCGTCGGCTCTTTCCTTTTGGCCTTTGCCTCTGGGGGTCGAGTCGCTGAGTTTTCTTGCTCCTTCGGTTTTAGCGTTTTGGTTGTTCGGTGGCAGCAGTCTCCATCTTTTCTGGCGTGGGGTGGGGTTGCTGCGTTCTGGAGGGGTCCAGGGTTTGTTGGTGCTTCGTTGGTCGGGCCGGGGTGTGTCGTTTTTTGGTGTTCAGTGGCGGCCCTCCACTGTTTGCGTGCCACGGCGTTTGGGTCCGGAGCGCGTTTTGCGTTGATCCGGTTCTGTTCTTCCCGGTTCGCGGGTGATAGTGTCCCGGGTGGTCAGCCGTGTTCTTGCGGCTAAGCTGCCTGTGTTCTTCCCTCATGCCTGTGGCGTTCGTGGCTTCGCTGCTCTCGCTGCCGTCTGGGCGACGTGGCCTCGCGGTCTTTCGGGCATGGATTTTTGGTGTTCGTGCAAGGGCCTTGCTGCTCGTTGTTCTCGTGTTGTTCCCAGGACTTTTCGGGGCTGTGGTGCCTTGGGTTGGCGTTTGCTGCCGGTTGTCTTGCCTCCTTGGGGGGTGCGTGGTGTCCGCCTCCCGGTTCTGTCCCTTTGACCTTCCTCTGTGGGTAGTTAGCTCCGAGGAGCCGACGGGGCTCCCCCCAGAAAACCAGCGTTGAATGTAATGAAACGCCATTTTCTGGGTGAGACCCGGAGGCTCCCCGGCAACCCTCCCTCCCTCCGGTCGGCGGTTTTTCGCGTGTTTTGACATCCAGCCTCAGAACTGATGGGTGGATAGCCGGCGTGGGAGGTCTGGGGCTCCCCCTTCCCCCTCCCGGGGAGGGGGGAGCTGCGCAGACAGCGGCGCGGTGACGTATGACGTCATACTAGTTTCCTTGTTTTCTGTTGAGTTCTATCCACTAGTTCGGCTTTAGGTAGCAATTTTCACCAGAATAGGGGTTTGTTTTGGAATGCTTACCTTTCTGAATGCTTGACCCGGTCGATGGCAGACATAGAATGCTTCCAACCACACGGGGGTTTCTATAGGCCATTACTCCCCTTGCCTCTCTGAGGGGGCCAGGTTCTGGCCGTGGTCCCCGGTAGGCCCTAGAATTCCATACACATGACTGATGCCAAAGTCTGACATTAGCATATCAGCCGGTAAAGCTCCGGGGAGCCGACGGGGCTCCCCCCAGAAAACCAGAGTTGAATGTAATGAAACGCCATTTTCTGGGTGAGTCCCGGAGGCTCCCCGGAGCTATCCCAGGCTGATATGCTAATGTCAGACTTTGGCATCAGTCATGTGTATGGAGTTCTAAGGCCTACCGGGGACCACGGCCAGAACCGGGCCCCCTCAGAGAGGCAAGGGGAGCAATGGCCTATAGAAGCCCCCGTGTGATTGGAAGCATTCTGTCTGCCATCGATCGGAACAGGCACCCAGAAAGGTAAGCGCCTCAAAACAAACCCCTATTCTGGTTAAAATTGCTACCAAAAGCCGAACTAGTGGATAGAACTCCCCAACAGAAAACAAGCAAACTAGTGTGACGTCACACGCCGCCGCGCTGCTGTCTGTGCAGCTCCCCCCTCCCCGGGAGGGGGGAAGAGGGAGCCCAAGACCCTCCACACAGGCTACCCACACCTCAGTTCTTGAGGCTGGATGTAAAAAATGTGAAAAAAACGCCGACCTGAGGGATGGAGGGATGGAGGGATGGAGGGATGCCGGGGAGCCTCCGGGACTCACCAAGAAAATGGCGGTTCATTACATTCAACCCTGGTTTTCTGGGGGGAGCCCCGTCGGCTCCCTGGAGCTAACTACCCACAGACGGAAAAAGAGGGACTTACCCGGGAGGCGGTCGTCGCTCACTCCTCAACTCGAAGCTGAGACAACTGGCTGCAACCGCCGACCCAAAGCAACACAGGCCCGACGAGGCCCAGGGACATTCACAAGGTAACGGGCAGCCAGGACCCTGTTCGACCGCCAAAATCCCCACGCCTGAATATCAGACCAAGACATATTCCCAAAGACGGCAGCAAGAGTTGCGAACTTACGAACGTCATGGGCACGGGGATAGACCGCAGGCTGGCTGGACTTAATAACCCTGTGGACGACCTGGGAGACCCGAACCCGCGAACAGGGAAGAAGGGAAACCGGATCAACCCACAGCGTGTCCCTGGACACAGAAGCCGTGGCGCGCAAATAATGGCGAAGCGCCACAACCAGATACAAAACATGATGCACCCCCGGCCTGACCAACCAAGCATCAACCACCCACGAACCCCTCCGGAACGCATCAGTCTCCTTCGTCAGAAAAGAAGGAGACGGCTGCAAGCGAACAAAACAATCACCACGACCAAAAGAGCAGAAACCCCTGCGCCGGAGGAGAGCATGAAGCTCCCCTACCCGACCCCCAGAGAGGCCAAAGCCAACAAGAAAAGTGCCTTGGAAAAACAATCCTGGACTGAAGGGGGCCCACAACGAAACGAGGAGACGAAGGGAAAGCGAGCACTGTGTCCAAAGACCAGGACTGCTCAGGCCGGGCACGAGCAAGCCGGAGGTGAAACAATGCACGAGATAGCTTGCAAAACGGTGCAGACGTATCATCGATACCGAAGGCAAGCTGAAGCGGCTCCGCCAGCGCCCCACGATATGAGGCGACAGTTTTTTTTTTATTATTATTATTTTCTACCACAGACGTGGCCACACATTTACAATGCTAACCAGCATATGTACATTTTCTTCTGTCCTCCATGGACAGGGTTAGAGAAATGTTAAACATATAGTTCAAGGGTTTATTGAACACTCAACCACAGAAGGTGATTCGGTGCTTTTAAAATGCTAAAATGCCCTACATAAAGTGTTTGATGTGTCTTTTATACATAGTGTCATTAATGTACATTCACAAAGGTGAAATGTAATTCTGATCAGCTTCCATATATACTTTATACCCATACATATACATACACACACACATATACATACATATATACACACACATGCATTCACATACATTTGTCTCATTTACTCTGACAGGGTGAGATAGCTGATAAAGAAACTAGTGTGCAATTAAGCACTTAATCACTGAAGGTGATGAAGGTGCTTTTACAAGCTCAGGTTATATAGTTACATCATATATACATTGTATAATTGATATATTACATGGTCAATCTTGGATACAAGTCCAATATATCATCAAGTGTTCCAGTACTCATATAATAATTATAGAGTTCAGCATACCTTAGACCAGGAGGGCGCAAGTCAGTCAGTATGGGACATTCTACAATATAATGTTCAAGAGAGAGCATGTTTTCTCTTTCACAAAGTTCACACATTGTGTACTCGACATTTATGTTTTGAGAAAGCTGCCAGATACGTCTATATCCCAGGCGTATTCTGGCCACTATAACATCACATTGCCGGGTTCTTGTTCTATTAGTCCCATATGTGAATGTCTCCTCACGATATCTATCATAATATTTAATGCTACAACTTTCAGGTCTTTGTGAATTTGTTAGGTCGGTGAGATTTTCATTAGATATTTGTTTAAGTATTCTCTTTGTCACTGCTAATGAAACACCCATACCAATTCCTACCACTGGTTTTCTGCAGGCTGTCTTAGCAAGCATATCAACAGTGTCATGCCTTGAGATGCCAACATGTGATGGTATCCATAGGAATTTAATCTCAAATCTGTTTTCTTTAGCAGCTAAAACATTCATTCGAATATCACTGACTATTTTAGGCATAAGATGAATGACGGTCCCGAAACAACCACGAGAGGAAGGACAAGACCACCTGAACAGACAAGGAACTAACACGACGAAGACACAAAAAAACAGGACCGCCAGGACACTTCATACTGCCGCCAAGAAGAAGCCCTCAGGTGGGACACCAACAAGGAGGCCACCTGATCACCATAGAGATGATGCTAAACTCAAGTCAAAAACCCATACGCGAAGACTCGAGGAGAAGATCGAACCAGCCACGTGACGTACCGGCCCGATCTGCTGAAAGAGGTGGAGCTGCGGGAAAACCCTTGGGTTTGGACACCGAACAACCAGCGCCTGAAACCAAGGCTGGGCCGGCCACCAAGGGGCCAGAAGGACAACTCTCCCCTGGTAAGTCTCTAAGCGAGTCAGGACCTGGAGCAACAGCCGAACTGGAGGAAAGCGGTACAGGAACCCCCACCTCGACCAGTCTACCCGAAAGGCATCGACCCCGACAGCCTCGCAATCGGGAAGGGCGCCGCATACACAGGAAGACGCCGCGATCACGCCGACGCGAAGAGGTCCACCTCGGGCGCCCGAACGTCTGGCAAAGCCAACGGAAGGACTCGTCGTCGACCGTCCACTCCGTGGAGAGGGAACGAAGCAAGACAGGGCGTTGGCCAAGACGTTGGACAATCCCTGTACGTGAACCGCCAGGAGAGCCAAACCCCGAGAACTCAGCAGACAAGTCACCTGAAGCGACCAACCCCAAAGAGACAAGGACCGCATCGAACCCCCGCTGTTCAGGCAATGAACCACCGGAGAGCAGTCCAAATGGAGCCGAATCGTCGATCTGCGGGCCACCCGAATCCTCCCAAGAGCGAACCACACTGTCGCGAACTCCCACACCGTGCTGTGAGCTCGACGGAAGGACGGATCCCAACGCCCCTGGCCGGCCTGGTGAGCACTGGTCACAAAACCCCAGCCGAGAGACGACGCATCCGTGTACACATCGAGCGAGGGCTCGGGTAGGCGCCAAGGCATTAACCCCGAAAACCCGAAGAGGAAGCCGGTAACGCAGCAACCGACGCAAGGCCCCTGGGGGTCGAACTCAGCGATTGCGAGAGAGGCGGAAGGGGGACCCCGAAGGAACCAGAACAGCTGACGAAGCCAAACCCAACCCAGCGGGTAGACCACCATTGCGAAGTTCAGGCTCCCTACAGCCCCTCGAGCAACCGCTGGGTGACTCGAGGGGCCCATCAGAAACAGACAAAGGTGGGACCGCAGCCGCAGGAGAGACTCCAGAGGGAGACAAGGAGGCGGTTCGAGTCCCAATCGAGACCCAGCCAAGTCCGAACCTGAGAGGGAACCAGATGGAACTTCCTCCAGTTCACCAAGAACCCGAACTCGGCGAGCTGGGAAAGAACCAAATCCCTGGCTAGCAAGCAAGCTGACCGGCTGGGAGCCCAAACCAGCCAGTCGTCGAGGTAGGCCAACACCCGAACACCTAGGAGACGCAAACGAGCCACCACAACCCGTGTAAGGCGCGTGAACACGCGAGGTGCCAGGTTCAACCCGAACGGGAGACAACGAAAGCGGAAACTCGGACGCCCCACAACAAAACCGAGCCAGTCCCTGAACCACGGATGAATCGGGACATGCCAATAAGCGTCCCGGAGGTCCAGGGACACCATCCAAGCGCCCGGCTCCAAGAGGAGCCGAACCTGAGACAGCGTAGTCATCCGAAAGGAGGGGCAATGAATCCAGGGGTTCAGACGGCACAAGTCCAGAATGAACCGCAGGTCCGCGCAGTCCCGTTTCGGAACCGGAAACAGACGGGAAACCCATCTGAGGGACGACGTCGTTTCGACGACGCTCAAGCGTATCCACTCCAAGACGACTCGACAGAGCGCAGGGGAAGAAACCTGCCCTGCCAGCCCCGACCCCCCAAAGGGGGGAGGGGCCACCCAACGCCACCGCAGGCCGCCAGACACGACCCGAAAGGCCCACGAATCGTGGGACCAGGCGCAGGCAAACAGCGCAAGCCGCCCCCCCATTGCACCGTCAATGGGGCAAACCGCGAAAGGGCCAGCGACCCTTACGAGACCCAGAACCCAGCACAGAGCGAACACCGCGCCGACCAGACGAGGGAGGGTCCGGAGTAGGAGCCAAACCCGAACCTAACATCAGAGGCCTACCACGACAAGAGGAACCCGAGCCCTGGCACGACCCTTCCGGAAGACCCACCCCGTGACCCCCGGAAAACCAGCAAGTCCGACATCGGACAACAAGCTGCCGACGCAGCCTGAATAAACTGCGCCACGGCCGACTCCTCAACAGAAGAGGACAAAAAGGTGAAGAACGCATAAGAGCCAGAGCCCAAGCAGATTCCACGGAGGAACCCAGCATCGTCTGCCAACACGCGAGACGGGAAGCATAAAACAGGGAAACCGTATTCCGCAAAATCGGCGTGAACAGCTTCAACAAGGCAGCCGAGGACAAGGTGCCGACCCCGGGATGGACCCAAGCGACCTCACATCCTCCACGAGCCAATCCGAGGACAGCTCCAGGAGGGAAAAGAACCGCAAGGCCGAAGCCAAAAGGCCCCGGGCGCGCATTGCAAGTCCTCCGCAATGAGCGCCGCCGAAAGGGTGGGAACCTGCACATGGAGCTGAATAACACCTACATCGCGGGAAGGGCAGGGGCAAACAAGCACTCATTCAGGTACTCAAGATTGCCCCCCAGGAAAACCTGAAGTACCGTGGAAGCTTCCCCACTCCAATGTGCGGGAACGACAGAAGGAATGCCAGGAATCCAAAACAAACAAGGGCAGTCCACTAGCCAGGAAGACTCCGGAACCTCGTAACGGAGCCAGAAAGGGAACGAAGTCCCAAACCTGATCTCGGACGGATCCATTTCCGAGGCATAATCCGGGTCACGCAGGAGGTAAGCTGCAAAGGCCGCCCGCACCACACCAGGTTGGATGCGATAAGCCGAAAACCTCCAGAAAGATGGAACCGACGTACCCGGGGGAACACGGAACCGAACCCGGGGAGGGGCCGACACCAAATCCAACTCGTACGCAGAAGGGGGAAAAGAAAACCCCACTCCTTGTAACAATAAGCCCCGCTTAGAGGGAAGAAAAACCAGGCGGGGTCCAGCAGGGCCCAAGGCCCCAAGTCAGCCACTCCCCAGCCTCGAGGTCCTTCACCATAGGATCCGAGGCAGAGTCCTCTCTCCAAGCCCCGACCCCACAAGAAAAGGACGGAACAGCCGGAAAAGCTGGAGGAAGAGGGGCCCACTGGTCAGACTCAGAAGCTTCGGCCGGGAGACAAGACTCGAATGCCTCTGCCGCCCCCCCGGAAGGGGCACCCCCGAAGCTGCCCGAGTCTCGAGATCAAGTAACCCCTGCTCCGACCTCGAAACCCTCAGACACTTTGGCCGGAAGCAGGGGGGGGGGGGGGACCAGATCGAACAGAAGGGGAAGGACGAGGAGGTGCGGACTGAACCAGGATTGAAGCGACTCCCACCCCCAAGTCCGGGTCTCAAAAAGCAAAGCGGGGCAGCCCCGGGCATCCGGGTGAGCAACCAACCGAGCGCGTTGCAACAGACGAAACCTAGATTGCAACGCACGCGCCGCCTGTACCCGAAGAGAATCATCAGAGGATTGGGTAAATTGAGTCACAAGCAAGCAGCAACACTCACAGGACTCAGGGTCGAAAGTATCACCGACTCAACAGGCAGCGTGGCAGAGGCAAAAACAATGAGGGTCACCCTGAGACAAGGGACCGAGCAACCCTCAAACTCGCACACAGCGAGCGGGGACTCCGGGGTCACATTCATCGGACCCACGTGCCCC
>NC_091164.1:6363660-6561942 GCF_040958095.1 Procambarus clarkii
CTCTCTCTCTCTCTGTCTCTCTCTCTCTCTCTCTTCTCTCTCTCTCTCTCTCTCTCTCTCTCTCTCTCTCTCTCTCTCCTCTCTCTCTCTCTCTCTCTCTCTCTTCTCTCTCTCTCTCTCTCTCTCTCTCTCTCTCTCTCTCTCTCTCTCTCTCTCTATTATCAGAATCCTGGTCACTAAATCCTGTAAATGAATAATGTTCACAATTTTATTTTGTAAAGGAACATGAGACGTCAGTTCCAGATTCTTAGATGAACCAAACAATGGCAGTGTGCTGTGTGCTGTGAACATCTTGAGCGGTATTGTGTTCACTGATATCTGAACATTGTACACAGACAGGCTCTTCTATAATACTATCATCCCTAAATAATACCAGTTGCATATATATTTTGACATTTTTAGGCAATGCTGTAGTCACAAGCTGAACAGCAATGCTGTTAGCTCATGCTGTGTAATTACCTAAGTGTAATTACCTAAGTGTAGTTACAGGATGAGAGCTACGCTCGTGGTGTCCCGTCTTCCCAGCACTCTTTGTCATATAACGCTTTGAAACTACTGACGGTCTTGGCCTCCACCACCTTCTCACTTAACTTGTTCCAACCGTCTACCACTCTATTTGCGAAGGTGAATTTTCTTATATTTCTTCGGCATCTGTGTTTAGCTAGTTTAAATCTATGACCTCTTGTTCTTGAAATTCCAGGTCTCAGGAAGTCTTCCCTGTCGATTTTATCAATTCCTGTTACTATTTTGTATGTAGTGATCATATCACCTCTTTTTCTTCTGTCTTCTAGTTTTGGCATATTTAATGCTTCTAACCTCTCCTCGTAGCTCTTGCCCTTCAGTTCTGGGAGCCACTTAGTAGCATGTCTTTGCACCTTTTCCAGTTTGTTGATGTGCTTCTTAAGATATGGGCACCACACAACAGCTGCATATTCTAGCTTTGGCCTAACAAAAGTCATGAACAATTTCTTTAGTATATCGCCATCCATGTATTTAAATGCAATTCTGAAGTTAGAAAGCATAGCATAGGCTCCTTGCACAATATTCTTTATGTGGTCCTCAGGTGATAGTTTTCTATCTAGAACCACTCCTAGATCTCTTTCTTTATCAGAATTCTTTAAAGATTTCTCACATAATATATAGGTTGTGTGGGGTCTATGTTCTCCTATTCCACATTCCATAACATGACATTTATTAACATTAAATTCCATTTGCCAAGTGGTGCTCCATATACTTATTTTGTCCAGGTCTTTTTGAAGGGCATGACAGTCATCTAAATTTCTTATCCTTCCTATTATCTTAGCATCATCAGCAAACATGTTCATATAATTCTGTATACCAACTGGTAGATCATTTATGTACACAATAAACATCACTGGTGCAAGAACTGAACCCTGTGGTACTCCACTTGTGACATTTCTCCATTCTGATACATTGCCTCTGATTACTGCCCTCATTTTTCTATCAGTCAGAAAATTTTTCATCCATGATAGAAGCTTACCTGTCACCCCTCCAATATTTTCCAGTTTCCAGAACAACCTCTTATGTGGAACTCTGTCGAAAGCCTTTTTTAGGTCCAGATAGATGCAGTCAACCCAGCCATCTCTTTCCTGTAATATCTCTGTGGCTCGATCATAGAAACTGAGTAAATTCGATACACAGGATCTTCCAGATCGAAAACCATACTGTCTGTCTGATATTATATCATTTCTCTCTAGGTGTTCTACCCATTTAGTTTTGATTAGTTTTTCCAATACTTTCACTATTACACTTGTCAATGATACAGGTCTATAATTGAGGGGGTCTTCCCTGCTGCCACTTTTGTAGATTGGAACTATGTTAGCCTGTTTCCACCCGTCTGCTACGATTCCTGTACACAGGGATGCCTGAAAGATCAGGTGAAGTGGAATGCTGAGCTCAGATGCACATTCTCTCAGAACCCATGGTGAAACGCCATCTGGGCCAGCTGCTTTGTTCTTACCGAGCTCCTTGAGCATTTTTTCCACTTCGTCTCTAGACACCTCTATGTGTTCTATGTTGTTCTCTGGAATTCTTATTGTATCTGGTTCCCTAAAGATTTCATTTTGTACAAACACACTTTGGAACTTTTCGTTTAGTGTTTCACACATTTCCTTTTCATCTTCCGTGAATCTATTTCCCATTTTCAACCTCTGAATATTATCCTTTACCTGCAATTTGTTGTTTATGAATTTATAGAATAGACCTGGTTCTGTTTTACATTTGTCCGCAATCCCTTTTTCAAAATTTCTTTCTGCCTCTCTCCTCACTGCCGTGTAGTTGTTTCTCGCATCTTTGTATCGCTGGTATGTTTGGGGGTTCGGCCTCTTCCTGTGCGCCAGCCTTGGTTGCTCACTCGGTACTGAGGCTCTCACACCCAGGAATGTTACCCACAATTTAAAAAAAAAGGCTGTTTACTAAAGCCCTGAGGCAGTTGATGCTGAGGTACTTTTAAAGAAACTAATATACACAAACTGTGGGAATGACTAAAAACGTTCATACATAAATACTTACATGGTTTCAGCAAAACCTGGGCCATGGAAGTGGAAAGGAACTCCAGTACCCATACCTTTACAATGAAAAACAAAAAAGTGATCAATGTAATGAAACCCCATTTTCTGGGTGAGCCCCGGAGACTCCTTGGAGCTATCGGACTGATATACGCTATACAAATTAGTCTGGGGCATCAGTCAATGGAGTTGTGCCTACTGGGGACCACGAGCCAGAACCTGGCGCAATCAGAGAGGCACAGGGAGCAATGGCCTATGGAAACCCCCATGTGTTTAGGAGCATTCCATGTCTGCCATCAACTGGGGTTAGGCACCCAGAAAAGTAGGTATAACAAAACAAACCCCACTTGGTAAGAAATTGTAACCGAAGACTGAACAGAGAGACAGAACTCCCCAAAAATATAAGGAAACAACCAAACAAGCAAACGTCATTCACCGCCACCGCTTGTCCGCACAACTCTCCCCTCCACTCCCTGGGAGTGGGAGGGGGAAGCCCTGGACCCCCGCACCAGTTACACCTCAGTTCATAGGCCGAGCATCAAAAACGAAACCGCTGACCGGAGGGAGGGAGGGTGCCAGGGAGCCTCCGGGGCTCACCAAGAAAAATGACATTTCATAACATTCAATGCTGGTTTTCTATGGGGAGCCCCTCCAACTCCTTAGAGCTACATAACCAAAGACAAGTAAAAGAGGGGACTAACCTGCGTGGCAGCCGCAACGTGCACATTAACTCAAAAGGCGAGACAACTGGCTGCAACCTGCGACCCAAAGCCACACACGAACGACCGGGACCAGGTACATTTACCAAATAACAGGTGGTCAGGACCCTGTTCGACCACCAAAACTCCCTTGCCTCAATGTCAGCCCAAGACATGTTGCCAAACACGGGAGCCAAAGCAGCATACAGTATCCACTCGATTTAACAACTTGTATGAGGCTGTACCCAGTTGTTGAATCTGGGGGTCAGCTAAATCCGGAGGTTTTAAAATTTTGGTAACTAGTCATATTTGGGAGAGCAACAGGATGGATGGTGGGTGGACAGGCAAGTGGACAGACTGGCTGGTTAACTGGCTGGTTTTCAGGAAAGAGGGCTGGCTGGATGGATGGAAGATTGGGTAAATGAATGGCTGACTGGCAGACAGGCAGGAGGGAGTGGGCAACCTGTCCTCTTACAAATTACGTCTGAATTTGGCCGTTTGCCTGTATGGTCGAAAATGGATGTAATTTGAAAATGAATAGTAGTTGAAAATATATTTTGGATTTTTTTTTCCAAAACAGCAAGTTAAGGATTCTCTGCTAGGTTAGGAGGGCAAGAAATTCTCCTAAGGTTTCAAACATCATAAAAATCGTTAATTGAAAGTTTCCTCTCCTGACCTATCTGAGTAAGCCAGAGGATTCAAAACAGAAAACAGGACAGTACATCACTTTCACGAGCCGATTTCATTTCAAATTACATTTAATTTTGGCCATATGGACAAACGAGCAAAAAACCAGCATTGAATGTAACGAAACGGCATTTTCTGGGCGAGACCCGGAGGCTAACCGGAGCTATCCTGTATGGAGTTCTTTGGGCCTACCGAGGACCACGAACCAGAATCTGGCCCCCTCAGAGAGGCGCGAGGAGGAATTGCCTATAGAATCCCCCGTGTGGTTGGACGCATTCTATATCTGCCATCGACCGGGTCAGGCACCCAGAAAGATAAGCACCTCAAAACAAACCCCCTATCCTGGTGAAAATTGCTACAAAAAGCCAAACTAGTGGACAGAACTCCCTAAACAGAAACGAGCAAACAAGCATGACATTACACATCGACGCGCCGCTGTCTGCGCAGCTCCCCCCTCCCCGGGAGGGAGAAGGGGTAGCCCCAGACCCCCGCGCTGGCAATCCACACCCCAGTTCTGAGGCTGGATATAAAAAATGCAAAAAAAAAAAAAAAAAAAAACGGCAACTGGGGGGAGGAAGGGTTGCTGGGGAGCCTTCGGGTCTCACCCAGAATTTGGTGTTTCATTACACTCACCGCTGGTTTTCTGGAGGAAGCCCTTTCGGCTCCCCGGAGTCACCAACCAAAAGATGAAACCAGAGGGACTTACCCGGGGTGGTGGTCACCGCTCACTCCTCAACGCGAAGTCCAGGCAACTGGCTGCAACCGCCGACCCAAAGTGACACAGGCCCGACTAGGCCCAGGAATATTATCTTGAGATGATTTCAGGGCTTAGCGTCCCTGCAGCCCGGTCCTCGACCAGGCCTCCTTTTTGCTACAAACCCCCAGGAAGCAGCCCAAGCAGCTGTCTAACTTCCAGGTACCTATTTACTGCTAGGTAATAGGGGCATCAGGGTGAAAGAAACATTTTGCCCATTTGTCTCTGCCCTCCACCGGGGATCGAACCCAGAACCTCAGGGATACGAATCCGAAGCGCTGTCTGCACAGCTGTCAGGCTGTCAGATGTTCACCAAGTAATGAGCAGCCAAGACCCTGTTTGATCTCCAAGAACCCCGCGCCCGAATGTCAACCCAAGACACGTTCCCAAAAACAGCAGCAAGGGGTAGCAAACTTACGAATGTCATGGGCACAGGAATAGACAGCAGGCTGGCTAGACTGAATAATCCTGCGGATGACCTGGGAGACTCGAACCCTGGAACAGGGAAGAAGGGAAACTGGATCAACCCAAAGCGCATCCCTGGCCACAAGAGTCTGTGGCGCGCAAATAATGGCAGAGAGCCACAACCAGACACAACACATGATGCACCCCTGGCCTAACGAACCAAGCATCAACAACCCAAGGACCCCTCCAGAAAGCAGCAGTGTCATTCTTCGCCAGGAAAGAAGGAGACGCCTGCAAACGAACAAACCTACAACCAGGACCAAACACGCAGAAACCCCTGCGCCAGAGGAGAGCATGAAGCTCCCCGACCCGACCCCAGAGGTCAGTGCCAACAAGAAAAGAGCCTTAGAGAAACAATCCTGAACTGAAGGGGCCACTACAAACCGAGGAGAGAGACATGGGAGTACCCTGTCCAATGACCAGGACGGCTCAAGCGGCACATGAGCAGATAGGAAGTGAAACAACACACGAGACAGCTTGATACATCAAGCAAGTAACATCAATACCAAAAGCAGTAACGGCGACAGTATTTGGCATAAGACGATGGTCCTGGAACAACCAAGAAAGAAAGGACAAAACAACCTTAACAGACAGTGAAGTACACCTACAAAGCGAAAGAAAGAAAGAAATGGAAGGACTGTCAAGAGACCTCATACTGCCGCCGAGATGAAGCCTGCAGATGGGACACCAGCAATGATGCCACCTGATCACCATAGAGATGATGATAGACCAGAGTAAAAATATACCAAACGTGCAGACTTGAGGAGAAGATCGAACCAGCCACGTGATGTACTGGACCAATCTGCTGAAAGAGGCGGAGCTGCAGGAAAATCTCCGGGTTCGGACACTGAGCAAGCAGCGCCTGAAACCAAAGCTGGGCCGGCCACCACAGGGCCAAGAGGACTACTCTACCCTGGTAAGTCTGCAAGCGAGTCAGGACCAAGAGCAACAGTGGAACCGGGGAAAAGAGGTACAGGAACCCCCACCTCCTCCAGTCCTGCCGAAAGACATCAACCCGGATGGCCTCACAGTTAGGGAAGGGTGCCACATATACAGGGAGGCACCGTGACTTCGTCAACGCGACCCGAACCTCCGGGCGCCCAAACGTCTGGCAGAGCCAACGAGTCGGCGTTGACTGTCCATTCCGTGGACAGAGGAAAGAACCGAGACAGGTCATCCACCAGGACGTTGGACATCCCCTGAACGTGGACTGCCAGGAGAGCCAAACCCCGAGAACTCAGCAGACGGGTCACCCGAAGCAACCAGCACCAAAGAGCCAAGGACCGCACCAAACCCCCTCGGTTCAGACAATGAACCACCGGGGAGCAGTCTGAATGGAGCCGGATCGTCGATCCACTGGCGACCTGAACTCTCCTAAGGTAGAACCACACCGCCGCAAACTCCCGCACCGTGCTGTGGGCTCGACGAAAGGACTGACCCCACCGCCCCTGGCCGGCTTGGTGAGCACTGGTCACAAAACCCCAGCCGAAATATGACGTGTCCGTGAGCACATCGAGCAAGGGCTCGGGTAGGCGCCAAGGCCCTGAACCCCGAAAAACTCGAAGAGGAAGCCGGCAATGCAGCAGCCGACGCAAGTCCCCGGGGGTCGAACCCAGCAATTGCGAGAGAAGCAAAAGGGCGCCCATACCAGCCAGTTGTTGAGGTAGGCCAGCACCCGAACACTTAAAAGATGCAGACGGGCCACCACGACCTGTGTAAGGTGTGTGAAAACGCAAGGTGCCAGGTTCAACCCGAACAGAAGAAAACGAAAGCGGTAACTCTGACACCCACAACAAAACTGAGTCAGTCCCTGAACCCCGGATGAATCGGGATGTGCCAATATACGTCCCAGAGTTCTTATTTCCTGAATAGGAAGCTGGCGACACAACAACTGACGCAAAACCCCTGGAGGCTGAATCCAGCGGTTGCGAGAGAGGTGGAAGGGATGGTCCCAAAGGAACCAAAACAGATGCCGAAACCAGACCCGACTCGGCTGGTAAACCAGCACGGCAAAGTTCACACTCCCGCACAACTGCTATAGCACCCACCAAGTGACACTGAGAAACAAGGAAGTGGACCAAGAGTCCCAAACGAGGCCCAGTCAGGTCCAAACCTGGGACGGAACCAGACGCGACTTCCACCAGTTCACCAGGAACCCGAGCCCACACCAACAAGTCATCGAGGTAGGCCACAATCCGAACCCCTAGCAGATGCAGACAGGCCACCACGACCCAGGTAAGAAGCATGAATACGCAAGGTGCCAGATTCAAGCCAAAAGGAAGGCAACGAAAGCGGTAAGCCTGCTGCCCTACAACGAAACCTAACCAGTCCCTGAACCCTAGATGAATAGGAAAGTGCCAATATGCATCCAGGAGGTCCAGACACACCATCTAAGAACCCGGCTCCAAAAGAAACCAGACCTGGGACAGAGTGGTCATCCGAAAGGAGGGGCAAGGAATCCAGGGGTGCTGGTTTGCCAAGCTGGTTTACCTGCCAGGTCAGGTCTGACTTCGGCATCTGTTCTGGTTCCTTCGGGACTGTTCCTTCCACCTCTCTCATGACCGCTGGGTTCAGCCTCCAGTGGCCTTGCATGAGTTGCTGCATTGCCAGCTTCCTATTCGGGTTTTTCGGGGTTCAGTGCCTTGGAGTCTACTTGAGCCCTTGCTCGATGTGTTCATGGATGTCTCGTTTCTCGGCTGGGGTTTTGTGACCAGTGCTCACCAGGCCGGATGGGGCTTCAGATGGGACAAGTCCAGAATGAACCGAAGATCCACACAGTTCTATTTCAGCACTGGAAACAGGCGGGAAACCCACCTGAGGGTCGGAGTCGTTTCGACTACACCCAAGCGTACCCACTCCAAGATGACCCGATGGAGCGAAGGGGAAAAAGCCTGCCCTGCCAGCCCTAAACCCCCCGAAGGAGGAGGAGGAGCCGCAGGCCAGAGGACATGACCCGAAATGCCTGCCAAACATGGGACCCAGGCGTGAGCACCTGGATCCCAGCGCCCCCGTCAACGGAACGACTCGTGAAAGGGCTGACGCCCCTTACAAAAAGCCGGCTGACGAGAAGAGCGAGCATTGCACCGACCAGATGACGCCGGCTCCAAAAGATACGCAGGCTCAGAAACTAGCACCAAAGGCCTACCCTGATTGGAAGAACCCAAAGCCACAGCATGATCCTTCCGAGAGGCCCGAGAACGGCTCCCCTCGCAGCCACCCCGGAGAAGCAACAAATCTTACACAGAACAGCAACTAGACAAGGCCGCCTGCAGAAACTGTGTGACAGCAAAGTCTGCAAACAGCAATGGACAAAAAGACGATGAAAACCTAAGACCCAGGGCCTAAGTGGAATCCAAGGAGCGAGCGAGCTCGGCCTGGCGACATATGAAGCCTCTGACAAAGAATAGAGACACCACCTCCCTGAGAATCAGCACAAACAGGTTCAACAGCACTGTCGATGCCCTAACCACCGAGGCCAGTGCCCCAGACGAAGGTCGGCACTCAACCCCCTTCATGTCCTCCTCAAGCCAGTCCGAGGACAACTCGAGAAGGGAAAAGAAGCACAAGACCAAGACCAAATGCCCACAAGTACACAAACCCTCAGCCACCAAAGATGCCAAAAGGATGGGAACCTGTACGGGCAGCTGCACAAGGCCAACATCCCGAGGAAGCATAGGGGTGAACAAGCACGCATTAACACTTTGCCTGACTAGGGACACTATATGAGTCTGTATATAACTCTACAGATCCTGACCAGGGACACATGTTGCATCCGTTATTAAAATATTTGTTAAAATTACATTTTTATTCCAATAATTATGCGACATGTTCTAAAATAAGCGCCAATGTCTTCCCATTATCTGTGATGCCCCATGTGGCATCAAGGCACTGCCTCCCATGAAGTAGGCCCATTGTTTTCGTGACCAGAGTTTTTGAGCTCCCCAAATTTTCGTGTTTGCTGTGGATAACGCGCTGGGCTTCTGAATCTTATATGCATATATCCCTTTCGAGAATTCTATTGCTAAAAATTTAATACCAAAATGAACAACCTACAGCAAAAATTGAGGTGAGAAAACTGAAAAGAGTAAACATATTTTAGTGCGGGTTCTTTCTCATGGGTAATGATCTCCTGATTTTCTGGTTTGCTGTGGGTGGCATGCCAGGCATTTTGAATTTATACAAATACAGTGGCACATCGACTTACGATTGCCCTGACTTACGATAATTTTGAGTTACGATGTAAATTTGATGGAAAAATGCGACTCGACATACGATGTTGTCGTTGACTAACGATATTTGATGGTACACGTTCGGGTCGACCGAGCGCGTGGTCCCCGGTCATGCGGGCAGACCTGCCTCAGTTTACTACAGCTGCCCACTTAGTGACGCTCACGCCTATAAGAAATTCCGTTTTATTGGTGATTTTTTGCTTTTTGAACATAAAAGTAATTATTAAATATCACGCCATGGGTCCCAAGAAAGTCAGTGGTAAGGTTCAACATATGAAAATCCATGAAAGGATGATCATAGAGCAAAAACAAGAGATCATTCGTAAATATGAAGATGGTGTGCGGGTTGTTGAACTAGCTAGGCAGTACAACAAATCTCAGTAAACGATATCCACCGTACTGGCTAAGAAATAGGACATTATGAGTGCTAAAGTGGCAAAAGGCGTATCAATAATCATGAAACATAGAACACAAACCAAACACTTAAGGATGTTGAACAGTTATTATTAATTTGGATACACAGCAAGGAGTTAGCGGGTGATAGTTTCAGAGGCCATCATTTGTGAAAAAGCAAGGAAATTGCATGAAGACCTTTTACAGAAAACCCCTGGAACGAGTAATGCAAATGCGAAAGAGTTTAACCCTTAAAGTGCGCATCACGTCATATGACGTGGTAGACGTTGTTCCAGTCAACTGCGCATCACGTCATGTGACGTGTTGGAGTACTACGCAAGATTTAAACGGCCCGCGGATACACGGGGTTCACCACACATTCATCAGGGCTCTTGTAAACAGACGCCATTTTTAAAAAAAATCGTGGCCCAAACTCCCGGGTGTTAGGAGCCTCAGTATTGAGTGAGCAACCAAGCCTGAAGCACGCAGCATGAGCTAACAGCACTGCTGTTCAGCTTATGACCACAGCATCGCTTAAAAATGCCATAATATACTTGTTCATGCTATTATGTAGCGATGATATTATTTCAGAAGACCCCTGACTGTGATAAAACTGACCAGGGTTCTGATAATAGCAAGATTGTGGTGATATTTAGCGCTGTGCTCCATGGAGGGAGGAGTAAGGCAGTGGGAGGGAGGGTGGTGGCGTCGTCTTCTGACTGTGTGTAGCCACCTTTTATTGACTGCACTCACCATACCAGCTTAGTGGTTTGCTATGATGAACACAAATGTAGATACTTATATATAACGTGTGTATAAAGGGTATAAACAGCAAGAGGAGAAGGTTGGGAGCCGCCATTTTGGTGAGGGCGGTGGCGTCGTCTGCACGACGCCACCGTGCAGACGACGGTGTTGTTTACTGGTTACCACGATGGTCTTTGGGCACCATACCAGCTTACTTGTACAAGTATGGTGAATAAAACACAGGTAGATATTTATATATAATGTGTGTATATAGCATAATAACACCACAAACAGTATTGTTGGAGTAGAAATACTGTAACTCCGCGATTATCGAGGGGTAAAAAGTAACGAGGAGTGACCGCCGTGTACCAGCCAGCCACTCACTCCCTCCCTCAACACCTCACTCGCCCACATTCTCCTCCCACCATACTGCTTTTCCTTTTATTCACTATATACAGACGTTATATATAAGTATCTACATTCGTGTTCACCATAACGAACCACTAAGTTGGTATGCTGAGTGGCAGTGGCAGTGGCAGTGGCAGCCAGTGGCAGCCCGCCACTGGCTGCCACTCCCTCCCTCCCTCCCTCACCTCACCTGACTTGCCACCATTCTCCACCAACCATACTGTTTTTGCTTTTATATACAGACATTATATATAAGTATTTACATGTTTTGTTCACCATAACAGTATATCTAAGCTTGTATGGTGAGTAAAGGCACAAAGACGTAGCTACTCACACAGTCAGCTGGCTGCCAACCTCAAGGCCAGACGCACTAATATTTTTCCTCCAACAATACTGTTAGTGATGTTATTATGCTATATACACACATTATATATAAATATCTACCTGTTTTATTCACCATACTTGTACAAGTAAACTGGTATGGTGCCCAAAGACCATAGTGGTCACCAGTAAACAACATGATAAATTGTGCAGACGAAGCTGCCCCAAGTGCAGGGAAAATGCGGAGCAGCAAGAACCCCTAAGGAAGTGAAGCCCCAAAGGCTCTAGGGAAAGCAACCCTAAAACCCAAGGGTAGTACTTAGAGGATGTTTAGGAAAGGCAGCCCTAAGCGCATGCAGCCCCAGTACACTGATGTTACTTCTGGCTACCGTACCATAAAGAGCAGAAAACACCACAAAGGCACTGATTCCGCCAAGAAATCGAGGCCAGAGTTGACGACCGCCCCAGAGGGCAACAGACTACGAACTGAAGTGCGAGTAGCCGGCGCGGAGGTCCCGGTCTACCCCCTTCCTTTCTCGAGGAGGGGAGGGGTGCGCAGAAACGCGGCGAATGACGTTTGCTTGTTTCTTTATGTTTTGGGGGGAGTTCTGTCTCTCTGTTCGGTCTTTGGTTGCAATTTCTTACCAAGTGGGTAAGTTTATTTTATTATGCCTACCTTTCTGGGTGCCAAACTCGGGTCGATGGCAGACATGGAATGCTCCCAAACACATGGGGGTTTCCATAGGCCATTGCTTAATGTGCCTCTCTGAGGGCCAGGTTATGGCTTGTGGTCCACTGACTGATGCCCTAGACTAATATAGCGTACATCAGTCTGACAGCTCCAGGGAGCCGGAGGGGCTCCCCACAGAAAAGATTTAGTATTCTCCTAAACATATTAGACATAACAGCTCAAAAATATGCATATTAAAACTGCTTATCATAATGCCCTAACAGTAAATTACTCTTTTTAATACAAAACAATATACTGTATATATATTCTGGATGCTGAAATAATTTAAACAATGAGTAAGAAAACTAACCTGCTAGTCCAAAGCTAAGAGCTGGGAAGTGGTGAGGCAGAGTATATGGTGGGGGCTCGTACAGGTCAAGAAGATCCTGCCATTCTTCGTGGTTGTTGTCACCAAAGAAGTAAAATGTTTCTGAAATTTTTTAATAATTATAAAATTAAACTATCATGTTCTCACCAGTAGAATTAATAATGCACATGACAATGCAAATTTAAAAACTTCAACTTGTAATCATTTAGGTAATCTTGTGTTTCATAGGATCTTCAGCCTTTCATTCAGTAAAGTTTGGGTAGCAACTGTTTGGATTCAAGTTGAAAGCGAGAACTTTATTTTTGTAAAAGCACTTATAAAGAGCTGCTTTGGGGGTTTTGTATTTGACTCTATAACCAGTGGACTCCTGGAAACAAAAATACAGCATGGAATGTAATGAAATGCCTTTTCTGGTTGGACCTTAGTGGCTCCCTGAAGTTAGCCACACCAAGATACTGTATGAGCTCGCTTATCCAAACTAATATGAGAAGGATCCCCGACCGGATAAGCCAGACATGTGGATTAGCAGAATTCTTACCAGGGAAATAAAAAAAACCAGCGTTGAATGTAATGAAACGCCATTTTCTGGGTGAGTCCCGGAGGCTCCCCGGAGCTTACCAGGCTGATATGCTAATGTCAGACTTTGGCATCAGTCATGTGTACGGAGTTCTTATGGGCCTACCGGGGACCACGAGCCAGAACCTGGCCCCCTCAGAGAGGCAAGGGGAGCAATAGCCTATAGAAACCCCCGTGTGGTTGGAAGCATTCTATGTCTGCCATCGACCGGATTAAGCACCCAGAAAGGTAGGCGTCTCAAAACAAACCCCTATTCTGGTGAAAATTGCAACCAAAAGCCGAACGAGTGGATAGAACTCCCAAAACAAAAACGAGCAAACTAGTATGACGTCATTCGTCGTCCCACTGCTGTCTGCGCAGCCCCCCCTCCCCGGGAGGGGGAAGGGGGAGCCCCAGACCTACCACGCCGGCGATCCACACCCCAGTTCTGAGGCTGGATGTCAAAAACACGCGAAAAAAAATGCCGACCAGAGCGTGGGAGGGATGCTGGGGAGCCTCCGGGATTCACACAGAAAATGGCGTTTCATTATATTCAGCGCTGGTTTTCTGGGGGAAGCCCCTACGGCTCCCCAGAGCTAACTACCCAGAGGAAAAAACAAAAACAAATTGGGACTGACCTGGGAGGCGGTCGCCGCACACTACTCTATCCGAAGTCGAGACAACAGGTCGCAACCGCCAACCCAAAGCTACACAGGCCCAACTGGGCCCAGGAACGTGTATAAGGTAACGAACAGCCAAGAATCCTGTTCGACCACCAAATTCCCTGTGCCCGAACGTCCTCCCAGGACACAGTACCAAAGACGGCGGCAAGAGCCGCGAACTTGCGGACGTCATAGGCACGGAGATAGAACGCAGGCTGGAGAGCCTGAAGAACCCCGCGGACGACCTGGGAGACCCGCACCCTCTAACAGGGAAGAAGGGAACCAAAGCAACCCAAATCGCGTCCATGGACCCAGAAGCCGTTTTGTGCCAACCACGGCGGAGAGCCACAACCGGACAAAAACAAATGCACCCCCGGCCCAACCAACCAAGCATCAAACAACCCAGGAACCCCTCCGGAAGCAACAGTCTCATCCTTCGCCAGAAAAGAAGAAGGCAGCAGACAACCAAACCGAGCACCTCATCCGAAGGAGCAGAAAAACAAACCGGAACCGAAGGGGCCACAAGAAAACGAGAAGAAAGAAAAGAGCACTATGTCCAAAGACTATGACGGCTCAAGCGGCACAAGAACAGGCCGGAGGTGAAACAAGCACGAGACAGCTTACGAATGGTGCAGATGAAAGTCCGAAAGAAAAGCGAAGCGGCTCCGCCAGCGCTGCATAAAATGAGGCGACAGTATGCGGCAAGTTGATGGCCCCCAACCCCCAGCAGAAAAGCCAAGCCGACACCAACAAACGCAGCCACCAAAGAAGGGATAGAAGGAAAAGAAAGGACCACCAAAACACTCCATACTGCCGCCAAGAAGCACACAGGTGGGACACCAACAACGAAGCCACCTGACCACCAACAGACGCGAGATCCCCGAGGCAGAACGCAATCAGCACCGCCAAGGGTCATCCGAACCTAGGAAGAGGCAGAGCCGCAGGAAGATCCCGGGTGCGACCACCAAGGAAGCAGAGCCGGAAGCCCAGGCCGGCAAGATGGAGATGGAACGTCTGCCGAACAGAAAACCCCCCCAACACGAGCAAGCTCGCCAGGGGATCGGAAACCACGGGTCTGACGTGAGACACCAGAGAAGGCCAACCCCACTCCCAGCGTCCAGGCAGAGAAGAGCCCAGTAGGCTCCAGAACTTGAACAGAAAGCGAACGATAGGCGAGGGGCGAGACGAAGAGCCCAAGCTCATCCCCAGCCAGCACAACTAGGCGAGGACTACAAGGTTAGGACAGAGAATCCAAGGAACATGGAAAAACCAGGCCCAGCACAGCAAGACCGGTAAGGAAGGAGGGCCCCAGAAAATCAAGAGAACAAAAAACCGCAACAAGGAAGGCGCCAGAAAGAGCACGGAAAGGGCCGAACAAAAAGCCACAACCATACCCCCACATGCAGCTACAGGATCAAAACCGCAGCAAAAACGTCACCACACTCCCAGAGGAAGGGTACAAAGGGGGAAAGAACCAAAAGGCAGAGCCCCCCACCAGGTAGACAAACACAAAGAAAAAGAAAACCCCGCAAGAGTACAGCATACCCAGGCAGAACAGAGCCGGCCACTATGATTGGTGAAAACTAGCTGCACAGTACCCTGTGCAGCTAGTGCTAGTGCCAGCAATAACGAGCCAGTGCAAACTGCCCCTTACCCTAAGGCGAACAAGGGAGACAGAACCCCCTATCACACAAAGGGCGGCCGAAAACCGAGCAGCAAATGGCCTAGCAGAAGCAGGACCCAAGGAACTTGTGGAAGGCAACCCCAAGTCCCAAGGGCAGTACTTACAGGGCAGTACTTACAGGGCCCCAACGGAAGGGAACCCTAGGCGCATGCAGCCCGAGTACTGGAGACGCACTCCCGGCTCACGCACCACCTAGAAGACAGACACCACACTCTAGGTACAGTGACACCACACTCTAGGCACACAACCGGTGCCACTAGCATCAGCCGAAGAACTGGGGTGTGGATCGCCGGCGCGGTAGGTCTGGGGGGTCCCCCTTCCCCCTCCCCAGGAGGGGGAGGGCTGCGCAGACAGCGGCGCGACGACGAATGACGTCATACTAGTTTGCTCGTTTTTGTTTAGGGAGTTCTATCCACTCGTTCGGCTTTTGGTTGCAATTTTCACCAGAATAGGGGTTTGTTTTGGGACGCCTACCTTTCTGGGTGCCTAACCCGGTCGATAGCAGACATAGAATGCTTCCAACCACACGGGGGTTTCTATAGGCCATTGCTCCCCTTGCCTCTCTGAGGGGGCCAGGTTCTGGCTCATGGTCCCCGGTAGGCCCATAAGAACTCCGTACACATGACTGATGCCAAAGTCTGACATTAGCATATCAGCCTGGTAAGCTCCGGGGAGCCTCCACCCAGGGGCTCCACCCAGAAATTAATATATTCTTGAAAATTAAGGTAACCTAATTTAACACCACACTAAAATTACTGTACAGTACATGAGCTTGCAGCTCATCCTCACACTAGGCTGGTTAGAGCAATGGCCGTCCTTCCCAGGCACATTCATCAATTTTAACATGCTGTGTATTAAAAATTGGTTTGTTCTCATATATCAATTAATATTACTATTCATAAAAATTCTATGTATAGTTAGGCCTAGGTTAGGTTAGATTATTTGTATTTGAAGCACGTGGGTGAAGCATCTATAGAATTGTGGTTTTGTTCTGTGTTTACAAATAAAAATTCTGTATTTACTTACAAATGAATTGTAAGCATTTGTTCTGGAAGTGTTTGGATGTCATCAGTTGTGAGTTGTGTAAACTACTTTTCATTCATAAACAGGGGGTTTGGTGACTAGAATAACGAGCTTCGGTCTTTTTATGTGAGGACGGGCTGGAGCTTGGTAAGGTAAGTTTTGACTGCCAGCCGCTGAAGCTTCACTGATTCAAGGCTCTTGGCTTTTTGGTGAGGCTTCACTGGTTGAAGATCCTTGGATTGATAGTAAGGTGTCACTTGTTGAACCTCTTTAGATTCCTTCAGTGGTTGGAGGGCCTTTGATTGCTGTTCTTATCAAATAAGAACCGAGTTCAGCTTGCCTCTACTAGTGCTTGCCTCATCACTCTCACTGGTTAATATGTAGTTCATGTATTCATCAATTTGTTTCTTCGTATCACAGACAGTGCTAAAGAAAATCGTTTTGAGGCAATGGAGCGACTTGAACCAGTGTTCCGATGAATCCCAGAATTTTTATTGACATATCACACCATTGTGATTCCTTTGCGAACAGATAGTACTAGCGCTTATTCCAAATTCCTTGGCAAGACTCACAGCCGACCGGTCATTTTCACAGAGTTCTATAACACATATCTTTGATGGGTTAGCACAACCTTCTTCCTCTTAAAACCTCCAAATCAAACTGCCGTTACCAGACATAGTCTTGACAAAAAGTTATTAAAGTTACTATGAAAATAAAAAGTTACTAAAGAAAATGTTTCATTAATGGTGTGGCACTGTGGTATAATGCGAGGGTTGAGAGTACATGACCTGTTTAGCTTAACCAGGCCTGGATGGGATCCACTTGGGGTAGGCAGGAACATTATGCAGGCTGCCAGGCAGGAAAATATCTCCAAATTTTAACAGGGAACTTCAGTCTTCAGCCTACCTGTTCTCTGGTCTCTGACCAGGCCTCCTGGTTGATGGTCTGATCAACTAGGCTGTTTGATGCAGCTGCTTACAGCCTAGTTGATCGAGCATCCTTTGAAGGTGCTTGTTGAGGTCTTTTGAACACTGAGAAAGGTTGGTTAGTTATGTGTAGGGAAAGAGTGTTGAAAATTGAAAAGTCATGGGCCTTTGATGTTGATCGATTTCTCTCTTGGCGCCCCTATTGTACGTCTGATTTTCAGTGGGGCGTTTTGTGCACATCCTGCCATGCCTTCTGATCTCATGTGGTGTTATTTCTCTCTGTAAATTTGGAATCAGTTCTTCTAATATTTTCCAAATGTAAATTAGTATTTATTTCTCCTGCCTGCGCTGTAGGGAATACAGATTTAAAATTTAAATGCAATTTTGTTTGGACCACTGATCTTTCAATGTGTCCAGTTCATTGAAAACAGAATTGCACTGTAGCCTCAGTATTTTACTAAATTCTTTGTTGTCATCTGTGAACGTTCCATCACCTGCGTACTGTGTCTGGGGATGCGCTTTGGATTGATCCGGTTCCCCTTGTTCCCTGTTTCAGGGCTCGGGTCTCCCAGGTCGTCTGCAGAGTTTTTAAGTCTACCAGCCTGCAGTCTATCCTTGCGCCCATGCCGTTCAGACGTTTGCAGCTTTTGCTGCCGTGTTGGTGACGTCGAAGGATCATTTCGGGTACGAGGATTTGAGGGTCGCACAGGTTCCTGGCCGCCCGTTCTTTGTGCACGTGTCTGCTCCTGTGCATTCTTGTTGCCTTGGGTCGCAGGTTGCAGTCTGTTGTCTCGGCTTCGCGTTGCAGATTGTGGCGGTCGCCTCCCGGGTCAGCCCTTTCTTTTCCTTCTCTTTGGGTAGCAAGCTCCTGGGACCCATAGGGGCTTCCCACAGAAAACCAGCGTCGAATGTGATGAAACGCCATTTTCTAGGTGAGCCCCAAAGGCTTCCTGGCCATCCTCCCTCCCACCGATCAGCGTTTTTTTGCATTGGTTGGAGCTTAGCTTCTGAACTGATGCTAGGCAGCCGGCGCGGTGAGGTCCGGGGCTCCCCTCTCGGGAGCGGGGAGGGCTTTGCGGACGATAGGCGCGGCAGTAAAGTGTGATGTTTGCTTGTTTGCATGTTTCCTTGGGATTGTAGGGAGTTTCTACTTCTCTGTTCGGTTTTCTGTTTTAGTTTTTTACCATGTGGGGTTTGTTTTGTTTTGCCTATCTTTCTGGGTGCCTAACCCCAGTCGATGGCAGATAAGGAAAACCTCCAATCACAGGGGAGTTTTCCTGGGCCATTGCTCCCTGAAACCTCTCTGAAGGGGCCAGGTTCTGGTGCTTGTCCCTGGTAGGTCTGAACTCCATAGCTAATGTCTCGGTCTAATATAACATACATTAGCCTGATAAGCTCCAAGGATCCATAGGGGCTCCCCTCAGAAAACCTTGAAGTCAGACTCCATCATTCACTGAAAGTTGCACATCAAGTGGGAGCAGCAGCAAAGAGGCTATGGTATGCCCCCACTTGGATTACTGTTTCCAAGCATGGAGACCACAACTTTTTTTTTTACTTATTTATATATACAAAAGTTCTTATATTCTTGTACAGCCACTAGCACGTGTAGCGTTTCAGGCAGGTCCTTAATCCTATATTCTCCGGAATACAACCCCGCCAAATCATTTAACAACCAGGTACCCATTTTACTGTTGGGTTAAACAGAGGCTACAGTTAACACTTTCGTGTAACGGCGTATGAAAAAAAAACTTTCCCCGAGTGAAATTAGCGCTTCGGCAGTCGAGCAGCAACATTTAAAAGTGTATACTCTTGTCACTGTCCTGATGTTAATTTTCGATGTACGTATTTCATTTTTGTACCAATGTGTTCGCAATAGAATGTTCTAGAAGAACATACGTATAAAATGTCACCAAAACATAAGTTAGATCAGCACCAAATAAAAAACTACGTCGATCACTAGCCGTGAGCGCCAGACAGCAACGAAATGTTTCTACTATCTTCAGGGTTGACAACTCCACACTTGTCCTACAGGGTTAATTTTGGTATCACTGAAAACACAATAAAATTCTCTACACGGACATATGCATATAAATATAGAATCAATGTCGCAACCCACCCACAAGAGTGTGGGAAGTGGCCGAAGTGTTACCCGCGGCGGCATATCGGCGAAACCCGCATTGAAAAGTGTATACAGTATTCAATTCACTGTCCTGACATTATTTTTCGATGTACGTGTTTCATTTTTGTACCGATGAGTTTGCAATAGAATGTTCTAGAAGAACATAAGTATAAAACGTCACATAAGGATGTGTTCGACCGGCAACAAATATAAAAACTACGTCGATCATACTCGTCGTGTAAATAATACAATTGTTTTACCACGATAATTCACTGCCATGCCGTTCTCCCAAATAAGCTCTTCGGCTATTAGAGAAAACGGAAATTTCATGGCGAACATTTGTAAACTATCCCCAAGTAGATCGGATTGAAATTGGAATTTATACAAATATTTATTCTCGTGACGCCCGCCAGTGTCACCCTTGCGGAACCCGAACAAACACTTAGTGACGCGCTCGTGCGCCACCGCAGGGCGAAAGTGTTAAGGATTTGCATCCAGTAAATCCTCCTCGAAGATTCTCCTTCATCTTTATATCTTCAAAGATATAGCTTCTTTGGAGAAAGTTCAATTCGGGCAACAAAAATCATTCCTAAACTAAGTCAACTTTCATACCAAGAACAGTTAAGGGCCACAGGGCTGACAACACTGCAAACCAGACATGTAAGGGCAATCTCAACAAAACTTTTAAATTACTGAACAATTTGGAGGATATTGATCAAGACAATTTCTTCAATAGGTCAATTGTAACACTAACGAGTAATGATTTGAAGCTCAACAAGTCACAATGTAGGACTGGAAATCAGGAGATGCTTTTTCATCCACAGGGTTATAAGCCCATGGAACTGCCTACCCACCAAGCTGTAAATGCCAAAACTCTGTTGAACCTTTAAATCCAGCTTGAAGAAATCATCAGGTTCAATGAGGAACCTCTGACAAGTTGCTGGCTTCCTGTCTTCATCAAGGCCACTTGTGTGTTAATGGCTCTCAGGTAAATTCAGGTAAAACTCCTCTAACTGGTAGTCTCAGGGAATCCCCAATTCCCTCCTATACCAAGGGTGTTGGTTCATGACTTCCTATACCAAGGGTGTTGGTTCATGACTATCAGATCTGGACTGGCTTCTGCCTGAAGCAGAACAGTGGGGCTCCTAGGGCACCACCTGTTGGCAGTCATTTACACTAGGGAATTTTGAGCCAGTTTTGAGTGAACCGTTCGTTTTGAATAAATAATTTGTCGAGTATTTGATGGTTTCGGCGCTTCTTTTGTATGAATTATGCAGTTGTATTTCTTTGCTTGCTTTCTTCATACTTTCTCAGTGTGGGTGATCGTAACAATCCTCCTTGCTCTCTCTGCTTCTCTGAGGGGGGGGGGGGCCAGGTTCTGGCTCTAGTCCCCAGAATACCAAATAGGAGTCCAATGACTGATGTAATTCATTAGCTGGAAGCCACCTCAGCAAGATAGTTTCTGGGAACCACTGAGGCTCTACCAGAAAGAGGCATTTAATTACATTTAGTGCTGGTTTTCTCAATAGATTTTTAACTGTTCATCACACACAATGTAACCACAACATTGTTGCAATGTTACATCAAAGTAACAATAATAAAATAATTTGGTAACGGTCATGTGATTGCTTGATGTGTATACTAAGTTTTCCAAGAGAGAATGGAAGGGAGGGAGGGAGAGAGAATGGAAGGGAGGGGAGGGAGAGAGAATGGAAGGAAGGGAGGGAGGGAGGGAGAGAGAATGGAAGGAAGGGAGGGAGGGAGGGAGAGAATGTGAAGGAAGGGAGGAAGGGAGAGAGAATGGAAGGGAGGGAGGAAGGGAGAGAGAATGGAAGGGAGGGAGGGAGAGAGAATGGAAGGAAGGGGAGGGAGGGAGAGAGAATGGAAGGAAGGGAGGGAGGGAGAGAGAATGGAAGGAAGGGAGGAAGGGAGAGAGAATGGAAGGAAGGGAGGGAGGGAGGGAGAAAATGGGAGTGTGGAAGGAGAGAGAGAGAATGGGATTGGGGGAAGGGAGAGAGAGAGAATGGGATTGGGGGAGAGAGAGAGAATGGGATTGGGGGAAGGGGGAGAGAGAATGGGGAGTGGGGACGGGAGACAGAGAGAATAGGAGTGGGGAAGGGGGAGAGAGAATGGGAGTGGGGAAGGGAGAGAGGGATAATGGGAGTGGGGAAGGAGGGAGAGAATGAGAGCGGGAAAGGGAAAGAGAATCCAAACCACACTTCAGAAAATTAAGAAATGGTGATTTTTTAGTCTGTCCCGGACCATTATCAAGTCATGTAATGACTGGACACAACTTGATCGTGGTCTAATATGGACCAGAATGTTGTTGATGAGAGGGAAGAAGAATGGGAGGAAGAGAGGGAGTGATAGAGAATGGGAGAGAGGGAGAGAGAGTGGGAGGATGGGATGGAGAGAAAGTGGACGGGAGATAGACCCAGTCACCGCTGAGTACCCCCATATCTAGTGTTTCTTAAAATTTTAATCAAATAATTATAACATTTGGCAAGATTCTGAATACTATACAATAAATATTCAAATAATTCATTTTTCCAATGAGTTAGGCTGGGACAAGAAAAAAAGGCAAGGCTGATTTTTTACATGACAATGCTAGCATAAAGATATAATACAATTTCTCATTCTCACCATTACCAAGAGTAGAAAGTAGCTGAGGATGAAGGTGGTGGTTGCAGTAATCTCTGAATGAAATGTCCCTCTTTGCGTAACTATAGCTGTTAGCTGAGCTCAGGCGTACTGTCAAATGCCCATAATTATTCAACAGGACGGAATGACGTGTACGTGACCTAAACACCTGTAAAATACATTCATGTTAAGGTTCAAATAAATGTTGCCCATCAATATATTAGGCTATGATATTACACATCCTTTGTCTACCTTGAAATTGATATTCAGTCACATTCAAAAACAAAGTTTAGCACAATGAGATGAAAACATATATACAAATTTTCCACTGAAGCACAATATCAATTTATGTGCATAATATGATATCCAAATAATTTAGAATAAATGTAAGTGATAATAAGGTATTGTAATAAGCAAGGCAAAAAAAGTGTCGAATGTAATTAAAAACCGTTTTCTGATGGGTCCTTGGTGGCTCCTTGAGCAAGCTACTTGGAAGGCTCCACCCAATTAAATCCATGTCAGGACCTTGTGGGTCATTGTAAGCCTACTGGGGACCATAGGCCAAAACCTAGCCCCCTCTATAGAGACACAATGAGCAGGGTATAATACTAAATCACCCTAACCAAGAAAAGACCATCAAAAAGATGGGTGAGCCAAAAGATACCTGGTTGATGGGGTTCTGGGAGTTCTTCTACTCCTCAAGCCTGGCCCGAGGCCAGGCTTGACTTGTGAGAGTTTGGTCCACTAGGCTGTTGCTTGGAGCGGCCCGCAGGCCCACATGCCCACCACAGCCCGGTTGGTCCGGCACTCCTTGGAGGAATAAATCTAGTTTCCTCTTGAAGATGTCCACGGTTGTTCCGGCAACATTTCTTATGCTTGCTGGGAGGACGTTGAACAACTGCGGACCTCTGATGTTTATAGTGTTCTCTGATTGTGCCTATGGCACCTCTGCTCTTCACTGGTTCTATTCTGCATTTTCTTCCATATCGTTCACTCCAGTACATTGTTATTTTACTGTGTAGATTTGGTACTTGGCCCCTCCAGAATCTTCCAGGTGTATATTATTTGATATCTCTCTCGTCTTCTTTCTAGTGAGTACATTAGGAGAGCTTTGAGACGATCCCAATAATTTAGGTGCTTTATTGCGTCTATGTGTGCCGTATATGTTCTCTGTATTCCCTCTATTTCAGCAATCTCTCCTGCTCTGAAGGGGGAAGCGAGTACTGAGCAGTACTCAAGACGGGACAACACAAGTGACTTGAAGAGTACAACCATTGTGATGGGATCCCTGGATTTGAAAGTTCTCGTAATCCATCCTATCATTTTTCTGGCTGTCGCAATATTTGCTTGGTTATGCTCCTTAAACGTTAAGTCATCAGACATTATTATTCCCAAATCCTTTACATACACAAGCTACAATTAGCAAGGTAAACAAAGTATAGAAAATGAAACATTGAACTCCTAAGACGAATGAAACACCCAGCCAAGAAGCGGTTAATGTGTTTGTTCACTTAGGCAAAACCTTGGGACTGCATACCTCCTTCTTCAATCTGCTAGCCATGACCCATCAAACAAGGGAGGGGGTCGAAGGAGAGGGGGTCCAAGGAGACACCAAGAACCCACCAGAATGAGGCATTTCATTACAATCAACACAAGTTTACTGGGAGGGCTCCATGCTGCCTCTTTGAGCTATGTCACCATAGAGAACAAAACAAAAGGGGCACTCACCAGGGGTTACCTGGTGAGGGTGGAGGAAAGCTGTAAAAAGTAACCCCCCCAAGGAAAGGGGGAGTTAGCAAAAAATTAACCTCCACAAAAATCACACAAACCCAGTGCAGACCAAGAACATTCACTAAGGAATGAGCCACCAGCACTTTCTTGGACCTTCAAAACCTCCGAGACCGAATAATCGTCAAAAAACACATTCGAAAAATCCACAAAACCACAAACTTACAAACATCCTGGGCAGGTTAAACATGATGACATTATAGACAACTTGAGACACACAGGCTCTGGAACAAGGAACCCGATATACCGGACCCACAAACAGAGCATCTCCCTGTGCACCACTAAGGGCTGGAGGTACGGTAATGTCAAACCGCAACAACCGAACACATGATGTTCGGTTGTTGCTCCCAGCCAAATAGACCAAGCATCAATTACCAAAAGACCCCTCCAGAGACTAGCTGTCTCATTCTTAGTCAGAAGGAAAGGAGAGGGCAGAAAATGAAGAAAACAACCCCCAGGACTAAAACAACAAACTCCTGATTCCAGAGGACTGTGAAGCTCCCAACCTGGCAACCGAAGGTGAGGGGCCAACATAAACATAAACAAAGATTAAGAAACAATCTCTGACACAAGAGGCAACAAAACACAGAGGAGAGAAGAGAAAACCAAAATGACTTGGGAGGAGCATGAGTAGATCAGGAGTGAAAAAATACCTGAGACAACTTGTAATTACCTAAGTACAGTTACAGGTTGGGTGCTACTCTTATGACCACACATACACCAGTATGATCATACTGTGGCTGGCGTATAATGAGCTCATACTGTACAGTGGTACCTCGGAATGCGAGTGTCCCTGTATGCGAGTTTTTCGGAAGACGAGCAGGATTTACTCCAAAAATATGTCTCGGAAGGCGAGGGTTACCTCGGGACGCGAGTTTGTTGATACGTGTACAGGCCGACTGGCGCGTGGTGGCATGGCGATCGCGCCTCAGTTTACCAGTGTCTCGTGTCCAGTGACTATCCCACCTGAATTCTTCACAAGGATTTACAGTTTTTTATCGGTTTTTTGGCCATTTGAGCATAAAAGTTGTCATTATATATCTTGCCATGGGTCTCAAGAAAGCCATTGGTAAGGTTCAACCTAAGAAAATAGCTGTGAGTAGAGGCAGTAGAGGATGTCCCTTCTTGATTAAGAAAATGTGTGAAGTATGGGAAGAACTGCAAAGTTTGGTTGAAAAAACTCACCCAGATAAAGCTGTAGCAGGCCGTTGCATTGACCTTTTAAATGATAATGTGATGTCTTACTACAGACAAGTGTTAAAATGTAGGGAAAAACAAGTGTCATTAGACAAATTCTTAGTAAAACAAGCAAGTCCTAGTGGCATGCAGGCAAAATGTGCCAGTGTGTGCATACCAGTGAAGTCCTCACTGCCTGATGTGATAATGGAAGGGGACTCCCCTTCCAAACAGTAACTCCTCTCTTCCTCCCACCTCCTCACCATCTTCCATATGCCTACAGCATTCAACAGCAAGGTAAGTAATAACTTGAACATAGTTTTGTAGGTTTATTTAGATGAATTAGGTATAAAAATTTAGTTTGATGTGGGGTTTTTGGGGTAGTCAGGAACGGATTAATTCATTTCCCTTTATTTCTTATGGGGAAATTAGCTTCGGAATGCGAGTTTTCGGAATACGAGGCGTCTCCAGGAACCAATTAAACTCTTAAACTGAGGTATGCCTGTATGTATGCCTGTATGTATGTATGTATGTATGTATGTATGTATGTATGTATATATATATATATATATATATATATATATATATTATATATATATATATATATATATATATATATGTAGCCAGAACGCACTTCTCAGCCTACTATGCAAGGCCCGATTTGCCTAATAAGCCAAGTTTTTATGAATTAATTGTTCTTCGACTACCTAACCTACCTAATCTAACCTAACCTAACTTTTTCGGCCACCTAACCCAACCTAACCTATAAAGATAGGTTAGGTTAGGTAGGGTTGGTTAGGTTTGGTCATATATCTACGTTAATTTTAACTCCAATAAAAAAAATTACCTCATACATAATGAAATGGGTAGCTTTATCATTTCATAAGAAAAAAATTAGAGAAAATATATTAATTCATGAAAACTTGGCTTATTAGGCAAATCGGGCCTTGCATAGTAGGCTGAGAAGTGCGTTCTGGCTACTAGGTACGACATACATACATACATACATACATACATACATACATACATACATACATACATACATACATACATACATACATACATACATACATACATACTATATATATATATATATATATATATATATATATATATATATATATATATATATATATATATATATATATATATATATATATATATATATATATATATATATATATATATATATATATATATATATATATATATATATATATATATATATATATATATATATATATATATATATATATATATATATATATATATATATATATATATATATATATATATATATATATATATATAGGCTTTGCCCCATATAGTGTGTTCAAGTGAGGATACACTATACTAAAATACAGAACAAATACACAAACAAATCCCAAATGGAATGAACTAAATTGGTTGGAGGTTTTCCAAGGAGTTAACTCCTTTTGTTAACTAATTGGAAATGCCCCATGGAGCCCTCTCAGAAATTACAATGCAATAATTCTCACCTGATTATGTGATGACTTCTTGATAACCACAGGTTCACTGTATGCATATCTTTGTAAAAGAGAAAAATAATCAAATTAGCTGCAACTTTATACACTGCTCAATTCATTCCAAGTGTAATGCAATTTTTTTTATTGTATTACAGTATTATTGACCTTTAAATCCCCATACTGCAAAGTATGGGGATTTATTTACATTATATGACATAATCTGTCATATAATGTAAAAAGGAATAGAAGGAAAAGTGAGAATATGAGGTTGGTGTATCTTACTTTACATATAACTGCATATAACCAACTTTCTCTAGTTAGCAGCATACAAGATATATGTACTGTACATATATAGTATAAAAAACCAGCGTTGAATGTAATGAAACGCGATTTTCTGGGTGAGACCCGGCAGTATGGGGTATTTTGGCGGTCCTTTCTTTTCCTGTCCCTTCTTAGGTGGTTACTCTTGTTAGCTTGGTTTCCTCTCGGCTTGGTTTTCTGGTGGGGGTTGGGGGCCGTCGTCTTGCCACATACTGCACCGTTAGTCAGCTGTCTTGTGCGTCGTTTCACCTCCGGCCTGTTCGTGCGCCGCTTGCACCATCCTGGTCTCTGGTCAGCGTGCTCTGTCTTCTCCTCGGTTGGTAGTGCTCCTTCGGTTCCGGTGTGTTTTTTCGTCGGCTCTTTCCTTTTGGCCTTTGCCTCTGGGGGTCGAGTCGCTGAGTTTTCTTGCTCCTTCGGTTTTAGCGTTTTGGTTGTTCGGTGGCAGCAGTCTCCATCTTTTCTGGCGTGGGGTGGGGTTGCTGCGTTCTGGAGGGGTCCAGGGTTTGTTGGTGCTTCGTTGGTCGGGCCGGGGGTGTGTCGTTTTTTGGTGTTCAGTGGCGGCCCTCCACTGTTTGCGTGCCACGGCGTTTGGGTCCGGAGCGCGTTTTGCGTTGATCCGGTTCTGTTCTTCCCGGTTCGCGGGTGATAGTGTCCCGGGTGGTCAGCCGTGTTCTTGCGGCTAAGCTGCCTGTGTTCTTCCCTCATGCCTGTGGCGTTCGTGGCTTCGCTGCTCTCGCTGCCGTCTGGGCGACGTGGCCTCGCGGTCTTTCGGGCATGGATTTTTGGTGTTCGTGCAAGGGCCTTGCTGCTCGTTGTTCTCGTGTTGTTCCCAGGACTTTTCGGGGCTGTGGTGCCTTGGGTTGGCGTTTGCTGCCGGTTGTCTTGCCTCCTTGGGGGGTGCGTGGTGTCCGCCTCCCGGTTCTGTCCCTTTGACCTTCCTCTGTGGGTAGTTAGCTCCGAGGAGCCGACGGGGCTCCCCCCAGAAAACCAGCGTTGAATGTAATGAAACGCCATTTTCTGGGTGAGACCCGGAGGCTCCCCGGCAACCCTCCCTCCCTCCGGTCGGCGGTTTTTCGCGTGTTTTGACATCCAGCCTCAGAACTGATGGGTGGATAGCCGGCGTGGGAGGTCTGGGGCTCCCCCTTCCCCCTCCCGGGGAGGGGGGAGCTGCGCAGACAGCGGCGCGGTGACGTATGACGTCATACTAGTTTCCTTGTTTTCTGTTGAGTTCTATCCACTAGTTCGGCTTTAGGTAGCAATTTTCACCAGAATAGGGGTTTGTTTTGGAATGCTTACCTTTCTGAATGCTTGACCCGGTCGATGGCAGACATAGAATGCTTCCAACCACACGGGGGTTTCTATAGGCCATTACTCCCCTTGCCTCTCTGAGGGGGCCAGGTTCTGGCCGTGGTCCCCGGTAGGCCCTAGAATTCCATACACATGACTGATGCCAAAGTCTGACATTAGCATATCAGCCGGTAAAGCTCCGGGGAGCCGACGGGGCTCCCCCCAGAAAACCAGAGTTGAATGTAATGAAACGCCATTTTCTGGGTGAGTCCCGGAGGCTCCCCGGAGCTATCCCAGGCTGATATGCTAATGTCAGACTTTGGCATCAGTCATGTGTATGGAGTTCTAAGGCCTACCGGGGACCACGGCCAGAACCGGGCCCCCTCAGAGAGGCAAGGGGAGCAATGGCCTATAGAAGCCCCCGTGTGATTGGAAGCATTCTGTCTGCCATCGATCGGAACAGGCACCCAGAAAGGTAAGCGCCTCAAAACAAACCCCTATTCTGGTTAAAATTGCTACCAAAAGCCGAACTAGTGGATAGAACTCCCCAACAGAAAACAAGCAAACTAGTGTGACGTCACACGCCGCCGCGCTGCTGTCTGTGCAGCTCCCCCCTCCCCGGGAGGGGGGAAGAGGGAGCCCAAGACCCTCCACACAGGCTACCCACACCTCAGTTCTTGAGGCTGGATGTAAAAAATGTGAAAAAAACGCCGACCTGAGGGATGGAGGGATGGAGGGATGGAGGGATGCCGGGGAGCCTCCGGGACTCACCAAGAAAATGGCGGTTCATTACATTCAACCCTGGTTTTCTGGGGGGAGCCCCGTCGGCTCCCTGGAGCTAACTACCCACAGACGGAAAAAGAGGGACTTACCCGGGAGGCGGTCGTCGCTCACTCCTCAACTCGAAGCTGAGACAACTGGCTGCAACCGCCGACCCAAAGCAACACAGGCCCGACGAGGCCCAGGGACATTCACAAGGTAACGGGCAGCCAGGACCCTGTTCGACCGCCAAAATCCCCACGCCTGAATATCAGACCAAGACATATTCCCAAAGACGGCAGCAAGAGTTGCGAACTTACGAACGTCATGGGCACGGGGATAGACCGCAGGCTGGCTGGACTTAATAACCCTGTGGACGACCTGGGAGACCCGAACCCGCGAACAGGGAAGAAGGGAAACCGGATCAACCCACAGCGTGTCCCTGGACACAGAAGCCGTGGCGCGCAAATAATGGCGAAGCGCCACAACCAGATACAAAACATGATGCACCCCCGGCCTGACCAACCAAGCATCAACCACCCACGAACCCCTCCGGAACGCATCAGTCTCCTTCGTCAGAAAAGAAGGAGACGGCTGCAAGCGAACAAAACAATCACCACGACCAAAAGAGCAGAAACCCCTGCGCCGGAGGAGAGCATGAAGCTCCCCTACCCGACCCCCAGAGGCCAAAGCCAACAAGAAAAGTGCCTTGGAAAAACAATCCTGGACTGAAGGGGGCCCACAACGAAACGAGGAGACGAAGGGAAAGCGAGCACTGTGTCCAAAGACCAGGACTGCTCAGGCCGGGCACGAGCAAGCCGGAGGTGAAACAATGCACGAGATAGCTTGCAAAACGGTGCAGACGTATCATCGATACCGAAGGCAAGCTGAAGCGGCTCCGCCAGCGCCCCACGATATGAGGCGACAGTTTTTTTTTTATTATTATTATTTTCTACCACAGACGTGGCCACACATTTACAATGCTAACCAGCATATGTACATTTTCTTCTGTCCTCCATGGACAGGGTTAGAGAAATGTTAAACATATAGTTCAAGGGTTTATTGAACACTCAACCACAGAAGGTGATTCGGTGCTTTTAAAATGCTAAAATGCCCTACATAAAGTGTTTGATGTGTCTTTTATACATAGTGTCATTAATGTACATTCACAAAGGTGAAATGTAATTCTGATCAGCTTCCATATATACTTTATACCCATACATATACATACACACACACATATACATACATATATACACACACATGCATTCACATACATTTGTCTCATTTACTCTGACAGGGTGAGATAGCTGATAAAGAAACTAGTGTGCAATTAAGCACTTAATCACTGAAGGTGATGAAGGTGCTTTTACAAGCTCAGGTTATATAGTTACATCATATATATACATTGTATAATTGATATATTACATGGTCAATCTTGGATACAAGTCCAATATATCATCAAGTGTTCCAGTACTCATATAATAATTATAGAGTTCAGCATACCTTAGACCAGGAGGGCGCAAGTCAGTCAGTATGGGACATTCTACAATATAATGTTCAAGAGAGAGCATGTTTTCTCTTTCACAAAGTTCACACATTGTGTACTCGACATTTATGTTTTGAGAAAGCTGCCAGATACGTCTATATCCCAGGCGTATTCTGGCCACTATAACATCACATTGCCGGGTTCTTGTTCTATTAGTCCCATATGTGAATGTCTCCTCACGATATCTATCATAATATTTAATGCTACAACTTTCAGGTCTTTGTGAATTTGTTAGGTCGGTGAGATTTTCATTAGATATTTGTTTAAGTATTCTCTTTGTCACTGCTAATGAAACACCCATACCAATTCCTACCACTGGTTTTCTGCAGGCTGTCTTAGCAAGCATATCAACAGTGTCATGCCTTGAGATGCCAACATGTGATGGTATCCATAGGAATTTAATCTCAAATCTGTTTTCTTTAGCAGCTAAAACATTCATTCGAATATCACTGACTATTTTAGGCATAAGATGACGGTCCCGAAACAACCACGAGAGGAAGGACAAGACCACCTGAACAGACAAGGAACTAACACGACGAAGACACAAAAAGAAACAGGACCGCCAGGACACTTCATACTGCCGCCAAGAAGAAGCCCTCAGGTGGGACACCAACAAGGAGGCCACCTGATCACCATAGAGATGATGCTAAACTCAAGTCAAAAAACCCATACGCGAAGACTCGAGGAGAAGATCGAACCAGCCACGTGACGTACCGGCCCGATCTGCTGAAAGAGGTGGAGCTGCGGGAAAACCCTTGGGTTTGGACACCGAACAACCAGCGCCTGAAACCAAGGCTGGGCCGGCCACCAAGGGGCCAGAAGGACAACTCTCCCCTGGTAAGTCTCTAAGCGAGTCAGGACCTGGAGCAACAGCCGAACTGGAGGAAAGCGGTACAGGAACCCCCACCTCGACCAGTCTACCCGAAAGGCATCGACCCCGACAGCCTCGCAATCGGGGAAGGGCGCCGCATACACAGGAAGACGCCGCGATCACGCCGACGCGAAGAGGTCCACCTCGGGGCGCCCGAACGTCTGGCAAAGCCAACGGAAGGACTCGTCGTCGACCGTCCACTCCGTGGAGAGGGGAACGAAGCAAGACAGGGCGTTGGCCAAGACGTTGGACAATCCCTGTACGTGAACCGCCAGGAGAGCCAAACCCCGAGAACTCAGCAGACAAGTCACCTGAAGCGACCAACCCCAAAGAGACAAGGACCGCATCGAACCCCCGCTGTTCAGGCAATGAACCACCGGAGAGCAGTCCAAATGGAGCCGAATCGTCGATCTGCGGGCCACCCGAATCCTCCCAAGAGCGAACCACACTGTCGCGAACTCCCACACCGTGCTGTGAGCTCGACGGAAGGACGGATCCCAACGCCCCTGGCCGGCCTGGTGAGCACTGGTCACAAAACCCCAGCCGAGAGACGACGCATCCGTGTACACATCGAGCGAGGGCTCGGGTAGGCGCCAAGGCATTAACCCCGAAAACCCGAAGAGGAAGCCGGTAACGCAGCAACCGACGCAAGGCCCCTGGGGGTCGAACTCAGCGATTGCGAGAGAGGCGGAAGGGGGGACCCCGAAGGAACCAGAACAGCTGACGAAGCCAAACCCAACCCAGCGGGTAGACCACCATTGCGAAGTTCAGGCTCCCTACAGCCCCTCGAGCAACCGCTGGGTGACTCGAGGGGCCCATCAGAAACAGACAAAGGTGGGACCGCAGCCGCAGGAGAGACTCCAGAGGGAGAGACAAGGAGGCGGTTCGAGTCCCAATCGAGACCCAGCCAAGTCCGAACCTGAGAGGGAACCAGATGGAACTTCCTCCAGTTCACCAAGAACCCGAACTCGGCGAGCTGGGAAAGAACCAAATCCCTGGCTAGCAAGCAAGCTGACCGGCTGGGAGCCCAAACCAGCCAGTCGTCGAGGTAGGCCAACACCCGAACACCTAGGAGACGCAAACGAGCCACCACAACCCGTGTAAGGCGCGTGAACACGCGAGGTGCCAGGTTCAACCCGAACGGGAGACAACGAAAGCGGAAACTCGGACGCCCCACAACAAAACCGAGCCAGTCCCTGAACCACGGATGAATCGGGACATGCCAATAAGCGTCCCGGAGGTCCAGGGACACCATCCAAGCGCCCGGCTCCAAGAGGAGCCGAACCTGAGACAGCGTAGTCATCCGAAAGGAGGGGCAATGAATCCAGGGGTTCAGACGGCACAAGTCCAGAATGAACCGCAGGTCCGCGCAGTCCCGTTTCGGAACCGGAAACAGACGGGAAACCCATCTGAGGGACGACGTCGTTTCGACGACGCTCAAGCGTATCCACTCCAAGACGACTCGACAGAGCGCAGGGGAAGAAACCTGCCCTGCCAGCCCCGACCCCCCAAAGGGGGGAGGGGCCACCCAACGCCACCGCAGGCCGCCAGACACGACCCGAAAGGCCCACGAATCGTGGGACCAGGCGCAGGCAAACAGCGCAAGCCGCCCCCCCCATTGCACCGTCAATGGGGCAAACCGCGAAAGGGCCAGCGACCCTTACGAGACCCAGAACCCAGCACAGAGCGAACACCGCGCCGACCAGACGAGGGAGGGTCCGGAGTAGGAGCCAAACCCGAACCTAACATCAGAGGCCTACCACGACAAGAGGAACCCCGAGCCCTGGCACGACCCTTCCGGGAAGACCCACCCCGTGACCCCCGGAAAACCAGCAAGTCCGACATCGGACAACAAGCTGCCGACGCAGCCTGAATAAACTGCGCCACGGCCGACTCCTCAAACAGAAGAGGACAAAAAGGTGAAGAACGCATAAGAGCCAGAGCCCAAGCAGATTCCACGGAGGAACCCAGCATCGTCTGCCAACACGCGAGACGGGAAGCATAAAACAGGGAAACCGTATTCCGCAAAATCGGCGTGAACAGCTTCAACAAGGCAGCCGAGGACAAGGTGCCGGACCCCGGGATGGACCCAAGCGACCTCACATCCTCCACGAGCCAATCCGAGGACAGCTCCAGGAGGGAAAAGAACCGCAAGGCCGAAGCCAAAAGGCCCCGGGCGCGCATTGCAAGTCCTCCGCAATGAGCGCCGCCGAAAGGGTGGGAACCTGCACATGGAGCTGAATAACACCTACATCGCGGGGAAGGGCAGGGGCAAACAAGCACTCATTCAGGTACTCAAGATTGCCCCCCAGGAAAACCTGAAGTACCGTGGAAGCTTCCCGCCACTCCAATGTGCGGGAACGACAGAAGGAATGCCAGGAATCCAAAACAAACAAGGGGCAGTCCACTAGCCAGGAAGACTCCGGAACCTCGTAACGGAGCCAGAAAGGGAACGAAGTCCCAAACCTGATCTCGGACGGATCCATTTCCGAGGCATAATCCGGGTCACGCAGGAGGTAAGCTGCAAAGGCCGCCCGCACCACACCAGGTTGGATGCGATAAGCCGAAAACCTCCAGAAAGATGGAACCGACGTACCCGGGGGAACACGGAACCGAACCCGGGGAGGGGCCGACACCAAATCCAACTCGTACGCAGAAGGGGGAAAAGAAAACCCCACTCCTTGTAACAATAAGCCCCGCTTAGAGGGAAGAAAAACCCAGGCGGGGTCCAGCAGGGCCCAAGGCCCCCAAGTCAGCCACTCCCCAGCCTCGAGGTCCTTCACCATAGGATCCGAGGCAGAGTCCTCTCTCCAAGCCCCGACCCCACAAGAAAAGGACGGAACAGCCGGAAAAGCTGGAGGAAGAGGGGCCCACTGGTCAGACTCAGAAGCTTCGGCCGGGAGACAAGACTCGAATGCCTCTGCCGCCCCCCCGGAAGGGGCACCCCCGAAGCTGCCCGAGTCTCGAGATCAAGTAACCCCTGCTCCGACCTCGAAACCCTCAGACACTTTGGGGCCGGAAGCAGGGGGGGGGGGGGGACCAGATCGAACAGAAGGGGAAGGACGAGGAGGTGCGGACTGAACCAGGATTGAAGCGACTCCCACCCCCAAGTCCGGGTCTCAAAAAGCAAAGCGGGGCAGCCCCGGGGCATCCGGGTGAGCAACCAACCGAGCGCGTTGCAACAGACGAAACCTAGATTGCAACGCACGCGCCGCCTGTACCCGAAGAGAATCATCAGAGGATTGGGTAAATTGAGTCACAAGCAAGCAGCAACACTCACAGGACTCAGGGTCGAAAGTATCACCGACTCAACAGGCAGCGTGGCAGAGGCAAAAACAATGAGGGTCACCCTGAGACAAGGGGACCGAGCAACCCTCAAACTCGCACACAGCGAGCGGGGACTCCGGGGTCACATTCATCGGACCCACGTGCCCCCTAGGAGATTCCCAGGGTACTGAGCGTTTACTTTAAGAGGACTCGCACTCAGGTAGTTCCAGGCAGGGCGCTGCTAACCGGCGCCCAAAACTACCAAGCGAACTTCTATAGCTGTACCCCAAGGACGTGTACTCTTACAGGGTCCTTGGGGCGCCACCGAGGAGAACAGTGAAAGGGCAAAAACTAATGGAATAATATGACAGAACCCCCCACCAGGCAAAAACAAAAAGAAAACCAAAACCCCGCAAGAGGACAGCAAACCCCAAGGAACAGAGCCGGTTGCTATGTCGGGAATACAAGCTGTGCAGCACCCTGCACCCCTACCAGTGCAAACTGCCTCTTACCTGCCGGTAACAAGGGAGAACAGAACATCCAAGAGCCCAACAGGCGGTCGAAAAACCGAAAAGGTAAAACGGACCAGCAGAGGCAGACCCCGAGGAGCCTGTGGAAGGTGGCCCCAAGCCCCAAGGGCAGTACTTACAGGGCACCTAGGGAAGGCAGCCCTAGGCGCATGCAACCCGAGTACTGAAGATAACTCCTGACTCTCGCACCCACAAAAACAAACACCACACACAAATCACAGTGCTGTAGCAACACCGGAGCCAGAGCACACGACCTTCACCTATAGCATCAGCCTCAAGAACTGAGGTGTGGGTAGCCGGCGCGGGGGGTCTGGGGCTCCCCCTTCCCCCTCCCGGGGAGGGGGGAGCTGCACAGACAGCGGCGCGGCGACGTGTGACGTCACACTAGTTTGTTTGTTTTCTGTTGGGGAGTTCTATCCACTAGTTTGGCTTTTGGTAGCAATTTTAACCAGAATAGGGGTTTGTTTTGAGGCGCTTACCTTTCTGGGTGCCTGTTCCAGTCGATGGCAGACATAGAATGCTTCCAACCACATGGGGGCTTCTATAGGCCATTGCTCCCCTTGCCTCTCTGAGGGGGCCCGGCTCTGGCCGTGGTCCCCGGTAAGCCTAAGAACTCCATACACATGACTGATGTCAAAGTCTGACATTAGCATATCAGCCTGGGATAGCTCCGAGGAGCCGACGGGGCTCCTCCCAGAAAAGCCTGATTACTGATACAAACAGCATTATGCTGTACAATACATTATGTTATTAAATATATAATACTGAAAATAAACATTTACAACTACCTTCCCAATGGGATTACAAGTACAGTACAGCAATATTTTTTTTTTTGTTTACCTGGTTAAAAATTCCTCTTGTGTAAGTGATTCATCATGTACCACGATATTGCAGGGACCCGGTTGGGCTATTCTGTCCTTAGATTTGGTCACCCTGTAATGAAATAATACCTCTAGTTGTGATATTCTGAAAAGTTGGCAACTGACCTGTTTCCAGTTTTGCTTCACACTAGATACTAAGAACGCAAAGGGCCATAATGCTTAGATGAACATTACTTTCTTTAATCAATCCCCATAACACAAAACAAAATATTTGCACTTCTGTATTTTCATTATGGGCATATGCTGAAGACATACTGTATTTGTATTAGACTGATGTTTTCAAGTGATACTTGAAAACATTTTAGTATGTTTAGTACAGTGGCAGGTAGTACAGTTCAACCAAGAGACAGTTCGTACACAAAAAAATTCTTAAACTGAAACAAATTTTCCCCATAAGAAATACTTTAATGTAAATTTAATTAATCCGTTCCACACACCCAAAAATATTAACCTAAAAATACATTTTATACAGAATACTACTCATATTTTTTACTATACCTTATCTTTATTGAGGACTCTTGTTGGGGTATGGAAGACAGTGTGGAGGGAGGGAGGGAGAAGAGGTGTTAGTGTTTGGAAGGGGCGTCTCCTTCCATTATAACTTTAGGCAGTGATGACATTGCTGGGATATACTCACTCACTCACTCACACTCACTCATTCTCACACTCTCACACACTCTCTCTCACACATTTTCTCATAGAGAAAATAGTAGGTTTAGGAGAAGGCTCAAAGGAAAATGTCAGTGATTTTAGAAGAATAGGAAAATATGAGAAAGAAAAGAACCGCCCCTTAAGGGTGACGTTTAATGGAGTGAAAAACATGATGGAAGTGCTAAGAAATGCCAGGAAACTGCAGAGTGATGAGGTTGGCAAATTTTGGTCAATAAGACAAGACCTCTCCAAGGAAGACAGAGAAAAGCTGAAAATGAACCTAATTGAGGCAAAACGTCTAAATGGGGATAGAAATGAAGAAGACAGAAATTCTTTTTTTTTACAAAGTGACAGGGACTGGAAAGCTTGTGAAATGGTACATAAAAACAAAGCAACAAGATCAGTAGTGGAAGGGGGAGTAAAGAGCAAAGGAAAAGGGAACATGTTCCTGAAAATTGTATATACCAACATAGATGGAGTGAGGTCAAAAACTTTGGAGTTGCAAGATATAATCCAGCTTAGGGTCCCAGATATTGTTGCATTATCAGAGACGAAACTTGAAGGAAATATAATAAATGAAGTCATATTCCCAAGAGGCTACTCAGTTTGGAGACGTGACAGGAAAACTAGGAAGGGAGGAGGAGTGGCTGTACTGGTGAAAAAACACCTGAAGGTAAAAAGAGTTAATATTTGAAAACCCTCTAGATATTGACATAATGGCATTGCAGGTCTGGAATCAGGATGATAAGCTGATAATTGTAAATACCTACAGCCCACCAGCAAGCAACACGTGGACAAAGGAAGAACTGGATGACAAACGAGAGGGCCTCATAATGGTCATGAGAGATATTATTGTACAAGCAGATAAAGATAAATCACGACTGTTGATACTGGGGGACTTCAACTTTAGAGCAATAGACTGGGAGGCCTGTGAAGCAAGAACGGAGGACTTTTGGACATGCAGATTTGTGAACCTCATTCTGGAGACATTCTTGTATCAACACATAAAGCAAGCCACAAGAATGAGGGAAGGAGATGTACCGTCAGTACTGGATCTAGTATTCACCAGGAAAGAAGAAGAGATTTTTGACATCCAGTACTTTCCTCCCTTGGGAAAGAGTGATCACGTCCTGTTAGACATTAAATATGCTTTAAGATATCATCTAGGAGAAAATGGGGACATTGAAACAGTTGATAAACTCGATTTAAGGAGAGGCAACTATGGGGAACTTCGAAATTTTTTTAATGAGTGTAATTGGACAGAATTGTTGCTAGGCAGGGAAGTAAATGAAATGTATGCCAAATTTTTAAAACTATACGAGGAAGGCACACAAACATTCATACCAAAACAGAGATGCAGGGCCAGAAAACAGGATTGGTTCGACAGAAATTGTGAGAGGGCAAGAGACCAAGACACAAAAATGGAATCAGTATAGGAAGAGGCCAAACCCCCAAACATACCAGCGATACAAAGATGCGAGAAACAACTATACAGCAGTAAGGAGAGAGGCAGAAAGAAATTTTGAAAAAGGGATAGCAGATAAATGTAAAACAGAACCGGGCCTATTCTACAAATTCATAAACAACAAATTGCAGGTAAAGAATAATATCCAGAGGTTGAAAATGGGAAACAGATTCACGGAAAATGAAAAGGAAATGTGCGAAACATTAAATGAAAAGTTCCTAAGTGTGTTTGTACAAAATGAAATCTTCAGAGAACCAGACACAATAAGAATTCCAGAGAACAACATAGAGCGGATAGAGGTGTCTAGAGATGAAGTGGAAAATATGCTAAAGGAGCTCGGGAAGAACAAAGCAGCTGGCCCAGATGGCGTTTCACCATGGGTTCTGAGAGAATGTGCATCTGAGCTCAGCATTCCACTTCACCTGATCTTTCAGGCATCCCTGTGTACAGGAATCGTAGCAGACGTGTGGAAACAGGCTAACATAGTTCCAATCTACAAAAGTGGCAGCAGGAAAGACCCCCTCAATTATAGACCTGTATCATTGACAAGTGTAATAGTGAAAGTATTGGAAAAGCTAATCAAAACTAAATGGGTAGAACACCTGAGAGAAATGATATAATATCAGACAGACAGTATGGTTTTCGATCTGGAAGATCCTGTGTATCGAATTTACTCAGTTTCTATGATCGAGCCACAGAGATATTACAGGAAAGAGATGGTTGGGTTGACTGCATCTATCTGGACCTAAAAAAGGCTTTCGACAGAGTTCCACATAAGAGGTTGTTCTGGAAACTGGAAAATATTGGAGGGGTGACAGGTAAGCTTCTATCATGGATGAAAAATTTTCTGACTGATAGAAAAATGAGGGCAGTAATCAGAGGCAATGTATCGGAATGGAGAAATGTCACAAGTGGAGTACCACAGGGTTCAGTTCTTGCACCAGTGATGTTTATTGTGTACATAAATGATCTACCAGTTGGTATACAGAATTATATGAACATGTTTGCTGATGATGCTAAGATAATAGGAAGGATAAGAAATTTAGATGATTGTCATGCCCTTCAAGAAGACCTGAACAAAATAAGTATATGGAGCACCACCTGGCAAATGGAATTTAATGTTAATAAATGTCATGTTATGGAATGTGGAATAGGAGAACATAGACCCCATACAACCTATATATTATGTGAGAAATCTTTAAAGAATTCTGATAAAGAAAGAGATCTAGGGGTGGTTCTAGATAGAAAACTATCACCTGAGGACCACAAAGAATATTGTGCAAGGAGCCTATGCGATGCTTTCTAACTTCAGAATTGCATTTAAATACATGGATGGCGATATACTAAAGAAATTGTTCATGACTTGTTAGGCCAAAGCTAGAATATGCAGTTGTTGTGTGGTGCCCATATCTTAAGAAGCACATCAACAAACTGGAAAAGGTGCAAAGACATGCTACGAAGTGGCTCCCAGAACTGAAGGGCAAGAGCTACGAGGAGAGGTTGGAAGCATTGAACATGCCAAAACTAGAAGACAGAAGAAAAAGAGGTGATATGATCACTACATACAAAATAGTAACAGGGATTGATAAAATCGACAGGGAGGATTTCCTGAGACCTGGCACTTCAAGAACAAGAGGTCATAGATTTAAACTAGCTAAACACAGATGCCAAAGAAATATAAGAAAATTCACCTTCGCAAATAGAGTGGTAGACGGTTGGAACAAGTTAAGTGAGAAGGTGGTGGAGGCCAAGACCGTCAGTAGTTTCAAAGCGTTATATGACAAAGAGTGCTGGGAAGACGGGACACCACGAGCGTAGCTCTCATCCTGTAACTACACTTAGGTAATTACATGAAAGTAAAATGAAAAATGAAAATAAAGGAAAAAACAAGCTGCCGACCAGTGGGCAGAGAGCACCACGCCAACCAGACAAAGAAGGCACCAAGATAGCACCAAAACTGCACCAAAAGGCCCACCACGACAACAAAAACCCAAGGCCCGGCACAACCACAACACGTGCCAAGATCCAAAAAGATCAGCCTGCAAACCAGGAAGACCCCAGAAACCCAAACCCAGAAGGCAGAACTGGGTCACAAACGAGGTAACAAAAGCCCCCTGAACCCACAAAAGGTGCCCAAGAGGAAGAAACCTCCGGAACGAACCCAAAGGAATCCGGAAGAGCCCACACTTCCACATTTGCCGGTGGAATTACACCACAGTAGGGCAAAGCACAGCACCCAGACAGAACCCCCAGGGAAACGGCCAAAAACAGACCGAAAACCGAGGGACAAGGTGTGGGAGCAAACATAAACAGACAGGGACACTTGAGCCCAAATCCTAGGGGTCAGATCCAAAACAGACAGAAAAAGTAAAAACCGCTATAAAAACCAACACCCAAGCGTTCCCAGAGGAACAGAAGATGGGTATAAAACCCCAGAAAAGCAAAGAAACGGCAACAGGAGGATAAAATCCCTGAAAGTGAAAAAACTCGCCCAAAATGTGAGCTCCCACACACCAGTAGAGGTAAACAAACCCCAGCGCCGCCCTGGTGGCCAAGCGGGGAGTTATTCGTAGAAAAGAAAATGGCCACAACACCAAGGAGCCGTGACCGACGCAATAGAGCCGAAAACACGCCAGCAAATGTGGGAAGCAAGCAGACTAGAGGGACGAAAAACCCCCGCCCAGAAGCAGAAGACCCAGGAAGGGGCAAACAGCCCCAGAACTGCAAGCGGGCATCTTTCTTGAGGCATATAGAACATCTACGATTATTTACACATTTACATGAAATAAACATTGTTCTGAGAGTGAGAGTTTCTCCGTCGATCGATCTCTCCAGGGGTCGGAGCTCGGCTAATATAAAAGTACATGCATCTTCGCTTTAAATTTAAATATGCCCATAGTAAGGTATTTACAACAAAGCTTATATTTCTATCTTTCTTGCGACATATAAAAGTCTTACGTTTATTAACGAATCTGCATGAAATAGGAATTGTTCTGAGATGACTGCTGCAGGTTTCGAGCTCGACGAACGATAATAACGGCTACTTTTATACAACTACAAATATCTTCAGTTTTACTTAAAATATTTGCCTGGTAGAGGTTTTATATATACATCCCATTTCTATCTTTCTTCTGACTTATAAATAATTTTGGTTTAATAAGTTATTAAGATGTTTTCAACAATATTCTTTCGGCGTTTGTCTATTCCAACATGGGGGACCCTTTTGGAAACGTGATACTTGGGTTGACCCATCCCATAGTTGGGTCTGATTCCAACAAGGGTTCGAATATGTTCACTCATAGGATGAGTGATGCTGCCCAATAACCAAGTCCTCCAAAGCAAAAAAAAAAAAAAAAAAAAAATGAGTTAGGCAAGCTCTGCCTAAATTGTTTGGTTAGGTATAAGCTAGGATTTCGTTATGTTAGCTTAGAGGCAAGCTAGGTCTAGTTTGTGTTTGATTAGGTGCAAACTAAGCCTAGTTTATGTCTGATTAGGTGCAGGCTAGGTCTAGATTATGTCTGATTAGGTGTAGACTAGGTCTAGGTTATGTCTGATTAGGTGTAGGCTAGGACTAGGTTATGTCTGATAGGGTGCAGGCTAGGTCTAAGTTATGTCTGATAGGGTGTAGGCTAGGTTTAGGTTATGTCTGATTAGGTATTGGTTAGGTCTAGGTTATGTCTGATTAGGCGCAGGCTAGGGCTAGGTTCTGTCTGATAGGTGCAGGCCACATAATAAAAGTATTTGAAAGAGTGATCAGGAGTCAGGTCACTAGATTCATGGAAACCAATGACCTCCACAATCCAGGCCAACATGGATTTAGAGCAGGAAGATCATGCCTCTCACAGCTACTTGACCACTATGACAAAATCACTGAGGCATTATAGGAAAAACATAATGCAGATGTCATATACACAGATTTTGCAAAGGCATTCGACAAATGTGACCATGGAGTGATTGCACACAAAATGAGGTCAATGGGTATAACTGGTAAAGTAGGACGCTGGATACTCAATTTCCTGTCGAACAGAACACAAAGATTAGCAGTCAATCAATTAAAATCGAGTCCGAGCGCAGGTAAAAGCTCTGTACCCCAAGGTACAGTCCTTGCACCACTGCTGTTCCTTATTCTCATATCAGATATAGACAAAAACACAAGTCACAGCTTCGTGTCATCATTTGCAGATACAAAAATCAGCATGAAAATTACCTCTACTGAAGACATTGATAAACTACAAGCAGATATTAACAAAGTTTTCGATTGGGCAGCAGAAAATAACATCATGTTTAACGGTGATAAATTCCAGGTACTCAGATACGGCAAAAATGAGGATCTTAAACATAATACAGGGTACAAAACACAATCGAATCTGCCCATAGTAGGAAAACAGCATGTCAAGGATTTGGGAATAATGATGTCCGATGACCTAACATTTAGGGAGCATAACCAAACAAGTATTGCATCAGCCAGAGAAATGATAGGATGGATTATGAGAAGCTTCAAGTCCAGAGATCCCATCACAATGGTTGTACTCTTCAAGTCACTTGTGTTGTCCCGTCTTGAGTACTGCTCAGTACTCACTTCCCCCTTCAGAACAGGAGAGATTGCTGAAATTGAGGGAATACAGAGAACATATACGGCACGCATAGACGAGATAAAGCACCTAATTTATTGGGATCGTCTCAAAGCTCTCCAAATGTACTCACTAGAAAGGAGACGAGAGAGATACCAAATAATATACTCATGGAAAATACTGGAGACAGGTCCCAAATCTGCAGAGTAAAATAACAATGTACTGGAGTGAACGACATGGAAGAAATGCAGAATAGAACCAGTGAAGAGCAGAGGTGCCATGGGCACAATCAGAGAACACTGTATGAACATCAGAGGGCCACGGTTGTTCAACGTCCTACCAGCGAGCATCAGAAATATTACAGGAACAACCGTGGACATCTTCAAGAGGAAACTAGATTATTTCCTTCAATGAGTGCCGGACCAACCGGGCTGTGGTGGGTATGTGGGCCTGCGGGCCGCTCCAAGCAATAGCCTGGTGGACCAAACTCTCAAGTCAAGTCTGGCCCCGGGCCGGGCTTGGGGAGTAGAACTCCCAGAACCCCATCAACCAGGGTAGGTCTAAGTTATGTTTGATAGGTGCAGGCTAGGTCTAAGTTATGTTTGATAGGTGCAGGCTAGGTCTAAGTTATGTCTGATAGGGTGTAGGCTAAATCTTTGGGAGTTTGAATGGTGGGGCGACTTGTCCTGAACCCATCCACGCATTTCACCTTTACACAAACACTACAAACTGACCAACCAATCATACTTATGAATTGAAAAATGAATAAACTATGATGAACTCCGCCAACTTAGAACATCTAAAAAGTAGACATCATCCTTAACGTTTACTGTAAGTATAATTAACACAAAGTTACTATAAGCCTCACCATCCGCCTTGGTGCTGCGTCGCCCTCAGGACCCCACAGGCGCTAATCACCACCACCACCACCTCTACTGTCCTCATGCTGCCCTGGGGCCTCACACACACCGTACACACGGTACCTGGGGCCCTCACACACACCGTACACACGGTACCTGGGGCCCTCACACACACCGTACACACGGTACTTGGGACCCTCACACACACACGGTACCTGGGGCCTCACACACAAGGTGCCTGCATGGGGACCCCTCGCCGCGGTCGAGGGTAAGCCGTTCATTAGACGTAAACATTTATTTATTTATTTATTTATTTATTTATTTATTTATTTATTTATTTATTTATTTATTTATTTATTTATTTATTTATTTATTTATTTATTTATTTATTTATTTATTTATATACAAGAAGGTACATTGGGTTTGTGAGAATACATTGGACAGTACAGTATTTACACTCTTGTAAAGCCACTAGTACGCGCAGCGTTTCGGGCAGGTCCTTAATCTAACAGATAATTTTAAGTAGGTAATTTCTATCAGAATTGATAAATGATAACAAATACATTGCAAGAGAAAAATGAGATGAGAGAGCTTAGTAAGTATATTAAAGCACATTGTTCTATTAAAGCTCTGATTGATTACATTGACAGCTTGATTAGTAATTTAAACAAGATTAATAGACACCATACAGCAGATTGACAGCACATATAAGACAGCAATGATCACAATGGTAAATATGTTCAGATTGGGTACATAAAGATTGGGAGACTGGCAACAAGCCAGGGAGATTAGCAACAACCATTATGATAAGTTCCTTGACCTATACACATACACACACACACAACAGAGATATTAGAAAGAACTTTTTTAGTGTTAGAGTGGTTGACAAATGGAATGCATTAGGTGATATGGTGGAGGCTGCATGACTCCATACACAGTTTCAAGTGTAGATATGATAGAGCCCAATAAGCTCAGGAACCTGTACACCTGTTGATTGACGGTTGAGAGGCGAGACCAAAGAGCCAGAGCTCAACCCCCGCAAACACAACTAGGTGAGTACAACTAGGTGAGTACAGAGAGAGAGAGAGAGAGAGAGAGAGAGAGAGAGAGAGAGAGAGAGAGAGAGAGAGAGATCTGTGAAATAACTGAGACTCGCATACAAGACCAACTGGCTTATAAAATAAATAAATAAATGTTTATTTAGGTAAGGTACATACATACAAGAGATTTTACAAAGAATGATGGATTTATAGATAGGGCTAGTACATACAATGCCTAAAGCCACTATTTCTGATCTAGGAGGAATAAGACACCAACAGCATGGGGGCCTATTTATTTAATTAATAGTAGAACAAGTAAATAATTTTTTGCAGACCATGTTAATGAAGCAGCTAACTTGTATAATTTACAACAGCATAAAATATACATGTATAACTTGACTACACTACAACAATTTAATAACATTAATACATATGCTTATAGCCGGTAACTAAATAAAACATGGTCTGCAGATCGCCGAATCCTTATTATCTGTGTACAAGTAAGGCAAACGTTTAACATAATATTTTGACCAGGGGGAAAAAGACACAGGCCGATTGGGGCTTAAATTTTATTAGTAAATTAAATTCTGCAGAACATGTAAATAATATAAGTAGGAATTAACAAATGTAACATGTCCATGTCTGAGGACTAAATTAACTTAAAATGTACCCCCTTAGTAGTAAGCATAGCCTATTACATGGCAAACACGTTCTGCAGAAACCTAATGGCAGAAGAAATGTAATTAGAACTAGGTATAACAGTCAGGACACAAAGGGGAAATAAAGTGTATAGACACAACACTTAACGGAGCCCGACCAAGACATAATGGGAAATCCTAGAATTAACAGGCGGGCAGAAAATACCTAGTGACTGGGGAAAACTGATATGACAAATGGGAGAAGTTTTCCCAGGGCGTGAGGCCGGCCGCCAAGGAATAAGGAGAAGGGTTTCCTTACTCTTACTAGCACCTAGACTGGGCAAAGGATTAGCTGTGGACAGCGGGACACTTGGGGACCGGAGCTGCACCCCCACCGCAGGCCAGCTGGCTGGAACCCCCCCCCCCCCCGAAGGGCGAGGCCCGCTGGCCGCAAGGAGGCTTCAGAGTGGCAGAGCAACAACGTCCCGGACCTAGTCCGGGACGACTCAAATAGAAAACGGAACAGAACGTCACTTTTGTGAGTCGATTTCATTTCAAATTACGTCCAAATTTGGCCATAGTGCGCATACGAGCCAAAAGTGACGTTATTTTTAAGAGGACGGGTTGGCACAGCAGCCCTCTAAAATTTCTTTATTGAAGGTCAACATTGTTCGAAATGGATAACTAAAACTGGAACTGAATTCAGAATGTATCAGATTTATCATTTATACCAAGAGAGACAACAATGGCACTTTTCTGCACCGTGGGAAAATTACACCCTTTCCAATTTTAATCCCCCGTTTCCACCCAAGAAGCAAATTAGAGATCAGCATAAGCTTCGTTTTGAGGCAAAGCTCAACACCTCAGTCCATAGTGATGCTCTGTACACAGAGCATTCTTTCTCTCAAAACATATACACTGATGGTTCATTACACCGCACCACGGGTGCAGCTGGAAGTGCAGTTGTCCTGACAATGGGCGATGGCTTATATTTTGAGTGGGGAGTCCGTATAAACAACTGGGCCTCTACCCTTCTGACCGAACTATTTGCCTTACTTCTTGCATTGAATTGTGTACAAGTCTCCAAACTTGATACATTAACTGTAAGTGACTCTTTATGATCCTTAATTGCTCCCAACTCTTTAAGACATAACTGTAACATGCTCGTGTCTGAAGCTAGACAAAAATACAACAAAATTATTAATGATGGTAACAGAGTCCATTTCATGTGGACTCCATCTCATGCTGGCCTCTGAATGCATGATAGAACTAATGAGTTAGCCAAGGAATCTGCCTTTAAAGGACAAAATGAGTATAACCTTGGATTGTCACTAAACATTCTTAGAGCAATAGTACACCAAGAACTTCAACAAAATTTTGTAGCTCTGAGGCAAAGAGAAATCGACACCAGTAATTCCATCTGTCATCATACTATCATGCAAGAGGAGCCACACATCTATGGTTCATCCAATAAAATCTACAGACTTCTAGATGTTACTACTGCTCGGCTTACACTCGGTTACAAGTATCTCTGGGAATTCTCATTATCTGCTGATGTAGACCTGACCAAATGTAAACTGTGTCAACAAAATTATTCGCACACCTTCCGTCACTATGTGATGGAGTGTGAAAAGATAGGCGAATTCAGAGACAATTCTATAACTAATGTTCCAGCAAAGTGTAAATATTTCATTAAAAATGATCTGCTACCAGAAATCTTAGCCAAATATCCCAGTTTGCTAACTGGAGGTAGTAACTAAGTGATTGTAATCTTTCCACCGCTGCCCACTGGATGGGGGGCGGTGTGCAGGACAAACATATCAATTGTGACACTAACTCTCTGCATATATCAGTTGCTTAATTTAGAACCTGTACTTGAGGTCGATCTCGAACCCATTGATGATGTGACACTGTGTATTGAATTTTGTAACTAGCTCATCAAGATTGTAACTTGCTTAAATAAATGAATTCTGGGGTTCAGTTCCTGAGCCCATTATGTGCCTCTGTAACCCTTTCCACTACCGTCCACAAAATGGGTATGGGGTGTATAATAAATGAACTAAACTAACACTCTACTCTCCTTTCATTATACTACACGCTAATCTATCCCTATCTTACATACGGCATCTGTGCATGAGGTTCAACCACTGCAAATTACCTCAAACCCATCATCACTCAGCAAATATCTGCTATCAGAACTATAACAAAGTCTGTCCTCAGACAACACACATCCCCTCTGTTTAAGTCTCTTAACTTGCTAAACATACACTCACTCCACACATTCTCATGTGCTATTTATATGTACAAAACCTTGTTCCTAAGTACTAATCTTGATCTGAAACTTTTCCTTGATTGGCGTAATAAAACCCATTAGCACCACAACAGAAATAAATATCTCTTTGATATCCCCAGTCTAACTAAATCTGTGCAAACACTCCATGAAAATAAAAAGATTGTAGCGATTAGATTATCACAATAATATACTCGCTCCTAACGCATTATCCTAATGAGAGAAGCAAAACCCTTCTTAGTACTAATTATGGAACACAAACCTTTCTCTACTTCCAGTTAATATTCCTGCCAACCTTTGGAAAACGGTGAGGTGTTGCCCGAGCATATAAGCAGCAGAGTAGCGAATAATAACTAGTCTACTTTCAAGTGTGGTCTAGAACAGACACTTGCGAGATACTGTACCGACTCTCAGTGCGTAGTGCAGGCACCACTCCTGTGCCAGGTAAGTCCACTACGGGCTCACCATAGCCCGTGCTACTTCCCCCGCTCCTGTGCCAGGTAAGTTACGGGCTCACCATAGCCCGTGGTACTTGGAACTTGTTCCGAGTAGCTGAATCTATAACAACAACAACTCTCAGAGCGCTCACCTCACACCATTGCTCGCCAAAGTATCACCTGCATACTTCTGTATACTCGACCAAATATATATATATTCTCTTACTGTTTGTGTTTATTGTCACCATACTTTACGTAACAATAAAACCGTTACAAGAGTGTTCTTGAAAGTAAGAGTGTGGGAGCGCAGAGTGATCGAAACAAGGAAGTGAGTCTATGGACAGTACTCCCTAATGAATTAAAAAAAAATTCAACCTATGCCTTATTCAAAAGTAAAACAAAAAAATTACCTAATTTTATCCTCATAGTTTCCTACTTTGTGTTTCAAACTCACACTGTATCTTGTACTACCCACTATTCCAATATTAGTACTTAAGACATATATGTACTTAAGATTACCAGTGTAATCACATCTTATCAATCAAAATCAGAAATCAAAATATTAGATTAAGGACCTGCCCGAAACGATATGCTTGTTAGTAACTTTGCAAGAATGTACAAATACCAATCTTACGTAATCTCACAAACCCATTGTACCTTCTTGTGAATACAATTATTGTTATTATTATTATTATTAGTAGTAGTAATAACTTAAAACATTTAATAATAATAATAATAATAATAATATTTTATTTAGGTAAGGTACATACATACAATAAATTTTTACAAAGATTGGTTGACTTATAGGTAGAGCTAGTACATACAATGCCTAAAGCCACTATTACGCAAAGCGTTTCGGGCATGATAAACTTAAATGACAAGCTTAATACTAATTGAGCATACTGAGTAGATGAAAACAAGAAATGAAAACATAAATGAAAAAGCAGCACAAACACAAATATGTCGACAAACAGCGCTCTTTAAAGAAAAAACAGACATTGGTTGACAATAGAAGGGTAAGGTAGGTTACAGGGAATTTATTAGGTATAGCTTCGTTTTTAACTTAAACTGGTTGAGAGAGGTACAGTCTTTAACATGGTCGGGAAGGTCATTCCACATTCTGGGCCCCTTGATTTGTAGAGCATTTCTAGTTTGATTAAGTCGTACTCTAGGAATATCAAAACTGTATTTATTTCTGGTGTGGTGCTCATGGGTTCTGTTACAACCTTCTATGAAGCTTTTGAGATCAGGATTGGCATTATAGTTTAGCGTTTTATATATGTATAATACACATGAGAGAATGTGCAGAGACTTAATGTCTAACATATTCAGAGATTTGAGTAGGGGTACCGAGTGATGTCTGGGGCCAGAGTTGGATATTGTCCTAATAGCAGCTTTGTGTTGAGTAATTAGAGGACGTAAGTGATTTTGGGTAGTAGAGCCCCAAGCACAAATACCATAGTTGAGATATGGATAGATAAGGGAGTAATAGAGAGTCACCAGGACAGGGCGTGGTACATAATATCTGATCTTAGAAAGAATGCCCACAGTTTTTGAAACTTTTTTTGATATATTTAGAATGTGTCCCTGGTATTTAGTATTTCACAACCCTAAGTACCTTGTATATAATTAAATAAATAAAGTAATGAATTAATTAATAAAAGCTTAGTAAATATCAGCAAGGATTTCAATGTAAATCCACATCGCTTTTCTAAATATGAAATTATTGGTTCATTTGTTGCAGGAAAATACGATAAGAGTGCATGAGAACTGAGAGGGGAAGGGTTACGCGGGTGGAGCAGAGTGCCTGGGAACACACCAGGAGCCACCAAGTGTCAGCTGTGCCTGGTATCTATGCAGTGTATATATATTTAGACAGCAATATATAGCACCACTGTACAACAGGAGTGTGATACAGTGGAAGAGTTCCCACAGCAAGATGGCACAGCATCTTCCAGTCATGAAGACTGTGGTACTGGCGCTTGTCTTACTAGGCTATGCCTCAGCCCAAGGTAAGATCCTCCTGCCTGTTGCCCTCCCTCCAACACCACATTATAACCCGTCCAACTGATACAACGGCGCATTTTGATGTATACTCTAAGGAAAAAAAATCGTCGTACTAGAAAATGGTAGCGGCTCGTTAAATTGACGTACTGTTCCGTTTTATGTTTAGGGTCCTGTGGTAGGGTAGGAGAGAAGCAGTTTAGTACGACAGTTTTTTGACGTTGGTAGGACAGGCTGCATAATGAATCAATTTTAATGTGTTGTTCAAAGATAAACACAAGCTCTTCCACATTAACCGCCATCCTCAGACTACCAGTCACTGGGGACCGATCGACTGACAATTTGGAATTTTCTAAAACTTATTTTATTTCACTAGTTTCACCATTGGTTTACTTAATTGTTTTTAATAAGATATTTATTCCATGGTTTATTTATAATGAATAAAGTATTGATTTTCAATACTCATAGTAGATTAGTGTATACTGGCAGCAGGTTTTCTTTTAAACATGTCTCATTGAATATGACCGCATATAGGTCATATTCAGGCATATCCTAAGCCATAGCCATAGTCTATGGCAATGTTAAGACACACAAACCAGGTAACCCACTATGCCAAATAATCAGCCAAATACCAACTCCAACCTATCACCTGGCAAAAAGACTTAACGAACTCCTAACTCCATACACTTCAAGTAAGTGCAGTCTACAATCATCAGCAGATTTCCTAGGAATAATCAAATCTACCCAGCCCGATGGAATCATTGCTTCTCTGGACGTCGAATCCCTATTCACCAACGTCCCAGTCGACACAACCATAGGAATGATACTGGAGAGAGTATACAGAGACGAGAGCACCCCCAAATTAGACATACCTGAGCCACACTTGAAGAGTCTTCTCGAAGCATGTACAAAGGAAGCCCCTTTCATCAGTCCACAAGGAGACATGTATCTACAAATAGACGGAGTAGCAATGGGCTCCCCCTTAGGAGTTTTATTTGTTAATTTTTTTATGGGAACCATCGAAGACAGAGTCTTCAGCAGCAGACAGAAACCAACTGTATATTGCCGTTATGTACATGACATATTCGTAATGGTAAAAGACTCAGATGAACTAATTGATCTAAAAAGCCGTCTAGAGAGAGAGTCAGTACTCCGATCTACACATGAAAATAGTGAAAATAACAGTCTGCCATTCTTGGATGTACTAATAACAAAAACAGGAACCTCTTTAAGCACCAACGTATATACTAAGCCCACCAGCATAGGATTATGCCTGAACGGTAGAAGTGAGTGCCCCCAAAGATACAAAGCCAGTGTTCTCAATGCTTATATTCGTCGAGCGCTTACCCACTGCTCTGAATGGATCAACGTGAGTAGAGAGTTTGAAAGAGTAACTCAGGTATTGGTGAACAACGGATATAGTAACGCGGAAATAAACGCTGCTATAAGAAGACACTTGGACCGATGGTATAATCCTGAACCTAGAACAGAAACCACAATACCTCCAATAAAATTATATTACAAATCAACCATGCACAGTGAACATATAAAAGAGGAAAGAAATAATCCGTAAAGGAGTAAAAAGCATTACTCCTAACCAAAACATAGACCTGATCATATTCTACAAAACCAAGAAGACTTCCGAACTCCTTATCAAAAACAGCCCGAAGCCGACGGAGAACCCTCTACAGCAGTCAAGCGTTGTATACATGTTCACATGCCTCCACAAAGGATGTAACCATCAATCTAAGTACATAGGTATGACGTCGACCAAGCTGACGAGGCGTTTGACCTGCCATCTTCAATCCGGTGCCCCCAGGAATCACATGAGACAAGCCCACGACATCACCCTAACAAGAGAAATGTTGAACAAAAATACCTGTATAATAGACAAAACCCAAGATGCAAGAAGATTACAAATTCTTGAAGCAATTCACATAAGAATAGAACAACCTACCATGAACACCCAAATCACGGAACTATTTACTCTACCCACCATGAGAGTAAGGGCAAGACCAGAACATAACGATGCCAACACAGAAGACACTGTTCAACGTAACAGGCCAATTACACCTGATTAATCTTTGTATGTAGATAAAAGCTGCCTCTTATGGGCCAATAGGCCTTCCGCAGTTACCTCTATTTTTATGTTCTTATGTTTCACCCCCATTTATCCCTTATGCATCCCCGATGTTTTCACCTTTATTGTCTTATCACCTGACCTAGTGCGGGTATAAATCAGCCAGTTCTGAAAATTCTTTTCACTTGAGAATGAACCATGGAGGTTCGAAACGTTGTGCAAATTGTATAAATAAGTGTAATACATTCTATAGTAATTCACTTCTTTTCTTCACCTTGAAATTACGAAAATGAGTTTTGGAGAACTCCTCTTTCATCTAAGCCCTGATGCTAAGAAAATAGTTAGAGGGATAGACGCCCTAAATCAGAAGATAGTATATATAAGCTTTGACAATCTTTCTTCATATGACAGGTTAACAGGTAGAACAAAGATTACCATTTATATATGGATAACTATTATAAGTCGGTTTGAATGAGTGAATTGCTGCTTGAAGATAGGTATATACACGTGTGGTACTATCAGATTGCATCGTGGTGAGCCTAAAACCCTTCAGATCCAAGCAAAGGGTAAAATGCCAGCAGATACAATTGCGAACACATTGATACCAAAATGAAAGACATATGACGAGAATTGAGGTAACCAAAGTGAAAAGAGTGTTCACATTACATTGCACTAGAGTGCTCCCGGGTTACTTTCTCTCACTTTCTCTGTTTTGTGCGGATGGTCCGCCGTGCATTCATCACGTCAGCGGGTGGAGCTCGCTGCTGTTTTTGACATTTCATGCATATATTCCAGTTGGAAATTCTATTGCGAACACATTGATACCAAAATGAAAGACCTAGGATGACAATTGAGGTGACCAGAATGAAAAGAGTGTATACATTTTATCGCTCTTGTGCGCTCCCTGGTAACACGCTCTCGCTTTCTCTGTTTGTTGCGGATGGTAAGCCGGGCTTTTGGAGTTTATATGCCTTTAGTCCTGTAGAGAATTCTATTGCGAACACATTGATGCTAAATTGAAAAACCTAGGATGAGAATTGAGGTAACAAAGTTGAAAAGGGTATACACTTTTCAGTATTACCACGCTCTCTAATGTAATGAGAGTTGCCTGAGGGTGGCTCAGCTTTCTTTTTCCGGTACCCTTGGCCTACATTCATCTTGTCGGCGGGTGGAGCGCGCTGCTGTCTTTGACATTATATGCACATAGTTCTGTTGGGAATTCTATTGCGAACGCATTGATACCAAAATGAAAGACATAGGACGAGAATTAAGGTGACAAAGTTAAAAAGAGTATACACTTTTCAGTATTTCCGCACACTACCAGGGAATGTCCAAAAAAAAAATGGAGAGAGTGGAGGGGTAACTTGCCCAAAACGCGAAAGTGTTTGGGGAGATTAACTTTCGTTCAATACTATTATGCAAGAGCGACACATCTATTGTTCATCCAATAAAATCAGCAGACTTCTAGATGTTACTACTGCTCGGCATGAATTATTTATTGTCTGTCGTAATTAACGGTCAGTGGGCCGGGTAATTGACGTGTTTCAGGAAGTCAAAGTAATTAACTTCCATCCGTGTTTGATCGACTCACACAAAGGCTCCATTGTTTCATTAATGTAACGTCTTTATTTATCTGTCCGGAAGTACCGGCACTTCATTGACTCGTGGGAAGAGTAACGTCATTTTAGAATAACGTAAATGTTGTGATTAGCGTCCTCAATCACCTGAATTGGTCTAAGTATGGAAGGCTAAGACGGAATTCATACCTTAATGTAAATTGCTGAGCCAATGTGAGAGGTTGTGTATTTAATTGATTAATTATTGATTTTGAGGATAGTAATTAATTACTCTAAAGGTAATCACGAGTGATTACCGTTCTCTTAGCACTTTGGATATTGTAAAATCAGAGTTTACCATCGTTGAGTGATAGTAACCGATAACGTAAATTAACGTAACTAGTAAAGAGATTAATCAGCTGTCTGGAAGTACAGGGATTAATGGAATTTACTCACTGAATGCTCGAAGGGTAGAGTGTTTGTGTAATTTCCGCGTTACTAGTGACAGTTGTAAGAGTTATTAAATTATCGTAAATGTTACCTTGTTATTAACGTAAATGTTACCTTGTTATTAACGTAAATGTTACTTTGTTATTAACGTAAATCAATTATTATTAATTGTTGATCGTCCGTGGGACGGATGTGGGGAAAACCTGCCAGATTTGATATGAGAGGAGAACTACAAGGGACTTGTACTAAATTAAAAATTACTGTATGCAAAATTAATTCAACTAAAGTCTCTAGTTAGGGTCATAAATCCTAGCTCCTCTTTTTCCTAATGACAGACTGTGGGCTGTAAGGGGCAGGTGGGGGTGAATGTGAATGGAAAGGTTGATTGAAGATCCCCAATCCACCTGCAGGCAATTATCTCACATTAGCTTGTATTTTTTATACAAGGATAAGATTTTAATAAAATCAGTTTTATGACTGAACACTGGTTCTGTTTAAATCAGGGATTTAAACGTGTACAAAGTCGAGCCTAGCACCATAACTATCAACAGCCAATATTCATTTACTATAAACACAACAATTTAAATTGTGGAAGTATGATATTAAATGACCTTAAATGTGGTCTAAGTACTGTTAAGTAAGTACTAAAGATTATATTCAATAGGTTAAACTTATATTACAAATTAAAGATAACTAAGCAAGCAATTGTTAACTTAATTCATATGATCAAATATATATGTAGATATATTCAATTTATATGAAGAGGTTCAGTCACCTCGATTGAAATCTTCCCAGACTAGGGACACTTATGAGGCAGTGAACCTCTTGAGTATCTGGGGTCTTGAAAAAGATTTAGGAACTACAATATTAATAAACTTACTGAAATATGAGGCATTGCCTCACTCTATAACCGACAGACAGACTTATTGGATATATTAAAGTTATACAAGCATACAATTGGCCAATTAATACACTAAATAACATTCAATATATTTCTCTGAATGTCGGGTCTGACAAGTGTGCCAGACTGGATAACTCTCTTGTCGAGTTTAGGCACGATATTTTATATCACAGCTTTGCTGTATATTGTTCTAGTAGCATTGCTAATTGATTATGTCCTTAATTGCGATTGCAATAGGTTAGATAAGTGATGATGGTGGAGGTGGAGACAGTGATACCTTGTGTGCTCCACTCTACACTTATTTAGATATGTTCTAGGAATTTTTCCTTGTAGATATATTGTCCAGGTACTCCCCCAGTTCTAGAGAGTAATCACTGGTGAAAAAGATAATTGGATAAGGTGTCCTGAGCTAAGTAATGTTTGCTAAGCACTGTGACACATGTTCACTGTTTGTAAGCACACGTGTTCTGCCTCGGGCGCCCCGTAGGTCGCTTACTCCCGAGTTGGCTCCACCCACTTCCTAGAGCGGGTAGCTTTCAATGAATATTGATTGATTATATTTGCTATCTAGACATATGATTGAGATAAGATGTGATTATAATATAATTAGATATAGGATTTAAAGATTGCAAGTAGTACTGGATAGTACTATTGATTCTTATTAAGGATTTGATTTAATCCCTACCGGAAATCGATTCAATTGTTCCAATAGTTTTTTAATTAAGAAATCCTTCTAGAAGCTTCTGGATCCTTGAAAAATCATGCACTTACCCTATGGTGTACGTGATCAGAGGTGGCATTGTCTTGTAGGATCCAGATGTATAATGAATCTGTACAAATACAAATATAAATATTTATTCAGGTAAAGTATATACATACAAGGTGAGATACAAAAAGTTGATGGATTTATAGATAGAGCTAGTACATACAATGCCTAAAGCCACTATTACGCAAAGCGTTTCAGGCAGGAAAAACACTAAGACTAAAACTTAATACTAATTGAGATTAAAATATACTAATCTAATCAGGATTAAAGTATAAATTGTGTTGAGAAAAAATAAAAAAAATGAAAAAAAGGGGGGGAAACATGGCAGAAAAAAAAAATACAATTTGGTCAACAAACAGCATTGTTTAAAATAGTAGACATGGGTTGACATCTGTTGTGATTCTGATATGATTTTGATATGATTTTGTTATGATTTAGATATGATATAGAAATAATACATTTCTTAGATAATAATATAGATATAGAGGGTAAAAATTTCCCACAATGGAGTGTTAACATAAAGATTAATTTGAGGAAGGGTTGCTGGAGTTACCAGTGAAATTGAAATTAAAATTGAAATAAGTTTATTGATGTAAAATGCACACAAAGGGATGAGGTAGTTCAAGCTATTCTCACCCCGTTCAGTACATCGTGTTAATACATACATATACACACATCACAAAACAATAAACATATTACCGAACATTCTGAGAGATAAACATCTACATTTCCTCCTTCACAAGTAGTATGGTATCAGACGTACACACAAATACTTTTATGACCTAGGTATACTGTATAGACAATTTGCAAGAGACGTGCAGATAATTCAACAAAAATTTCAGTCTTGGTGCAAAATTCTTATATCTCTCAAGAATATCATCAACCTTTCCGTTGTGACACATCCAGGCTATTTGTTCAGGAACAGTCCTTATCTCAGTGTTTCTATGTACATTAATCAACGGACAATCAAGAACATATAATGGGCAAGGGTGTGAGACCTTAACATACCACATAGTTTACACTTCGTGTCATTATCATGAATACCTATCCCATATTCCCAGTAATATTTGTACCCAAGCCTGAGCCGCATGTACACAGAGTCACTCCAAGCATTTCTCCTTTTACCATAAGTGAAATGGGTGTTTTGACTCGCATACATGTAGTGTTGCATGGTTTGACTTCTCTCATACATTATATCTCTCCTCTCCACTTCTGCCTGTGCCTGAATATTTCTGATTTTGCTTCTTATTTGTCTCATTGTGAATTCACATTCAATGTCAACTTGTGGTTTTGATGTGGCACGTTTGACCAAGTCATCCGCCACCTCGTTGAGCACTATTCCAACATGAGATGGAATCCACATGAATTTCACACTATGACCTTTCAGCTGTATCTCAGTTATTCTTTTCTTACAATCCTCAACTATGGACATGAAGACTGGGTTTCGAATGTTTAAGGACTCAAGTGCTCCTCGGTTATCGACAATACAAAAACATTTTTGTCGTCATGACGTACTTCTTCCTCCTAACACGCCAGAATGGCCTGCAGTTCAGCTTGTGTGGATGATATATAATTACTAAGCCGGAGTTCAATTATCCTGTCCACAGTCCCAAACTCCGTATATTCCCTTATTAGGACACCACACCCTGCCCTGCCATCCTCCGCCACCGACCCATCACAATATACATGTAAACTGTTGCCTCTTGGTAACTGAGATATCATGCTTCCATACAAACACCGTAATTGTCCCGGTTCATGATGAATCTTTTTCACCTTCAGGGGTACAATTTCGACGTCTATTTTCTGTACTTTCCAGGGAGCAGACCTATTATACTGTCAAGAGGGTTTACAGCAGTCAAGTACATCGTATTCCTTGAGGTCATGAGCTAATCCCCTCGTGTAGCGTGTCTCCCTCAGTTTCCTGGAAGTGTGTACGTCACTCAAGCAGGTCTGAACGCTCTCAACAGCTTATCCCCTCCTTTTCTCCGCACTAGATTCGCTTCCGCAAATGGTGAAGGTCGACGGCCCAAGTGGAGGGGATTTCAACTTTTTGAGGTCTCGGCGTTTGCTCGCGCCTAGTCAATTGTTCATAAATGGTCCCAGAGTGAGGAATGAGCTGTTTACTACACTGGTATGTTAGCTAAGCAAGTCCTTCCTCAGGCGACCTAATTGAATATTACGACAGGAATAAAGGTTAAAAGAATTAAAGAAAATTTTTAGAAATTTTCCGCGCTCAATTCCTTACCATTCCATACTCCATTTTCCAAAGTCTCACAACTGCTACCTTATTCACTCTTGTGTTGATGATATTCTCATAATGCACCCAGAGCCTGCCAGTGCAGACTACCTATCACATGCCTCTGTATGACTAACCATCCTGTGTGATGTGGATTTTTTAGCATGACGTAGCTAGCTTTTTGACAGATTGTACTCCCTTTCACATAGTCTAGGGTAGCTGCACAAATGCAGATGTACCTAAATGCGTTAATGAACAAAAAATGGAGAAAGGGAAAACACAGTATCAGAGACCATACATTTGTTTCAGTGCTTCTTGAGATGCAGGGAGGGAAGGGAGGAGGATGAAGAGATATGGATTGATAGAGGGATACTCAGATAGAGAGACAGCTAGATAGAGATTGGTATATATAAAGACAGAGATGGGTAGATACACATAGAGATAGAAAGAGAGAGAAGAGACAAAAAGACAGACCCGGGCAATGCCGGGTCCCCCACCTAGTATACTAAGTAGAAGACCACAGATGCATTCCCTCTGTTGCCCTAATGCAACCAAAATACGTCTAGTTATCATCATAATAGTTATTATTATTGCTTTTATTTCAGATGAATGCAACCCGCGCCAGTTTGAGTACGACAGCGTAGTGTGTGTCTGCGACGCCTCCGGCTGCGACCAGCCGGGCATCATCAACTTCCCTGAAGAAGGCAGCTTCACCGTCGTCACCTCCAGCAGGGACGGCCTCAGGTTCAACGTGGAGACCTTCCCCGTCTCCAGTGAAGTGAGCTCAGGTGAGTGATAAATGAAGGGAATAAGACTTTGTGGTCGAGTCATACAAAGCCGTATGTAGATTTTGCAGTATTGTTTTGTTCCATTCTATAGAATGTATGTAAATTCTCTGAAAAGAATAGAGAAAACGACATCCAATATAATCACAGATATTAAGAACATATCTATGAAGAAAGATTAAGAAAACTCTACATTCCAGAAAAGGGTAGAGTATCAGGAAATTTGACTAAAATGCATTTTGGCAGCTAGGTATCTGTGTGACAGTAATTCTCGAATAGGGATGGAACCCACAGTTCCCTTGCCGGATTTTTTAATTCTATCCGTTTTTAACCCATCCTTTCCACGGATACGTCTATTTTCGTACATTATGGTCCTCAACAAACAAAATTAGGGATATTATGAAGCGTTCTAGTTCACAAATTCCCATTTTTTATGCGAACATTGGCTAGGTTAGGTGAGTGGTTTGGGTTAGGGCGCCATTGTACCCCCTTTGGTTTGTCCGTTGTGGACAAACAAGGGGTTAAAGAAATTAAAAGAACGAGCTGCTGTTACACCATAACATACTCATTCTTAAATTGTTTTTGATTATAACAATGTTAATATTTATGTCAGAGATGGTGGTCTAATATAAGCGAATACCTGAATAAAGAGCTAATGCTGGTATCTGAATGGATAGGGGATTCCCTTTGAGGAAAGGAGGTTATAATTTCTTCTGTAAATTATTTCTGCAATTGCAAGTGTAATAACGTACATAAATGAGATAACGCACCAGTGACTGAAAGTTAAATTACCTCTACATGAATTATATTTTCCTATTTGCATCAAAAGTCATGTATCAGTGCTTCCTTAAATGTATGGGCACACTAGGCTGTTGCCCAGAGGCCCCACGATTCTAGGAGCCCATGCTGCCATATTGCTTATAAGAGATTTCTTGGCAGGGTGGTTAATTATTCGACCTCCTGCTGGAAAGGTCTGAGATTCAAATCCCTTTTCAATTTGTATTTATAATATAAATAATTTATGCATAACATTAATGCACATTAGTGGATGGGTCGGGCCTATCATTTGGGTAGGAACTCCAGATGTTTATCTGTGTAGGGGCCCCTTCAATGGCCATCATCTGGGTCGAGGGCCTCAGTGGCTATCTGGGTCGAGGGCCTCAGTGGCCATCATCTGGGTCGAGGGCCTCAGTGGCCATCATCTGGGTCGAGGGCCTCAGTGGCCATCATCTGGGTCGGGGGCCTCAGTGGCCATCATCCGGGTCGGGGGACGGGGCCCCAGTGCCCATCATTTGAGTAGCAGGCCCCAGTGCTCATCATTTGAGTAAGGGGCCCCATATTCGTTGCTTTGTCCAGCCTACAATGCTGTTAAGACGGCCCTGCAATACATTACTAATTATTAAACAGGAACTTTGCAATTTATGAATCACATTCACATACCGTTAGCTAACCTACGTGCATAAGTCGAAAATACATAATATCTTCACTTGTCGAAGGTTACGATATTCCCTAGGAGGAAATCATGATTATTATATTGAAAATCCCCTTGAAACACTTTCAAATACAATAACTGTTTAGGAGGAAGCTGTGTTTGTCAAAATGTATTCTATATACACATGCATCAACACGTGTTTGCTCCCCAGGCGCTGTGGTGGTGACGCTGAATCGACAAGACACTTTCCAGACCATGATAGGCTTTGGTGGCGCCTTCACCGACGCCACGGGTCTCAACCTTCTCACTCTTCCAAGCGAGGCTCAGGACCTTGTTCTCAGGTAATGGGACACTTTTCGTAATTCTTGTATTCTAGAGGGCACAGTCCATTCATCTGATTATTCAATAGTTTTCTTCAATGCTGCCTCTCTACAAGGATATATCCTTGTTTTGATTTATAGCGAGTGCCTCAGGTGTTAATAGTTTGTCAAGGGGTACATCAATGATAAATAACATTAAATAACAGCAAAGGCTTAAATATATCAATTGATTTAAACTTATTTATCTTTTATGAGAATTAAGAGATATCCCGTAATTTATTCAAGGATGAATATTATATCTCATTGTTTATAACCGTAGAGCCTACTTCGCACCTGAAGGAATAGGCTACAACCTGTGTCGTATCCCCATCGCTGGCAGCGACTGCTCCACCAGACCCTACTCCTACGACGACGTCGAGGGCGATGTGGACCTCGAACACTGGAGTCTAACTGATGAGGATTATAACTATAAGGTAAAGGTCATCTGTCTATAACTATAACCTTAACTTATAACTTAAGTTATAAACTTAAGGGTTAGAACTATAAGAATAAGTATAAGGTGAATATAGAGAATAGGTAACTCTGATATCTTTGTTATATAGCAAGTTGCTAATGCCAGAAGGTAATTGCTGATTTATAATTTAAGATGCATATAATTTAATGTGTTCATTAAATGCAATTTTTTAAAGATATTTATTTCTTGTAATATGTTAATTGTAATATTACTGTTATTATTTTGATTTGAAGAATTTAGTTTGTTGGTTAAATAGAACTATTATATTTTAATCTAGTGTAGGTCAAGGATATTCCAAATACAAAGCAAATGACCCGAACAAAAGAAGTTCTCCTGTAGGACATTCAATTAATCGAGAATTTCCAGTAACTTTATTAAACCGACACAGTGTAAACAAAATTCCTTCTGCACAGAAAAGGCCAATTATTGAAATTATTGAGATTTATTTATAAGTAAATAGAGACCTACTAGTCCAACGTGAACATTCTTTATCTATTTATCCAGCCACTTTGACTGGACGGAAGAGCAACGGTCTCGCTTCATGCAGGTCGGCGTTCAATCTCCGACCGTTCAAGTGGTTGGACACCATTCCTTCCCCCCTGTCCCATCCCAAATCCTTATCCAGATCCCTTCCAAGTGCTGTAAATTCGTACTGGCTTGGCACTTTCCCCTGATAATTTTTTTTAATTATCTGTTTATATCTATAAAATTGTCAGATCACAATTGTGGGACTCATAAGAGGGTGAACATCATTACTGTAAGCCAGAGGGTGGTCAGGTTAGCTAGGAAAACCCTGGTTGGGCCCTGGTTTGGGACCTCCAAAACGTCCCAAGGGACAAAGTAGAGTTCTGGGATGGCAAACTCTTTGTACCACCGTGGCCCAGTCAGTTAAGGCAGGCGTCTGGGAATCACCAGGTCGCGAGTTCAAGTCTCTCCATTACCTCAAAATAATAAATATATATATATATATATATATATATATATATATATATATATATATATATATATATATATATATATATATATATATATATATATATATATATATATATATGCAAACAAGCCTGAATGGTCCCCAGGACTATATGCGACTGAAAACTCACACCCCAGAAGTGACTCGAACCCATACTCCCAGGAGCAACGCAACTGGTAACCACAGGGCGCCTTAATCCGCTTGACCATCACGGCCGGACAAAAGGAAGTGGTAGCCGAAGCTATTTGAACCACTTCCCCGCCAGCAACTCGGATGGTAATCTTGGGCATAGCATTTCACCAAATCACCTCATTCTTTGGGGCACACGTGAGGAACACAAATGCAAACAAGCCTGAATGGTCCCCAGGACTATATGCGTTTGCATTTGTGTTCCTCACGTGTGCCCCAAAGAATGAGGTGATTTGGTGAAATGCTATGCCCAAGATTACCATCCGAGTTGCCGGCGGGGAAGTGGTTCAAATAGCTTCGGCTACCATTTCCTTTTGTCCGGCCGTGATGGTCAAGCGGATTAAGGCGCCCTGTGGTTACCAGTTGCGTTGCTCCTGGGAGTATGGGTTCGAGTCACTTCTGGGGTGTGAGTTTTCAGTCGCATATAGTCCTGGGGACCATTCAGGCTTGTTTGCATTTGTGTTCCTCACGTGTGCCCCAAAGAATGAGGTGATTTGGTGAAATGCTATGCCCAAGATTACCATCCGAGTTGCCGGCGGGGAAGTGGTTCAAATAGCTTCGGCTACCACTTCCTTTTGTCCGGCCGTGATGGTCAAGCGGATTAAGGCGCCCTGTGGTTACCAGTTGCGTTGCTCCTGGGAGTATGGGTTCGAGTCACTTCTGGGGTGTGAGTTTTCAGTCATATATATATATATATATATATATATATATATATATATATATATATATATATATATATATATATATATATATATATATATATATATATATATATATATTATTAAATATCACCGAAAAGTAAGATTAATAATTCTAACACGAATTTTCTCTATGTTTCTTATATTTCTTTTCACTGTTGATGGTAGCTGAAAAATCAATTCTCCAAAATTCATTTTTATTTCTAGTCTGACGCGACACTTGAACGCGTTTCGTAAAACTTATTACATTTTCAAAGACTTTAGTTAACACGCACACAACTATAACTGAACAGAGTTGAAACAGCTTCGATTTTATACCTGCATTTGGGTGAGGTGATATGTTACAACAGTTTTCGGTGAGGTGAAAACAAACTTTCAACACACGACAGAACACGAAACAATGGGTATAATATTTTGTAAGTTAAAGGGAAGAATGGAAGTAACTGCAAAGGGCCTATTGGCCCATATTTCTTGATGCTTCTATATTGGTGCGGAGTCTTGAAGTGGGTAGAATATAGTTGTGCATTAATTCGCTGTTGATTGCTGGTGTCGACTTCTTAATGTGTAGTGCCTCGCAGATATCAAGCCGCCTGCTATCGCTGTATCTATCGATGATTTCCGTGTTTTTTTTTTAAACAAAAAACAATTTATTTAACAAAAAATACGGAAATCATCGATTTCATGCTAGAATTATTAATCTTACTTTTTCGGTCATATTTAATAATATATGTCTACAGGAAAGACTGCTACCAAAATATACTAATATATATATATATTGTACCTAGCAGCCAGAACGCACTTCTCGACCTACTGTGCAAAGCCCGATTTGCCTAATAAGCCAAGTTTTCCTGAATTTATGTATTTTTCTCATTGTTTTCCTTATGAAATGATTAAGCTATTCATTTCATTATGTATGAGCTAATTTTAAAAAAAAATTTGAGTTAAAACTAACGTAGATATATGACCGAACCTAACCAACCCTACCTAACCTAACCTAACCTATCTTAATTAACCTAACCTAAATTAACACAACTAAGTCAATAATTTATGTTCTTAATATAATATAATAATAATATATAAAATAGACCAATAGGGAACAATTTATTGAAAATAAAGAAAATCACTCGGCCTATTAGGCAGATCGGGCCTTGCATTTTAGGCCGAGAAGTGCGTTCTGGCTACTAGGTACGACATATATATATATATATATATATATATATATATATATATATATATATACATATATATATATATATATATATATATATATATATATATATATATATATATATATATATATATATATATATATATATATATATATATATATATATATATATCGTCCACACAGTAGTGGACGTTTTCGGAGGTGTGTAGTGTTTCAATCATTTATACTATTTTAGTAAACTAAATTAATCTTGTTCTTCCCCACAGATTCCACTGATCCTGAAAGCAAAGGAGCTGTCACAACAGGAAATAAAGTTGTTCGGGTCGCCCTGGTCTCCCCCGTCCTGGATGAAGACCAACGGCATGTTCAATGGGTCGGGAACACTGCTGACAGAGATGTGGCAGCCCTGGTCCAATTACATCGTTAAGTAAGTCGAGCAGGAAGGTGGTAGGCCTGATAAAGTGATAAACGCTGAGTGTATTGGGCGCATCACAAACCCGTCCTCTTAGAAACCACGTCGCTTTTCACTCGTATGCGCACTCAGGCTAAAAAAATGACGTAATTCAAAATGAAATCAGCTAACGAAAGTGACGTATTGTCCCGTTTTCTGTTTTGGATCCTCTGGCTTAGGCTGTTAGGTTAGGAGAGGAAACTTTCAATTAATGGTTTTCATGACGTTTAGAAACTTTAGAACTTCCTGCCCTCCTAACCTATCAGAGGACCCTTAACTTGCTGTTTAAAAACAATAAAAATAAAAATATTTTCAATTATTTTTCATATTTAAATTATGGCCTTTTTTGGTTGTAGCGCAAACGAGCGAAAAACGACGTAATTTGTAAGAGGACCGGTTGTTGATGAGCTCTTCTGGCTTGAGGTAAATAGTAATATTATTTCCATTGATTATATTCTATATATATATATATATATATATATATATATATGTCGTACCTAGTAGCCAGAACTCACTTCTCAGCCTACTATTCAAGGCCCGATTTGCCTAATAAGCTAAATTTTCCTGAATTAATATATTTACTATAATTTTTTTCTTATGAAATGATAAAGCAACCCTTTTCTCTATGTATGAGGTCAATTTTTTTTATTGGAGTTAAAATTAACGTAGATATATGACCGAACCTAACCAACCCTACCTAACCTAACCTAACCTATATTTATAGGTAAGGTTAGGTTAGGTAGCCAAAAAAAGCTAGGTTAGGTTAGGTTAGGTAGGTTAGGTAGACGAAAAAACATTAATTCATGAAAACTTGGCTTATTAGGCAAATCGGGCCTTGAATAGTAGGCTGAGAAGTGCGTTCTGGCTATTAGGTACGACATATATATATATATATATATATATATATATATATATATATATATATATATATATATATATATATATATGTCGTACCTAGTAGCCAGAACTCACTTCTCAGCCTACTATTCAGGGCCCGATTTGCCTAATAAGCCAAGTTTTCCTGAATTAATATATTTACTATAATTTTTTTCTTATGAAATGATAAAGCAACCCTTTTCTCTATGTATGAGGTCAATTTTTTTTTTATTGGAGTTAAAATTAACGTAGATATATGACCGAACCTAACCAACCCTACCTAACCTAACCTAACCTATATTTATAGGTAAGGTTAGGTTAGGTAGCCAAAAAAAGCTAGGTTAGGTTAGGTTAGGTAGGTTAGGTAGACGAAAAAACATTAATTCATGAAAACTTGGCTTATTAGGCAAATCGGGCCTTGAATAGTAGGCTGAGAAGTGCGTTCTGGCTATTAGGTACGACATATATATATATATATATATATATATATATATATATATATATATATATATATATATATATATATATATATATATATATATATATATATATACATAAATATTTTCAAAATTTTTAAGTTTGCTGATCCTGTTATAGTTATTGCAGTCGTTATAACATTGATAAATAAAGTGATTATATTCAGGTTTGTGGAAGCGTATGAGGCAGAGGGAGCCGAATTGTGGGGCCTCACACCTCAAAATGAACCACTCAGTGGGTTTCAAGACGTAAGTTCCTCTTGATTTTCGATATATGGCAGTCTCCGTGGTGTAGTGGTAAGACACTTGCCTGGCGTTCCGCGAGCGCTATGTCATGGGTTCGTATCCTGGCCGGGGAGGATTTACTGGGCGCAATTCCTTAACTGTAGCCTCTGTTTAACGCAACAGTAAAATGTGTACTTGGATGAAAAAACGATTCTTCGCGGCAGGGGATCGTATTCCAGGGACCATAGGATTAAGGACTTGCCCGAAACGCTACGCGTACTAATGGCTGTACAAGAATGTAACATGAAGTAAATATATCTCAAAAAAAAATAAATAATAAAATAAAATAATGTAATTTTCTTTAAAATTATTGAAATCTTGCAATAGCAATTCCGTAATGCTTGTGTATGTTGCGTGTGGCGGCAGTGGGGGTGGAACACGTGTGGGTGGACGGCTGAGGACATGCGAGACTGGCTCAAGACCACCCTGGGGCCCACGCTGGAGGCTGCCGGGATGCGACGTCTCAAGATGATGGTTGATGACTTCAACAGGGACACTCTTCCAGATTACGTCCAGCCTGTAAGTTCCAGAAAATCGTTGATGTTACTTTCGCGTTTGTAGGGACCCTCGACCTTGAAGAAGACGATATGTAGCATCTGGGGGAGCCTTGTGGGGCACCCACAACGGAGCCTTGTGGTGGGCCTGACGATGAGTGGGCAGTGCTCGGGATTCGTAGTCCTACTTAGGTTCCTGGTTCGATCCCAGGCGGAGGTGGAATCAAATGGGCAGAGTTTCTTTCACCATGATGCCCCTATTAAGCTAGCAGTAAATAGGTACATGGGAGTTAGACAACTGCTACTGGTTTCTTCCTGGGGATGTGTAACAAAAAGCAGACCAGGTCGAACACGGGCCGAAGGGACGCTAATCCCTGAAATCATCTCAAGATAAGCACCCATGTACACTCACATATTGTCTTCTCCTACCACCCCCTATTTTTTGTATTTTGTTATTTTATTTTATTTAAAACTTCATTACACAAAAAGGGTTACAACATTGGTTACATGCATGGTACAAGGCTAGTTGTACCTTAATATAAAAAAACGTATTAAAACCTTTGTATAAAATTTTTGTATTTTATACCTTGAATAAAAACCCTTCACGAGGAAGAGTTTTTCTGATACATTTGGCTTGAGAACCATTCAAGCTTACCGTACATATATGATGCTCACGTTTTCCTCACATAGCGAACTGATTTGATGAAAATTATCTGTGTCCACTGGCCACCGAGTGCTGTCGGGTGTTGGGTAAATTGTCTTTGAACACTCTCTCTCTCTCTTTCTCTCTCTCTCTCTCTCTCTCTCCCGCTCTCTCTCTCTCTCTCCCGCTCTCTCTCTCTCTCCCGCTCTCTCCCTCTCATATATATATATATATATATATATATATATATATATATATATATATATATATATATATATATATATATATATATATATATATATATATATGAATATGACCGAAAGGGTAAGATTAATAATTCTAACACGAATCTTCTCAATATTCCTTACTTTTTCTTCACTGTCGAGGGTAATTGAAAAATTAACTCTCCAAAATTAATTTTTTACATTTTTATTTTTGGTCTTATGCCTAGAAGCATTTCGTAAGGCTTCTTACATTTGCAATGATTTGGTTTACACATAACATACATCATGCTTTTTATTTGTTTTGGGTGAGGTGATATGACACAAATGTTTTGGGTGAGGTGGGTATTAATTGGGTATGAAAGGCATAAGAATGAAGGTAACTGCAGAATTCCTATTGCTCCATACTTTTTCTTACTGCTCCTATGTTGGTTCGGGGTCTTGAAGTGGGTAGAATATAGTTATGCGTTAATTGGCTGTTGATTGCTGGTGTTGAATTTTTTATGTGCAGTGCCTCGCTGATGTCGAGTCTCCTGCTATCGCTGTATCTATCGATGATTTCTGTGTTGTTTGTTAAGATTTCTCTGGTGATGGTCTGGTTGTGAGAAAAGATTATATGTTCCTTGATGGAGCCTTGTCGTTTGTGCATTGTTAATCGCATAGAAAGAGACATCGTTGTCTTGCCTATAAACTGAGTTCTTTGGGGCTTACAGTCCCCAAGTGGGCATACGAAGGCATAGACGACGTCGGTTTCCTTCATGGCGTTCCAAACCAACGTCGTCTATGCCTTCGTATGCCCACTTGGGGACTATAAGCCTCAAAGAACTCAGTATATAGGCAAGACAACAATGTCTCTTTCTAGGCAACTAACAATGCATAAGCAACAAGGCTCCATCAAGGAACATATAATCTCTTCTCACAATCACATCACCAAAGAAATCTTAACAAACAACACAGAAATCATCGATATATACAGCGATAGCAGGAAACTTGAATTGAAATCTTAATTTTTTTGTTTAGTTAATCGTTACACCAAACGGTATTTCATTTGTTGATGCCATAACGCTTTTCATTCATATATTTTATTTACACATAATTGTTTGGACAATATCTGCTCATGTTAAAAGATGTACATATTATTCATGAATATCAAATTAAAGCTTACTAGTCAAGTTCAGCGCCATGTTCCTACACAATCTCAGGCGAATTAAGTTCTGCAACATCTTTTAATGTAATATTTCATTCTTTTAGCCCAAGAATGAAATGTTTTGATGAGATTAACGTATTACCCTAAGCACGGAGAGTAATCACACTAACGTGACTTATCAATGAGAAAATCCATAGGAGCCGTGATGGGAATTCAAACCAATGCGGTGGGTGTTCCCACTCACAGGCCCTTTTTTCGTATTATTCTAAGCTTTATTAAGACCGTGGGGTATACTGATTGTGTGGTTGTGCAGATGCTGGAGGACCCTGAGTGCGCCCAGTACATAGACGGAACAGCGGTGCACTGGTACTCTGACAGGTATGTGGGGCCTGACGTCCTCGACCAGACACAGGCACTCGACCCAGACAAGTTCCTTCTCTACACCGAGGCTTGTCAAGGTAAGCAAACCCCAAAGTTAATTGTAGTCTATTAAATTCATATTAATTTGTTTTTCATTTAATTTTGTAAGATAGAAGGGATCTGTTAGATTTAACATAAACTTTTTAATCTTATCATTTACAAGTGAAAAAAATAGAATGTCCAAGCATTGAAATATTAAATTTAAAATAGTTTTGAGAAAATGCACACACAAGTTAGAGGAAAGAAATGTACTCTACTTGATAATGGTCCAGGACAGATCGAAAAAAATGAAATCGTTTCTTTATTTTCTGATGTGCGGTTTGGTCATCAATTCACATTTGAATTCATATTCAAGACAATAAAACTATAACAAGAGGAAGCGCATCGGAACAAAACTAATGAGTACATCAGTAACATGAACACTCAAAACATTTTCTCCCAGGGTAAAATTGACCAACAAAAGTTACTAGACCTTTGTTTACTGTGTTATTATGTTGTCCTGAGTGTGACCTGTGGAAAGTGAAGATGAGAACTGTGGTAACAGTGTGCATGCCATGCTAAGAGCCCAACTAAGCTACGAACTCAGCACCAATAGCATCATTGCTGCATTCAGAACAGGTAAAATGAATCCAACTGATCAAGGTCAAAGAAAAATTGGTCTCAAACTAACTAGCCGCTCTATGAACAACCCGTCCTCCCAATAAAACGTCGCATTTTGACGTATACTCTACCTAAGGCCAAAAATCGCCATACTATAAAATGGTAGCGGCTCGCGAAATTGACTTACTCCTGTTATCTGTTTTAGGTCCTCATGGTAGGTTAGGATAAAAACAATTTAGTACCACAGTTTCTTGACGTTGAGAAACCTTCTGGAGGATGGACTGCTATAAAATCTCATCTCGTCCTGTCAGCAGTGTCCTCTAACAGAGGGGTGTACGTCAACGAAGGCCTGACCGGGAGAAAACTCTTCTTTACTGTTCTACCGTCTGCATCAATTCTATAAGCAAAACCGAGGATCGATCGATCAATGCTGTGTTAAAGTTATTGTTGACCCCCTAACTCCCCTTGTCACTTCGGAGGGTATAGGGAGTTTATGTAGCTTCAGGGCACCAATCCCCCCAGCCACAGGGCATGGCGAGAAGGCACCCCTAAGCATACCTAATACCCTATCAAACACAAACTAAAACACACATAAATGTCAGCTCTCATCACAACCCACAAGAGTTAAGATGATAATAATAACACACAATAATAACATGAAAATAACATACACAAAATGGAAAATTCTTTTGTATTTTGTTTTTCTTATATGGGACATGGCACACAAAGGGAGAGGTGCACAGTATATCATTAAAAAAGAACTAAAGTTGAAGACAAAACAACAAGCTGCCTAAGTAGCAGGATTAGTGACTTGACATCGTCATACATGGAAAAAACTATTCATAGTGGAAGCTCCTAACAAGGCTCCGGAGTGGGAGGGATATCATGTATGCACATGGGGGTCCCTCCGGCCGCCGCCTTACCCACTTGTGGGCTCTGGCCAGGTCATCCACCCTCTTGTGAGAAACCATTTGGAGAAGTGGTACGCCAGATGACGACTCTGCTTAGATAGTTGGCTAACAGCTATCCTGGCTGCGGTTCACCTAAGCAAAACTATATTAACCCTTATGCACCCTGTGCACGGTGATCCTGGGACTAAGGTGGTCTGCCCCTAGATGTGGTCTTGGACCATATTCTGTAGATGGAATATGTCCAGGTCAGGGCTTTCACAGAGCAAATCTCTAGGTCGCTCTTGGTGAGTCCCATATACTGTAGACCCCGTGTACTCTCCTTGCACCATTCTCCTCTCTAGTTATGGGTTATTGAAGAGGCGGATGCTGTGTGCTTCCCGGTATATTCCCTGACCTTTTGAAGGATCTTTGGGGTGCCGTACTTGTCGCACTTGCTCTGATGTGGACGGGAGAGTAGGAGGTTTCAGCAGAGACCTGGGGTGTCTAATATAAAGGTCTCATCACCTTTGCAAGCTATGATGTCAGGCTTACAGAAGGTCCCTCCATCCGGTATACGGACTTCACGTTCCACCTCAAAACCTCTTTGCTGCAGGCGGCCGGCTACGAACCGGGTGATATCGTCATGACGTTTCACCCGAGCCCCATATGTCTTGTGGCATGCTTGGGATATGTGGCCCAGGGTCCCTGGTTTCTGGCAAGTATCGCAGAGACCAGAAGCCTCGGGTCTACCCCTAGCTGCTCTAGACGGTGTGGCTACAGCGTTTGCCCTAATCTGGATGGCGTGAGCAAAGTCTCCTCCGCTTAGCAGATGGGTACCGGATGCGACCCACTTGTGGCAATATGAAACCTCACAAGAGGACGCAAGGTCGGCACCATCGACCATGCTATACAGTTTTGCTTTCCACCTTCTAGAGTGCTCAGTCGTTCTGTTAGAAGGGGTTCCGGCGGCCGTGGTTGGGTCTACCCATCGACGCATTCGCGCTTGGAACGCGGGTAGGAGAGCCGCTGTCACTACCACTGGATCCTCCGACTCTACTAACTCCCCGAGCCGCTTGTTCTTCTGTAGGCGGATTGATGTGGCAAAGTCGAGAATTCCTAGTCCACCGTCCTTTACGTCGGTGTGAAAAAAGGCATTGGGAGTATCATGAGGCAGTCGCAGCCAGCCACGGATGGCATGCCGCAACCACCGGTCAAGCCTCGCCAACTCCGTTTTAAACACGCGTTCGAGAACAAGCCAGTGGTTCATCTTGGGGATTAGGTGGTGTTTTAGTAGGTATAGCCTCTGTTTGGGTTTGAGTGGCGCCTTGGTGTTCGTCAGGATAGGCGGAACCATAGGATAGGCGTCTGCCCCTGGCCCCGATAAGTATCCCTAAATACTTATACTCGTCCACCACACTCATAGTACCGATTTCATCGTCCCTGACGTGGTATGCCTTCCTAGTGGGGACATGCCACATCTTACGATGTGCATCGATTGCTATGCTTAGCGTACGGCATTTCGCAGCATTTACTTTAAGACCAGAGCCCCGCAGTGTGTGGCAAATAATTGTTATAAGAGTCTGTAGTCCGGTAGCCGTTTCTGCTGCCACAACCAGATCGTCAGCGAATGCCAGTGCTGATATTCCCCCCCCCCCCAGTTCAACCCCCTAGCCCCAAGTCCTTAGCCCTAGTAATTGCCTCATCAATTATTAGGTTAAAGAGAAATTGAGACAGGGGGTCACCCTGTTTCACCCCCCTAGTGATCAGGATGTCCTTCGACTTCTCCCCTTAGCTGGTTATTACGGTTGAGGACCGATCATAGCCCGACATTATGTATGTCCTTAAAGGCTTCGGAATGCCTTTACGTTTCATGGCCCGATGGATGGCCGGATGGGAGACGCTATCGAAAGCCTTCTCCATATCCTGAAACGCTAGGTGTGTGTTGTGCTTGAGCGCACGGGCCTCAGCTAGGAGGGCATCCAGGATCACCAGATTTTCAGGGCATCCGTCCACAGGGACGAAGGCCTTCTGCCGCCTGTCGATCCTGACTGCCTCGGAGAGTCTGCTGCTCAGAATCTTATGGAACAGCCTTACTATCGTAGATGATATGGTTATGAGGCGATAATGGGAAGGAGAGTCTGGGGTTAGGTTTCTTAGCTAACAGCACTGTCTTATTCTTGCGAAAAGGTTGTGGCAGGGATTCGTTTACCAACCACAGATTAAACAATTTTGCAAACACCCTGATTGGTATAGCTTTAAGTAGACGAATAGTGATACCGTCGGGGCCGGGAGCAGCATTGCTACCTGCCTTGAGAAAAACAAGGATTTCCTCTGGTGTTATAGGGTCCCCTAGTTGCTGATTAACTGGATCACGGTCACGAATAGGGCGGCAGTCCGGTGATGTGGGTCTAGAGAATAGTGTCTCCCAGAATGGAAAGAGACGAGCTGGCTCCACCTCAGTGGGGGTTACTTTCCAGTCTCCGGAAAGGACACGTGCAGCGGCTTTTGAACGATCCTTCTCGTACAGGCTCTGACACAGAATGTACTGTGCTCTTCGCTCCCTCTTTCGTCCGGTCGGAGGTTGAGTTGGATCAGCACGATTAATCGGTGGTCTCTGTCAACGTCCAGGGCGAGGGCGCAGTGCGTGGTCACCAGATCTTTTGGCAGAAGTAACCACTCGAGCATGGCGCTCAAGGATTCTATCCACGTTATGGCCGTTACCACTGACCAGGTCAGTGATTGCCTCATCAAGGAGTTCTTCCCCCCCCCCATCCAGTTTTCTGGCCCCAGGGTGCAATAGCTGCAAGGAATTCCACCATGGTTTCCTTCCAAGAAGCTTCCTGGGGGGTCCCGTCAGGGGATGAGTGGAATGTCAGGTTCAGCGCCATCAGGGGGGCTCCCACCGCCGCCCTGATATTGCCTCTCCGTCCATGGTTCCTTAATGGGCTAGGCTGCTCGTCCTCCCTGTCTGAGTTAGACAGTGAAGACTCCGAGTCCTCGCCCTCCGCACGATTTCTGTATTCCACCACCAATTCTTTGTACTCATTCCTTTTCCTTTGACTCTTGATGGACTCTAAAGTTCGCGAAGGAAGGCGCTGTTGCAGCCTCTGGTTCATACCTTCCCGGCCTGCCTGGGGGTCTGCCTTCCAGCTTCACCTCTTCCATTGCTAGGAGGCGTTTCTACTCATCGGTCCACCTCGCTTTGGGCCTACCCGCTCTACTCGCGGCCTCTTCAAGTTCCTGGTGATATTGGACCTTGTGCATGCGGCTCAGATGGACTCGCATTGCTCTATAGTCTCGAAAGGTTCTGCCACAGTTTGGACAGTCTGGCGACCGGTCATTCATAGCCGGATCGTCATGTAGGTCACCCATCGTGCTGACAGGGGTCAGTACGTCTCCGTAATGGTTTTCACAAAAGTTTATGGGTGACAAGGCAAGAAAACCCTTGACAGGGGCAGACTTCCTTTGGGATTGCTCAAACCAAGTGTCACTGACAAATGACCCCTACTGCAGGTAGACGGAAGGTCCCCTTAGAGCAGCAGTAGAGGGGGGAAGCCCAAGCTGTTTGTGAAACCAGGAGTGCCACGAGGAGGCCAGCTGGGGACTTTACACAATTACCGCGAGCGAAAAACAAGGAACACTCCCATGGAAAACCTTTGTAATATTAAATGAGAAAACCCCTAATAAGTTCCTCTACCAATGTGGCGTATTTGAACAGAGTGATCATCTCAGTGCCACAACTTAGTTAACCCAAGTGCCACAGCTTAGTTAACCCAAGTGCCACAGCTTAGTTAACCCAAGTGCCACAGCTTAGTTAACCCAAGTGCGACAGCTTAGTTAACCCAAGTGCCACAGCTTAGTTAACCCAAGTGCCACAGCTTAGTTAACCCAAGTGCCACAGCTTAGTTAACCCAAGTGCCACAGCTTAGTTAACCCAAGTGCCACAGCTTAGTTAACCCAAGTGCCACAGCTTAGTTAACCCAAGTGCCACAGCTTAGTTAACCCAAGTGCCACAGCTTAGTTAACCCAAGCGCCACAGCTTAATTAACCCAATGTTACCTGGCTACTCCAAGTGTTCTTGCTCCATTGTACTCTGGCTATGTCTTTACTATTTCATAATCTTTTGTTTCCAGTGTACCTGAGTGTACCTCATAAGGTAAACTACCCCTATTGTCTAGTGTTACCAGTGTACCTCATAAAGTAAACTACCCCTATTGTCTAGTGTTACTAGTGTACCTGAGTGTACCTTACAAGGTAAACTACACCTATTGTCTAGTGTTATCAGTGTACCTGAGTGTACCTCATAAGGTAAACTACCCCTATTGTCTAGTGTTAACAGTGTACCTCATAAGGTACAGAGTCTGGTCACACGAGGTCTGTGTGGTCCAGAACCTCACAAGGTCTGGCCCGGGTTCAGATTCATGGAATTCAATTTTTGTAAACAAATGCAAGGTGTCAGTAGCACAGGCATCTCAGTGTAGTGTGGAGGAAGAGCTTGGACACGGGGGAGATACCGGATATCAGCAGACATAGCCCTTCTACACGAGAGAGGGAGGCATTGACAAAGAATTATAGACTAGTTGCACTAACGACCCACATAATAAAATTATTTGAGAGAGTGATCAGGAATTAGGTCACCAGTTTCATGGAGACCAATGACCTTCATAATCCAGGCCAACATGGATTTAGAGCGGGAAGATCATGCCTCTTACAGCTACTTGACCATTACCACAAAATCACTGAGGCATTAAAAGAAAAACAGAATGCAGATGTGGTATACACGGATTTTGCAATGGCATTCGATATATGTGACCGTGCAGTGATAACTCACAAAATCCGGTCAATAGGAATAACCGGTAAAGTAGGACGCTGGATACTCAGTTTTCTGTCGAACAGAACACAGAGAGTAACAGTCAACCAGATAAAATCGCGTCCAAGCGCAGTTAAAAGCTCTGTACCTCAGGGTACAGTCCTTGCACCACTGATTTTCCTTATTCTCATATTAGATAAAGACTCAAATACAAGTCACAGCTTCGTATCATCCTTTGCAGATGACGCAAAAATCAGCATGAAAATTACCTCTGCTGAAGACAGAGGTAAAACTACAAGCAGATATTAATAAAGTTTTCGACTGGGCAGCAGAAAATAACATGATGTTTAACAGTGATAAATTTCCGGTACTCAGGTACGGTAAAACATGAGGACCATAAACATGATACAGGGTATAAAACACAATCAAATGTGCCCATAGTAGGAAAACACCATGTAAAGTATTTGGGAATAATGATGTCTGACGCAATAACGTTTAGGGATCATAACCAAGCAAATATTACGTCAGCCAGAATAGGATGATAGGATGGATTACGAGAACTTTCAAATCCAGAGATCCCATCATAATGGTTGTACTCTTCAAATCACTTGTGCTGTCCCGTCTTGAGTACTGCTCAGTGCTCACTTTCTCCTTCAGAGCAGGAGAGATTGCTGAAACAGAGGGAATACAGAGAACATATACAGCATAGGGAGCCGGTCGGCCGAGTGGACAGCACGCTGGACTTGTAATCCTGTGGCCCTGGGTTCGATCCCAGGCGCCGGCGAGAAACATTGGGCAGAGTTTCTTTCACTCTATGCCCCTGTTACCTAGCAGTAAAATAGGTACCTGGGTGTTAGCCAGCTGTCACGGGCTGCTTCCTGGGGGTGGAGGCCTGGTCGAGGACCGGGCCGCGGGGACACTAAATAGCCCCGAAATCATCTCAAGATAACCTCAAGAAGAAGATACATAGACGCGATAAAGCGCCTAAATTATTGGGATCGTCTCAAAGCTCTCCAAATGTACTCACTAGAAAGAAGACGAGAGAGATATAAAATAATATACACGTGGAAGATACTGGAGGGACAGGTCCCAAATCTACACAGTAAAATAACAACATACTGGCGTTAACGATATGGAAGAAAATGCAGAATAGAACCAGTGAAGAGCAGAGGTGCCATAGGCACAATCAGAGAACACTGTATAAACATCAGAGGTCCACGGTTGTTAAACGTCCTCCCAGCGATTATAAGAAATATTGCCGGAACAACCGTGGACATCTTCAAGAGAAAACTAGATAGTTTTCTTAAAGGAGTGCCGGACCAACCGGGCTGTGGTGGGTATGTGGGCCTGCGGGCCGCTCCAAGCAACAGCTTGGGTGGACCAAACTCTCACAAGTCAGGCCTGGCTTAGGGAGAAGAAGAACTCCAAGAACACTATCAAGCAGGTATCAAGCAGATAAGGTAAACTACCCCTCTTGCCTAGTTTTCATAGTAATAATTCTAGCTGAGGTTATTGTCAAACCAGTGTTTCCTTTCATTATTAAGAGGACATTTTACTATTAGTGTTTTGTTCTTCCATAACTAATAAGTTTCATGCACTCTTAAGTGTGCATAATTTTTTGTTTGTAATGTTTGAATATGTCCCCCTCCTGTCAGCTTTCTGGATGCAATAATTCATACACCCCTGAACTAAGCCTCCTATCTAGTCTCGATGACAATCTACACTTTAATAACGATCGTAACTGTAAGTATTATACAGCAAACCTTGCCAACAATTTATTTGCAAATCATCATAAAGTTTCATCAATTAATTTAATTGTAAGATCTGTAACTAAGTACCATGATAATGTTAGTGCCTTACTGCAGGCTCTAAACTACAGATTTTCATTCGTTGTGTTAAATGAGATGTGGTTGAAGGAACACTTTACTAACATATCCAGTACTTTACTAACATATCCAATACTTTACTAACATACCCAGTACTTTATTAACATACCCAGTACTTTACTAACGTACCCAATACTTTACTAACCTTCTACAATACTTTACTAACATACCCAATGCTTTACTAACATACCCAATACTTTACTAGCATACCCAGTACTTTACTAACATACCCAGTACTTTACTAACATACCTAATACTTTACTAACATACCCAGTACTTTACTAACATACCCAATACTTTACTAACATACCCAGTACTTTACTAACATACCCAGTACTTTACTAACATACCCAATACTTTACTAATGTACCCAATACTTTACTAACATACCCAGTACTTTACTAACATACCCAATACTTTACTAATATACCCAATACTTTACTAACATACCCAGTACTTTACTAACATACCCAATACTTTACTAGCATACCCAATACTTAACTAACATACCCAATACTTTACTAACATACCCAATACTTTACTAACATACCCAGGACTTTACTAACATACCCAATACTTTACTAACATACCCAGGACTTTACTAACATACCCAATACTTTACTAACATCAATCTCTCCTCTCAAGGCAGATTCACTAGCAAAAACTGCCACTGCTCTACCTGTTGTACAGGTTCAAATACCGTCAAGTTTGTCACAGAATAAGGAGGAAATCAAGAAGAAAATACTCCCAGCTATTAAAAGTCGCCACAGAGGAAGATCCACTGCGATGTGGTACGAACAAGCCAATGGGTACTACTCTTTCAAGCCTGGCAAAAATATATCTAGAGACATTGCAGTAGTCATACACAGACTCAGACTTGGTTACAAGTGCTGCTGGGAGGTGATAAACCCAACAGTTAAAGAATGTTATATCTGAAGAACAGATGCTGAGGCGCCGTGATTACACTACTTACTGGAATGTGAAGCAACTGAAACTCTGCGCATCAAACTCAACATTCATCCAACAAGAGCGCTGCATTAAATGCAAAATCCACTGCGACTACAATGATTATAAAAGCAGTTTAAGAATGGGACACACTAGTGAACATTGTGCATCTATATTCCACCATAAAAAGATAAAGTTATTAAAACAAGACTAAAACCAGTGCGCTAAAACAGAAGCGGAGAAGAAACGGGAGAAAACCCACCTCCATTTAAACCTGTGACCCAAATATCACAGTAACAAGGTTATCGCAAATAATCGAACTCAATTACAGGTTCACTATAGCTGATGATTCATGGACATTTCGTTCTGAGTAGCTAAATCTAAAACAACAACATCCTCTTCCCCTCCCTTACGGGCTACTCATGCCCGTGCCTCCTCTTGGGTGGCTTAATCTTCATCAGTCAATCCATCACCTCTTCCTCACACTTGATAATGGTCCAGGACGGACCCAAACGTCTTCGTCTTTCCATCTTCTGATGTGAGGTGTGGTCATCATATACTGATGAAGTTGCATGTCTTAACTACTAAATTAGGTGGGTGGGTAGCACAAGGTGGGAAACGTGAGTGTTTACCCCATTATACCTATTAATAATTTTTCTCCTAAGTTCTGAATAAAACGCTTTGCGTAATGGCTTCATGTTATAATTTTATGCGTAATGGCTTCATTTTGCGTTCTTATGAACTCTTGTATGCACTTATTATGAATGCAATATTATTATTATTATTATTATTATAATTATTATTATTATTTAGAAAACCAGTAGGAGCCATGAGGAGGATTCGAACCTATGCACTGCGTACTCCTAGGAACACTCTAGACCACAACACCACGACATGGTCACAAGCATTGCAACCTGGAATTCAATTGAATCTTTTCACACAATGCCCTCACGCGCTCTGGCATGTAGTCTAGGAATTCTACCCCCTATATTTCTCTTCAAATACACAAAGATATCACATTAACGTGATGTATCAATAGGAAAATCAGTACGAGGCAAGAGGAGGATTCGAACCTTCGCTTTGGTTACAGCCAGTCATATTCTAGACCCCCCACACCACAACATGGTTAATATCTTTGCAACTTGGGATTCAACTAAATCCTCAAGGGTTCCTGAGGCTTCCACTGAAGCCTATCTGGGTTTCATCCAATGACCCATCATTCTCTCTGGCTAGTAGGTTTAAATCCTCCTCGTGGCTCCTACTGATATTGTCATTGATACATCATGTTAATGTGATTTCTTTGTTTATTATTATTATTATTATTATTATTATTATTATTATTGAAGTTGAAGGAAAGTTCCAATATATGTTTAAGTGTTTTAAAAGCCAAAATTTCGGATGTAACCTACATCCTTTCCAAGGTATTGTATTGTATATCCTTTCTCAGGGTGCTGTATTGCATAAAGTACAAGAATATTGTATACAACACCTTCAGAAAGGGTATAGGTTACATCCGAAAATTTGGTTGTTAATACACTTACACACATATTGGGTCCTTCCTTCACCCATCATTCAAGCTCTATGGCAGTGTAGTAAGCTTCTCTATTATTATTATTATTATTACACAGAGAGTAATCACACTATCGTGATGCGTCAATGAGCAAATTCGTAGGAGCCGTGATGAGGGTTCGAACCTGTGTTGTGGGTGTTCCCACGCACACGCTCTGGACAACTATGCAACGACATGGCAAAAGGATTACAACCTGGGGTACTTTTGTAACCTCGGGTAGATTGCACCCTCTAGATGACAGCCAAAGTGCATAGGGGGGGGGGATTATGTGAAAGTCTAGTTTGATTTCGGTGGAATCCTCATAGTGCAGTAGTACCCCAAGTTGCAATCCTTTTACCATGTTGTGACATAGTTGTCTAGAGCGTGTACCTGGGAACACCCACCACATAGGTTTAAACCCTCATCATGGCTCCTACAGATTTTATTATTGTTATTATTATTATTATTATTATTATTATTATTATTATTATTATTATTATTATTATTATTATTTATTTATTTTATTATTTTTATATTTATAAGAGCACAAACTTGCATCCTCATTGCATAAATTATTAATTAAGAATGCTGAATATTAAAAATGCTTAGGATTTTTCAAGAAATGGGTTTTCTATGGACGTCAATAATTGCTGTAAAACGGTTGCACAGTGCATTGGAATGAAGGATTTCGGTATTCTTGTAGGTTACGACGTTGAGGGCTCCTTGAGCGTGATGCTGGGGTCGTGGGCCCGCGCCGAGGAGTATGCTCACTTCGTCACGCAGGTATGTCGTGCGCCATGTTTGGCTACCCTCAGTGAAATTATGTTTTGTGAAAAGCATAATTTCAAAACGACATAAACTGTCTCGCTGGCGACAGTGGTAATATGGCAACCCTTCCTTTAGCCATACTCTTCCAAGCTGTGCGACTCTTCCTCAGGCTAGGCTCGTTAAAGCGTCAGCAGACCATCCCAAGATGTATTCATCTATTTTAGAGTACTGTGTATTAAATTTTTCTCATGTATGAATTAATATTTCTATATATTCCAGTTCTATGTATAGATTTGCGTACGTTAGGTTAGATTAAGTGTTTAGGTTATGTTAGCAATTATTTGTACTTGACGTACGTGGGTGAATCATTTACAGAGCTGCTATGCAAACAGCAACCCGTCCTCAGAACAAGTCCGTTACATCCAGCGGTCGACCCCACAGACGCATTCATGCATTTTTACATGCTGTTCATTCAAAATGGGAATTTTCTCAGATGTTAATTAATATTATAATATATTGGCATCTTGTAAATATGTAGGCATAGGTTAGGTTAGGTTAGGTGTTTAGGTCGATCTAGTGGTCGACCCCCAAAGAAACTTGTTAACATGATGTTCATTCAAAATAGAAATTTTCTCAAATATAAATTAATATTGTTATATATTAGCATACTGTGCATATTTAGGCAAAGGTTAGGTTAGGCATTTAGATTCTGTAGGCGAGTATTTGTAGAACGTGGGTGTAGCATTTACCAACCCGTCCTCAACTTAAGTCCATTTCATCCAGCGGTCGACCCCACAGACGCATTCATAAATTTTTATATGCTGTTCGTTCAAAACTGGAATGTTCTCAAATATAAATTAATATTATAATATACTAGCATATTGTGTATATATAGGCATAGGTTAGGTTAGGTTAGGTGTTTAGGTTCTGTTGGCGATTATTTGTATTCAACCCGTCCTCGACTCAAGTCCATTACATCCAGCGGTCGCCCCCACAGACGCATTCATAAATGTTTACATGCTGTTCATTCAAAACAAGAATTTTCTCAAATATAAATTAATATTATAATATATTAGCATATTGTGCATATATAGGCATAGGTTAGGTTAGGTTAGGTGTTTAGGTTCTGTTGGCGATTATTTGTATTTGTAGTACGTGGGTGAAGCATTTATAGCGTTGTGATTCGAACAAAATTCGCCAGTGAAACACTTGTTCCGGATATGTTCGAACGTCAGCAGTTGTGAGTCGTGTGTAAACCGCTTTTCATTCATAAACAGGGGGTTTGGCGGGTGCATGGAATCACTTTTGGATCTTTGTTTAGAGGACGGGCTGTTGTATTTGTAGTACGTCAGTGAAGCATTTATAGCGTTGTGGTTTGAACAAAATTCGTCAGTGAAGCACTTGTTCCGGAAGTGTTCGAACGAAATCAGTTGTGAGTTGTGTGTAAACCGTTTTTCATTCATAAACAGGTGGTTTGGCGGGTACATGGAATCACTTTTGGATCTTTGTTTGGAGGACGGGCTGCGTCATCAGTTGTGACAGCCCGTCCTCCAAACAAAGACCCAAAAGTGATTCCATGCACCCGCCAAACCCCTTGTTTATGAATGAAAAGCGGTTTACACACGACTCACAACTGATGACGTTCGAACACTTCCGGAACAAGTGCTTCACTGATGAATTTTGTTTGAACCACATTGCTGTATATGCTTCACCCACGTACTACAAATAATCGCCTACAGAATCTAAATACCTAACCTAACATATGCCTAAATATGCATAGTATGCTAATATATAACAATATTAATTTATATTTGAGAAAATTTATATTTTGAATGAACATCGTTTTAACAATTTTCTTTGGGGTCGACTGCTAGATGGAATGAACTTGGTCTCAGGGTAGGTTGAAAACCATTTTTTATTCATAAATAGGGAGTTCGGTGGCTGGATTAACGAACATTTGGCCTTGTTTGATGAGGATGGTCTGTAATATGAACACTTACTAAGATTGCTTTTGGTGTATGCAGGCCGTGAACCACCACTCAACGGGCTGGGTGGACTGGAACATGGCTCTGGACACGCTGGGGGGACCCAACTGGGCTAACAACTTCCTCGACGCTCCCATCATCGTTAATGCTGTTTGTATAAGTTTCTTTAAATTGTCATATAATTAATTTTGAGGTTGAATTAATTTTATAATTAATAAATAATTAAGTCCATAAGCTGTTGCTTCAGAATCTTACACTTCGTAATGATGGCTTATTTTTGCAATGGGGGTCATGGTTAGGATGGGCTACGATAACTTGTCTATATTGGTTAGGATCGGTTGAAGGTAAATTATAATGCAAATTATTATTTTACTCGATATTTATATGTATAAATATAAACTATAATTTAAGAAATTAGTGAATATGAAAATTTTCCATAGTGAATAAAGCCAAGTTTCCAAACAGGAGGACAACCAGTCCTCAGGAAGATACCCTTAAAGGAAGGAATTGGGAACGACTACATAATTTGTGCTATTATCTACTCTGATTGCTGGCCTGACCGCCAGGGGGTCAAGACGTGGTCGCCAAGCACTCCTCAGGCGTTGCTAAGTGTTCTGTGTGGGAGGGTGGTGTTGTTACGTCGGCGCCATGGGGACCCCCCTCCCCCCTATTCGCCGCTCTGAGACCGTGGGTCTGGAATTTTCTGGACGGGCGTCTTACCTGGCCCTTGAGATTGTCCTGTTGGATATGTTGCGTGTGCGTGTTGCAGATGTGTACGGGCTCCAACTGCTGTCCACCCATCGGGGACTTAAGTTTAACTCCGCTGCTGTTTATAGTGACTCTGTGGCCCGTTACGATGGGTGCTCTCTTCCTCTCCCTGGGGATGGTGGTACCGTCCCTATCTCTGACCGGTGTTGTTCGGTGACGTATGTGGCCCTGCATGTTGTGCCATTTGAATTTACGGAGGCTTTGCTTCGACGGTATTTTGGCCAGTTTGGGACTTTCGTTTCCATCCGGATGAACTCCGTCTTTGCTGGCAGGTGGCGTGGAGTCTCGTTTGGGACCCAGACCCTCGGCCTGCGGCTCAAGTCTCCTGTTCCCTCCGCGGTGACTTTGATGGGCTACACTATGCGGGCGTTCTACGTGGGACAGCCTCGACAATGTTTTCGTTGTGGCGTTGAGGGGCAGCTGATTGCACTGGGGTCGTGGCTGCACCTATTAATTTGTTCCGGGACGAGGATTTTCCCCCGTTGGTGGCGCGGGACCTGCAGTCTCATGACAGAGTGGGTGGGGAGGTTCCCCTGCCGCCTGCTGACCTGGTGGTGGCTGTTGGCCCGGCGTGTGTGGACGGTGGTGTACACAACGAGGTGGTGGTGTGTGTGACTCTGCCCCCGCACTCTGTTTCGTCGCTTCCACCGGCTTCTGCACCTGTTTCCGACTCTGCACCTCTGTTGCCTTCGACGTCTCTGCAGGCTCCCTCACCTGTGTTGGACCCTTCTCCTACGGCCGCGCCTGTTCCTTCTCCTGTATCTTCTGTGGGTGGCGGTCTCGTCCCCTCTGTTGTTGAGGCTGACATTCTGCAGGGTCGTGCTACCCCGGTTGAGGGGCAGTCTACCGCTGGCTCTTCTCAGGTACCTCCTGCAGGGGGTGACAGCTCTGATGATCAACGGCCTTGTCCCAAGCGTTCACGCACGGATGCGGGTGCTTCGCCTCCTCGATCGTGGGCAGAGGAATGTGAGGATGCGGCGAGTGTCGATGTTTCTTCTGTGAGCTGTTCCTCTGTGGAGTGCGAGGATGGTGCGTCTGGTGCTGGTGTGGGTCCGGTGGATGGTGTGGGCCCTGATGTGGCTCCTGCTGTATGGGTGGGGGCCGGTGTGGGGCCGGTACCTCTTGCTTTGGGTGCGTTTCCCGCGTCGGATGGTTCCGATTCCCCGTGGGGGGTGGTTCCCCCTTGCGGTGTTGAGAGTGGACGTGGCGACCTGGTGATGGTCTTGAAGAAAGCTGCGTGCTCTGAGGGTTCCGTGCCCCATCCCCTGTTTCGTCGGCGGCGGTTCTGCCGCCCCACACGTCTCCGGCCGTTTCTTCTGTGTCTCCTGCTTTGTCGGGGGCGGTGTTGCAGCCTCTGCCCGCTATTTCGGTGTCTCCTGCTTCCTCGGCGGCGGTGTCTATGCTGCCCAAGAAGGGTTCTTCGTCTTTTGTGTACCGTGGTTGGGCGTGACCGCTTCTGCCGGATGTGGAGATTCCCGAGTATATGGAGTACCTGCGGTGTCATGAGGGCTGCTCACCTACCGAACTTGAGTATTTAATATGGGAGGCTTATGAACGGAAGTATCCGCCGTGGCAGTTTCCTGAGAAATATCCTCCTCGTTGACTGTTGTGTGTTGTGGGGTTACTTGCGCCTGGGTGCGTGGGTGTGGGGTGGGGTTGCGTGTGTGTCTGGGTCGGGGGGTTTTGTTTTCCGGTTCCTGCGTGTTCCGGTTTTTGTGTGTTTGTGTCTTTCTGTATATGTTCTGTGTGGTTGGGTGTGATTATATATTTCCAGCTCTGTGTGTAGTATGCATGGCTGGTGTGCTATTGTGCTGCTGTAGTAGTGTGTTTAGTGTGGTGGTGGTATATATTTTGTACTTGTGTTCTTAAGGCCTTTTGGCCGTTTGCATGTTTTTTGTGCCTTTTGTGTATTTTTTTGTTTATTTTTTGTATTTGTTTATTTTTTGTACTTACGGTTCCCTGTGTGGTTCTGTTTTCTGTTATTAATGCCTTGTGTCCTGTATTGCTTTTAGCTTGTCTTCTGTGCCCGTGTTAGGGTTTGTTATATGCTTTGTATCTTGTATGTTTCACTTTTGCTTATTCTTATGTTTGGGTTTTTTGCCTGTTGTGTTCCTGTATTGTGTATCACGTATGTACTCATGTTTTCTTGTATGTAGCTTTTCTGTTTGTTCTTTGTGGTTTTCTTTTATAAATAAAAAAAAAATTATCTACTCTTGGAGTGTGGTGCCAACCACCAGCCGAGTCGGTCGTTCCTGATGTCTCTCTGCTCCTGGCTGGTGCTTACTTTGGACGATTGTCGGTTGCCTACTGAGTGGTGGTTGCCTCTGCGGGGTGACTGTTTTTCAGTCTCAGTATGGGGACTTAAGTGAGGAGGAAGGACTCGGCTGGGCTGATATTTACCTGTAGGGTGGATATTGGAATCATAAGCAACACTGTTTGACGTTATGGACGTGAAAGTGGAAGATTTCAGGTCGTTCTTGAGGACAGTGTGGTTGTGAAGTTCGCCGAGAGTGGCTTGTTCAGGAAGTTTCTCGACCAGTATGAGGATCAGGAGGTGCGGCTGAGCAAAGGTCTCGGCTCTGTGACTGTGACGAATTTGAGTGTGGAGTACACATATGTGTCTATTAAGAATGAGCCGTTTGAAATGTCTGAGGATCTTCTCCGTCGGGCTCTTGCCAGGTATGGGCGTGTGGACTCAATACTGTGTATGTGTAGGCACACGACTGGAGACGTCATGGTACTCAATAATGGCTACAGGACGACTAAGATGGTTCTTCGTGGGAATGTGTCTTCTCTCTCGATCGCTGGCTTTACGGTCTGCTTCTACTACTGTGGACAGACTCGGACATGTTTAAAGTGTGGCCACGTTGGACATTTGACTGCTGCCTGCAACACTCGGATGTATGACCGGGTTAACGTGTTCCATTAGGCGGATTTTCCTCCTTTGCCAGAACGAGAGGATATCTCGGTTCTGGGTGGTGCCCCTTGTGTGAGGACGGATGCGGTGTTGGATGACGCGCAAGTGCGTCTGGTGATATGGGTGTCGGGGTGGTGGTGGGTGCCAACCTGCCCCCGCCGTCGGCTTCCTCGCATCAGCCGGCTCCTTCGCCTCTGCTGGCTGATGCGAGGAGCCTGCCCTGTCTCCAGTTCCTGTTCCTGTGTCGCCTGTGAGGTGTGGGCCTGTATCCCCCTGTTGGTGTGGCGGTTGTACTTCCGGCTCGCGCTTTGCACATTGTAGTGCGGCCAGCCGAGGGCTCTATTCGAGTGCCTCCTGCTGGTGGCGACAGTTCGGATGATCAGCGCCCTGTGTCCAAGCATTCTCGGTCGGCTCGGAGTGTCGCCCCCTCGTGAGTGGGCTGCCGAGTATAACGATGTGATTGATGGTGCTGTAGGAGGTTCTGTGTTGCCTCTTGTGATACCCCATGCACCTCCTGCTGCTGGTTCCCCTCCTTGGGAGGTTGCCCCTGGTGATCGTGACCTCGTCGTGGTACTGAAGAAGGATGTGCGCTGGGAGGCTTCTGCTCCTGTGCCCGATGGCGGGGGCCATGGCGCGTCTGCGTCCCCTGCGGGATCCCCCAATGCGGCTCCCTGTGATAAACCTAGTACGTCACCCAGTGTTCGACCCCCCTCGTGCGGCACCCTTCTCTGTAGTCGCGGCCTCCGGGGTCGTGGTCCCTGCATCGAAAACTTTGGAACCCACGTTGAATGAACGGGTGCATCCGGTCCCATGGTGCTCCTCTACTATTTGGGTGCCGCGGGCAAAGGGGTTTATTTATGGGGTGCCGGATTTGATGCCTCGGCCTTGTGCGTCTCCTGGTAGCCAGGTGCACGATGACGGCATGCTGATTTGCGAGGCTTATTGTTTGCGATTTCCGGCGCAGGAATTCCCGGATAAATATGTTTAGTGTACGTGTTTGCCTTATAACTCCCTGTATTTTGTACTTGGTGCCTTGTTTGCTGTATGTATGTTTTGTATCCATGTTTTTGGCTCGGCCTCGTTTCTGAGTTGAGTTTCGGTGTTTTGTTTGTATGGTGCTATGGTTTTTCCTGTGTGTGTTTGAATGTTGTCATTTGTGTTGTGTTCTTGTGGTGTTATGTTTGTGTGTGTGTGTGCTTTCTCATGTTCGTGTTTGTGTGTGTGTGTGCTTTCTCATGTCCGTGTTTGTGTGTGTGTGTGTTTTTGTTTCCTTTGCCGGTTCCTACGTGTTCCGGTCTTTTCTTTCATGTGTTTGTTTGGGGTGTGGTTGTCGCCTTGTTTCCCGGATCCTGTGTGTTCCGGTCGGCGTAGTTTGTTTGTATTGTGGTGTCTTGTGTGTGTGTGTTTTGCATTATTTTTCTGTTTTGTAACTTCCGTTTTCTGGTGTCTTTCTTTTGTGCATTTTTGTGGTTTATTGTTCAATACTGGCATGCCCCGTCTGGGTGTGCGGTTTCTTATTGTGTGTTCATATGTATTTAATTTTTTGTCCTGTTTATGTATTTCTCGTTTACGTTCTTTGCTCTCTTAGCCCTCTTAACTCTGTGTTAATTGTCCTTTTGTGTTCATTGTTGTTTCTGTCTTTTGCTGTTAGGGTTAATTTGTAATGTTCAAAGTGCATCTCTGACTTATGGTATTTGGTGCTGTGTGGTGTGGAGCTGATGCTCACTTTTCTTATGGTGCTTCAATACCTTTATATTGCATGTATATTGAAATGTATTTTTTTTTACAATAAATATAAAAAAAATCTCTATCTATGGTTAGGTTAAGTTTAGGCTACTTTAGGTTAAGGTTTGAGTAGGATAAGTTTCATTAACAGACGAGGAGTTTCAATAACGTGGCTGAAATATGTCGATCCCTTGCTTATTCCTATTATTTCCTTAGTATTATAATATAGTAGGATTATAATAGTAATAATACATAAGAATCCTACTATATTATAATACTATTATAATACTATTCCTTATTATTTCTATTACTTCCACTTCTTATTGGGTAGGTATAAATAGCTGCCTCGCATGGGCCAATAGGCCTTTTGCAGTTACCTTTGTTCTTATGTTCTTATTCCTGTTATTATCCCCTTTATTACACCTTACCTTTCGTCTCTCTTGCCTATTTATTGCCTCGCCCCTTTTAATAATCACCACCGCTCCTGTGCCAGGTAAGTCCACTACGGGCTCACCATAGGTCGTGCTACTTGCCTCGCTCCTGTGCCAGGTAAGTTATGGGCTCACCATAGCCTGTGCTACTTGGAACTTGTTCCGAGTAACTGAATCTATAACAACAACAAACCAATTGGTCACGGGAGACATCTCCTGTTACGCAGGGTGCAGTCGCACCTCCACATATCTCCAGTATCAGCTCTTGATACTGGATTCGAATCCAGTATCAGCTCTTGATACTGCTAATGGCTCAAAAGGGCCACCACTTACGGGCTACTCATGCCCGTGCCTCCTTTTGGGTGGCTTAATCTTCATCAATAAATCAATCGCCATTTGGTCACCATAGGATCTACCGACCAGTGTTCATCGATGACGCTTTCATCTACAGTGCAGTTAATCATGGACATCGGTTAATCATGGACATCGGTTAATCATGGACATCGGTTAATCATGGACATCGGTTAATCATGGAGTTAGAGTTCATCACTTGTGGAGATTATGCTGCATTTCTTTTGTGATGGCGACTGCAGTTATAAGTTACCAGTATCAGCTCTTGATACTGGTAATGGCTCAAAAGGGCCACCACTTACGGGCTATCATGCCCGTGTCTCCTTTTGGGTGGCTTAATCTTCATCAATCACAATCGACTCGAGAATGGTCCAGGACTGACCGAAACGTCGTCTTCACTTTCTAATGTGTGGTTTGGTCAACAATAAGTTTCATTACATTTGGTTATGTAAATAAATTGTATTGTTGACAATGTGAAATATATAATTCGAAAACTATGAATTCTGTTTAGAGAAAACCAAATACTTCACAGAAAACGCTTTCAGCAAGCGCTTGTTATATTTTAAACCAACGATTTTTATTACATTAAAGTTATAACTTGAGAATAATCACTGTTTATGATAAAGGTTCATTTGCCAGTTTTCATATATACTATTAATGGAACCGTAATATGCTTTCGGACGAATTAGACTATCATAAATATCTAGATAACTATCCAGTTGGTTTGGGTGGAAGTGTGGTTTATCATGGTAATGAATTTGGTATGAGGACGGGCTGAAGAGGAAGGCAGTGTACTAACTTACAAAAACATATAAAAGAATTTAAGAAACGTGCAATACGTCTATTTTTCTATCACTGGATTGTTTCGAGCATAGATTAGACATTTATCATTTATAGTGCTTAATAATTAATTTTGTCGGGGTCAGGCAGATGTCTTGGTTAAGGGTCAGACGATTTCCAATTCTTTTGAACATTTAGTGTAGCCTAGTGGTGAAAGTACTGGACACGCCAAAGTGCATGGCTGCCTGGATTCGAATCCTTCAGGGATGAGGAGTTTTCTGTTGCATATTAGCTTGGGGACCATTCAAGCTTGCCACATAAATGTTACTCGTGTGGCCCCAGCATGATGAAGTGATTGATGAAATATGTGCCCAAAAAAGGTCACCGAGAGCTGTTGGGAATTGGGTTAAGGGTCAGATAACTTCTAATTCTTTTGAACAGTCAGTGTGGCCTAGTGGTGAAAATACTGGACACACCAAGGTGCATGAAGCCCTGGTGGTCTGATCCGTCTGCAGTTTTCCTTGTTCTTATGTTCTTAGGTCTATATAGTTATATTTATAGTTTCGTCTTCTAGTGTAGCTTCTTGTTTTCACTAATTTGCTTAAGTATTATAATACTATAATATTAACTATCACAGCAACTGCGTTTCGAAATATTTAATTTCCAAATTTTCTGAATTATTGTTTAATAGGCATAAAAAAGGTCTAGGTGTCAATATATTAAGAAGATTAACACAGGAATTTCATTAATTATTCTAACCTTTAACTAATTAATTTGATAATCCTTAAACTAAAAAGGATTATATAATTGGGGGAAATAGGTTCCTCTTCTAATGATTTTTTAATTGTGTGGTGGTCAGTTGGTCAGAGTACTGGACTTGTCAAGGGGTTCCTTGCCCCTGTCGGTCATAGGTTTGAACCTTTCACGAGAGGAGTTCTTTCTAATACAATCGGCTTGCGTGTTTCTGCAAGTTTGTGATTAGGATTATATAATATATATTTACATGTCATTTTACCACTAAAAATTATGATATCTTCAGGAGGCGGGTGAATTCTACAAGCAGCCAATGTTTTACGCTTTGGGTCACTTCAGCAAATTTGTGTTGCCTGGTGCTGAGCGCATAACGTCATCCACCACACAAACGACACTGGAATCCGTCGCCTTCAACGACCCATCGGGACGCGGGGTTGTCGTTCTCCTCAACACGTAAGAAACTTGGATGCTATTTTAAATTGCCCCTGACGAACATTCAAACTAGTGTTTTGAGATATTGGAACTCATTTATATCATTTATATTGCTGTAATATTTTTTTCAGGGATATTTCTGCGCGGGTCCTAAGCCTCTGGCTGGCCCACTAAGTGTTGCTTGTTTCTGTTTTACTTCGGCGGAGTAGTAGTTCATAAAAAGAATAATGAAAGGATTGCCCCGGTGAATATGAATTAATTTGGGTAAAATATTAAATTTTTTTAAGGTTATGTTATATATAAGGATCAGAGGAATAGAAGATTGCAGCTTTAACGATCCTTGCAGCTAGACCTTAATTATCTAAACCTTTACAACTTAGCAAAAATTTCATTAAACACTAGGAATTTATACATCAGTCAAATATTCTACACATAATAGTTAACGCCATTGGTTCTGGTTGCAGAGGTGATGGCGGGATTGACGTGTCCGTGGATGATGGCTCAGGCTCTTACCTCAACTACAACATGCCTGCCAAATCCATTCAGACCATTCTGTACTAATATCATGTAATACATGATCAGATCCTTTCCTTAGATCAGACTTAAAATGTTCCCTTGACAGTGGGGTACAAGATTTCGACAAAGCTGACGTTCAAGGTTCTAGTCTATACTATTCGAAAACTTTGTTCCATAGGCTACTTGATCTGACCATGTTGTTGTTTAAGATTCGCTACCCGGAACAAAAAGTTCCAAGTAGCACGGGCTATGGTGAGCCCGTAGTCTCGACATAGATTTCGGTTCCAACAGCAGCCAGAGAACTGTATTCAATAAATACATTAGTGGTTTCCATTGTATTATTTTAGTGTCCTGATGAGGTAGCACATAACGATTATACAAGAGCAAAGTTTATATACTTAGAAATAAATAACAATTATTACTGCCATTATATTTTTCATAAATTAACACCAAACCAGTACTGGTATCAACAGTCATTGGCCCAGTTAGTCCTTTATAGCATATTTATTGCAAGAATTGGTAGTACTGGTATCTTAATTGTCTGGTGATCTGGTGGTAGCTTAAAATGCCATGGGGCAGAATTAACGATTCACGCACGGCCGAAGTACCCCAAGGTCCCAAGACTTAAAGTTGCTGATGCAAAATATCAACTGCTTCTAAGGTAAGTTTTACCAATACCTTTATAAACAAGACCCGGTGTTAATATGTATCATTAGATGCCAAGACCGTTGTGTTACCATGCACCACCATGACCAAGACCGTTGTGTTACCAGGCGCCACCATGACCAAGACCGTTGTGTTACCAGGCGCCACCATGACCAAGACCGTTGTGTTACCAGGCACCACCATGACCAAGACCGTTGTGTTACCAGGCGCCACCATGACCAAGACCGTTGTGTTACCAGGCACCACCATGACCAAGACCGTTGTGTTACCAGGCACCACCATGACCAAGACCGTTGTGTTACCAGGCACCACCATGACCAAGACCGTTGTGTTACCAGGCACCACCATGACCAAGACCGTTGTGTTACCAGGCACCACCATGACCAAGACCGTTGTGTTACCAGGCACCACCATGACCAAGACCGTTGTGTTACCAGGCACCACCATGACCAAGACCGTTGTGTTACCAGGCACCACCATGACCAAGACCGTTGTGTTACCAGGCACCACCATGACCAAGACCGTTGTGTTACCAGGCACCACCATGACCAAGACCGTTGTGTTACCAGGCACCACCATGACCAAGACCGTTGTGTTACCAGGCACCACCATGACCAAGACCATTTTCATGGTCATGGTGGTGGACATCATAAACATGACCTATTATCATCCATAAGAGCAAAAACCCATCATAACATAACAGGTTTCGTTAAATACATCATTACTACCGTAAAAAATACATCTTGTCAACACGGAGATGATAAGAAAGGTTTTCCAGTTGAGGAGAGTGATAGAGCCACCAGTCGCTGCCTCCCCCCCCCACACTACCACTAACTGTATTTGTTAGAAATTGACTAAAATGAAAAATAATGCCAAACATGTGCACCCGCCAGTAACTGAATGTGTTATATAGGAATACGAAGCTGGATAACCTGACCAATAACTAGTCTTAGCCTAAGACTTAAATCACAATTTGAAAACAATTATAAAAGAAGAAAGGTAATTTTGAAATTATATTAATAATTAAAACAATATTAAATATTCAAGATGATAATGATAATAAAAGCACATACAAAATAATAATAATAATATCACATTTTAAAATTTAGATTCATAATTCACCTAAAATAGTTCACTTAAAATTTGAAACAGAAAAGAGCAACCTAAACAAACTTCAATATATATACTGTGGCCAAATATAAGCAAGGTATAAGCTTATAACTTAAGCTAATGCGTCAATAATAAAACCATATCAACAAATTTGCAGATGTGGAGTTCAGGAGTTTAGGAGATTTATGGTAAAGTGGGAAGTGAAAATGATATTGCTGCCTTACAAAGAGATCTACATGAACTCCACAAATAGTCAAAAGGCTGGTAAATGCTTTTTAATATCGGAAAATGCAAGACTTTTAATGTGATGACTAACAAAACAACGTCACAACTACAAAATCAATTACAATTCCTTTTAGCATACTGATGAAGAAAAGGACCTTAGAGTCTGAATCCATCATTCACTGAAAGTTGCACAACAGGTAGGAGCAGCAATAAAAAAAAGCTAACCAAACCCTTGGAAAAATCAAGCGTACCTTTGACTTTTAATGAAAACAAAATAGTTATTAAAGTGTATAAATCTCTGGTAGGCCCCGCTCTTGGATTATTATAGCCAAACATGTAGACCTCATCCTTCAGAAAGACAGCTGAACTGGGGAAGGTGCAACATCGGGCAACAAAAATTATTCCAGAACAAAGTCATCTTTCATATCATGAACAGTTGAGGAGCCACAGGGCTAACAACACTGCAAATCAGACATGACAGGGTTGATCTCATCGAAACTTTTAAAATGTTAATCAATTTGTAGAGTGTTGACCCATACAACATCTTCAAAAGGTCAGATGTAACACAAACAAGGAACAACGGCTTCAAGTTCAACAGGCCACAATGTAGAACTGAGAACAGGAAATACATTTTCACCCACAGGGATATCAACCCATGGACCAGCCTATCCGCAGAAGCCGTCAATACCAAAACTTCGATGAATTATAAAATCCAGCTAGAAAATATTATCGGGACATATAGGGGGACCTCTGATAAGTCACTATCTTTCTGTACTCGTTGAGCCCACAAGTGTTACTGGCTCGCAGGTAATCTGACCTATCCTAATCCTTATATATGATTTATATGAAATTTATTAGGCTTAGAAGAGGTTTTGTTAAGGGGTTACCCTGATTTTCATTATTTACAATGTCAATTTAACAAACCGTGAAACACTTTTGGTTGTCACAGTGCACTTTTAAACTAGGGTTTGACGCAATTCTCCCATGCACTCGAGCTATGTCAATAGGCTGTTCTACCTTTTTGCCTTTACTTCATTACACACAGAAATCACAATAGCGTGTTGCATCAAATGAACAAATCCACAAGAGCTGTGACGAGGGTTCGAACCAACATCCGAGAGGATCCCAGACGCTGCCTTAATCGACTCTGAGACAAAACCCTGGTTTGTGTCTCGGAGAAACTGCAGGATCCGTCGATAAATCAGGATGATTTCCCGGTTGCAATTCTTTTACCATGTCATAACTAAGTCGATTAAGGCAGCGTCTGGGATCTTCTCAAACATCCTCCTCTTGACATACCGGAAAACATACAAAGAAGTGTATGCGAACAAGCCTGAATGGTCCCAGGACTATATGCATAGAAGAAAACATACAAAGAAGTGTATGCAAACAAGCCTGAATGATCCCTAGGACTATATGTGTAGAAGAAAGAAGTGTATGTTTAGTGCAGGATATTCCAAGCCTGCACTAAAGAGGCACCCTTCTTGGGTTCAGATGGGCACAAGTATAAGCAAGTAGATGGAGTCACCATAGGTTCTCCCCTAGGTGTTCTGTTTGCAAACTTCTACATGGGTACCATAGAGCAGAGGGTCGTAGTTGACATGGACTTGAAACCCGCCATATACTGCAGGTATGTCGACTACATTTTTATGCAGGTACCTGATGCCAGGTCTGCAGCAGCTGAAGAAGACATTCGACCAGAATTCTGTGTAAAGTTTCACTTACGAGATGGAGAATGACGGGAAACTGCCCTTTTTAGATGTAACAGTCACGGAAAGGAACGGAGGCTTCCACACTGCAGTCTACACTAAGGAAACAAACATAGGAATGTGCCTCAATGCCAATAATGACTGCCCAGACAGGTACAAGAGGAGTGCTGTCAATGCTTAAGTCGACTGGGCTCTCAGTCACAGTTCAGGATGGAAGCAAGTCGATGAAGAACTCTATAGGGTAAGGCAGGTCTTAGTCGACAATGGCTTCTCTAATTCATAAAAAGAAAGGTGAAACGCCATGCAACCTCTGAAGAGTCAACTAACACTAAACCTGTACCCCCCTATTAGACTGTTTTACAGGAACTTCTTTTCGACGGCTCATAAAACAGAGGAAAGTGTCATGGAAGATACTATTAATAGGAACATTATCCCCTACAGACAAAAATCAGAAATATAATTGACAATTTACTAAAAAAAAAACGGCCAACTACTCATGAAAAACTCCCCAGATACCAAACAGAACGCCTTGAAGGAGACCAACTTCGTCTATGCCTTCATATGTCCACTTGGGAACTGTAAGCCCCAAAGAACTCAGTATATAGGCAAGACAACAACGTCTCTTTCTAGGCGATTAACAATGCACTAACAACAGGGCTCCATCAAGGAACATATGATCTCTTTTCACAACCAGACCATCACCAAAAAAATCTTAACAAACAACACAGAAATCATCGATAGATACAGCGACAGCAGGAGACTCGACATCAGTCAGGCACTACACATCAAAAAGTGAATACAAGCAATCAACAACCAATTAACGCATAACTCTTTTCTACCCACTTCAAGACCCCAAACCAACATAGGAGCAGAAAGAGAACGTATGGGCCAATAGGCTTTCTGCAGTTACTTTCATTCTTATGCCTTTCATACCCAAATAATACCACCTCACCCAAAACAAATAAAAAGCATGATGTATGTTATGTTTAAACCAAGTCTTTGAAAATTTAAGAAGCCTTACGAAATGCTTCTAGGCGGCAAATTTGCTGAACACCGACAACATCCTATCATACATACAGATTCGAGACCTGCCATTGAAACCTTGCAACAAGAACACATATGTGATAACATCCGTCTGATCACAAATGTCATATCATTAATGCAAATACTCAAACGACAAGGCCGACGGGTATTTATCAACTGGGTGCCAAGTCATGTGGTAATAATAGGAAATGAGATTGTAGACGAAGCTGCAAAACTTGCAAATAAGAGAAGAAATATAGACATTTACATATCACAGATTAAGAAAGTAATTAGAAACAGAGCAATGCAAAAGATGTACAATGACCACAACACAGCAGTTGCAACATCAGGATCTGCGGGTTAGTACAAGAATTTAACCAACTACGAACCACTTAGCTTCATGAAAGGGAGCAGTAGAACAACAGAAGTGCATTTACATCGCATCAGGCTTGGATACCCATGTGCATGGGAAATAGGCTTACAGGTTCCGGAAGTTGAGAGGAAATGTCAACACTGTGGAGAAATGCCCGACAGACCATTGGAACATTATCTAACACAGTGCAGTGTTACAAACCCATAAAGATTTCATCTTAGATTCAACAGAGCAGAAGAAGTTGTTAAACACGTGGGACAAAATCTTACTGAAGCGACCATATGAGTCATAAATACTCTTACTCCGCTCAAGTAAAACAGAAACAAGCAACACTTAGTGGGCCAGCCAGAGGCTTAGGGCCCGCACAGGAACATCCCTAAAAAAAAGGCCCGAAATAAAAGTGTAAAAAAATGAATTTTGGAGAGTTAATTTTTTCAATTACCATCGACAGTGAAGATATATATGTATATATATATGTATATATATATGTATATATATATATATATATATATATATATATATATATATATATATATATATATATATATATATATATATATATATATATATATGTCGTACCTAGTAGCCAGAACGCACTTCTCAGCCTACTATACATGGCCCGATTTGCCTAATAAGCCAAGTTTTCATGAATTAATTGTTTTTCGACTACCTAACCTACCTAACCTAACCTAACCTGACGTTTTCGGCTACCTAACCTAACCTAACCTATAAAGATCGGTTAGGTTAGGTTAGGTAGGGTTGGTTAGGTTCGGTCATATATCTACGTTAATTTTAATTCCAATAATAAAAAATTGACTTCATACATAATGAAATGGGTAGCTTTATCATTTCATAAGAAAAAAAATTGAGAAAATATATTAATTCATGAAAACTTGGCTTATTAGGCAAATCGGGCCTTGCATAGTAGGCTCAGAAGTGCGTTCTGGCTACTAGGTACGACATATATATATATATATATATATATATATATATATATATATATATATATATATATATATATATATATATATATATATATGTATATTATATTAAGACATAAGTATCAGGAGAAAGTACCAATCCATTTCTACTATATAGCACTAGGAAGGGATCAGGATAAGGATTTGGGATGAGACGGAGGAAGAAATGGTGCCCAACCACTTAGACTGTCGGGGATAGATGTAACGGGAGGTTGCGATTGTCTGCGAGGTACCAAATTACTTTCATTCGTTTTTAGTTTTATTAAGGGTCTAAAGCTTGCCAATCTTTCGGACCAACCAGCAAGCACACTGGTCCTGATAATAGCCTAGGACTAAGTACACTTCATGCATATACACCGAGATGCAGGGAATATCTCGAAGCAAAATATATTGCTTATTCCTTTACAAACAAAAAATGTCATTTTGACAGCGTTATAGTAATATAAATTTGTATCTGAAACAATATCACGAATATAATAAAAGTTGACATTTTTGTTTTGTTTATTTTGTAAACAAATAAAAGTTGCTCCTGAAGGTATAATATTTAATATTGTGGATTTTATCGACTAATAATTGTTTTTGGAATATAGGTGTGATCTTTTAAATAATACTGGTCCGGGAAGCAAAACTTTGACCAGACGTGCAGAGCAGACCTTCCTAACAGTCGTGCAGTGTGGGAAGATTATACGACGGGGCTGAGGCTGGCGCCCGTGGCCGCCATATTTAGTATGCGACTGCCGAGTTCAGCGCCACTGTACTGCACGACACCAGCACGGCAGGAATGTAAGTGCGGCATAGCAGGAGTGTGGTACAGCAAGTGTGGTACAGCAGGAGTGTGGTGCAGCTGGAGTGCGGTACAGCAGGAGTGCAGTGCACACAAGGGAGGCACAGCATCAGGGAGCAGAGCCACACAGCCAATCATGAAGACATTACCAGTTGTGTTGGGGCTCCTGTGTTGTGTCGCGGCTCAAGGTAACGATGACTAGTCTAAGATGCTCCTGCGTCACCAGCACTCCCTCATCACCAGTCTAAGACGCTCCTGCGTCACCACCACTCCCTCATCACCAGTCTAAGATGCTCCTGCGTCATCACCAGTCTAAGACGCTCCTGCGTCACCACCACTCCCTCATCCCCAGGCTAAGACGCTCCTGCGTCACCACCACTCCTTCATCTCCAGTCAAAGACACTCCTGCGTCACCACCACTCCCTCATCATTAGTCTAAACCCTCATCTCAGCTCCTACGGATTTTCTCATTGATACATCACGTTAGTGTGATTTATCTATGTATTATTATTATTATTATTATTATTATTATTATTATTATTATTATTATTATTATTATTATTATTATTAATTATTATTATTATTATTAATTATTATTATTATTATTATTATTAATTATTATTATTATCATCATCATCATCATCATCATCATCATCATCATCATCATCATCATCATCATCATCATCATCATCATCATCATCATCATCATCATTATTATTATTATTATTATTATTATTATTATTATTATTATTATTACAGTATGCAGCCCTCGGTCCTTTGGATACGACAGTGTGGTGTGTGTCTGCAACGCGACCTACTGCGACCAGCCGGGCATCATCAACTTCCCTGAAGAAGGCAGCTTCACCGTCGTCACCTCCAGCAGAGACGGCCTCAGGTTCAACGTGGAGACCTTCCCCGTCTCCAGCGAGGATGACCTCGGTAAGTAGTCCATGTATGAGAGAAGGAAGAGGCTCCAAAGGCTGAAAGAATCATCTCTTAAGGGATTAATAAAAGGGTTTTTGTCTACTGCTACAATTGTTAATTGATCAAGACTACCATAAAAATTAACTACCGTCTTGGGCTGGACGTTAGAGCGACGGTCTCGTGTCATGCAGGTCAACGTTCAATCACCAACCATTCAAGTTGTTGGGTACCATTCCTTCCCTTCCTGTCCAATCCCAAATCCTTATGCTGAACCCTTCCAAGTGCTATATATAGTCGTAATGATTTTGTGCTTCCTCCTGATAATTCCCTTCCCTTCACAACAATCATACTACATACCTAATTTAACTTTACTAACCGCAAGAGAATTTGGAAGAAAGTCTGATCTCTGAACTCTTGATTTGTCTTGCCCTTGCAAATTGAAATTTGGTCATTAATCATCATTAAATTTACCTGCCCAGTAATATTAGCAATTTGACTTTTTATTTAATATTCTCTGTTATACCTCCCATTATGTCTATCCATTCTGCATATCTTTCAAACCGTTTTATTACTCTTTAATAAGAGTTTATTAATGTCATAATTCAATATTATAATTATTTAATTCTTAATTAATTATCTGGTTCCTAGTTAGCAATTTGTTTTGTATTTTAGTCCATTTATTCTTATTCTTTTTTAAAATATAACAAATTACATTTTGTCTATTCCATCATATTCATTTGTCAGTAATTGCATATCCTTGTTCAACTCTATTATCATTTGCTCAGATCTTTATTTTTTACTTACACTCAACTACTTTTCACTTATATAAGTAATAAACTCAGGAGACATATATTTGCCCAATAATCTAAGATATAAGTTCTGTTCCATTTTAATCTTAATGTGATTATTTATATAATTTGAATTTTTACTGTAATTGTTCCTAGATTTATTATTCTGCTTCCAAGTTAATTAATTGTCTTAATTTTAATTTCACTAATGCTAACTCCTTTAAATATTATGAATTTTTCATTTCATAAATTTATATTGCATATATAAACCCGCTGCATTATGATCTTTATTTTGTACTTATTCATATTATATATTTGTTCAATAATATATCAGTTTAGTTTCATTTTTAATATTACTATATTTTTATAATTACAGTGTTTACTGTAATTGTTCCTAGATTTAGTATTTTACTGAAATTCCTTTCCTTACATTGTATCTAACTCCTGTATCCCATAACTTGCCAATTTGAATCTCATTATCTGTTGTAGATAATTACAATTAAACTAACAATCAATTTCACTTTGTTCTGATCTTTATTTTACTTATATATAACGATTGTTACACATATAATTAATAAATCTAGGAGTTATATCTTCACTCAGTAATATTTGTTATCAGTTCTCTGTCTTTATTTATATTACCATATTATTATTTTGTAAAATTAAGTACTGTACTTTGTATCCAACAACATTTTTGTGTTTGTTTTAGTATTGTAGCCAATTATCCAATTTTCACTTTTGTCACACACCTCCCTCATACTATATTCTAATCTGAATATCCTTAAACAGTCTCCTCCCATCTCACTGCATGCACACTGTCATTGTCCCCGAGCTAAATCTGCTGTAACATGTCTACATCAACCAACACATTGATCATCACTACTGCAGTTACTACACAGCCAATCATGAAAAAATATCCAAAATAATATTAGGCTATTAGTATTCAACCAAAATATCAGATCACATAATTATTAATAAACATTTGGATTTTAGCAGTTCCTATGGCGTAGCGGTAAAGCACTCTCACTTCGCGAGAGCTTTTGCCTGTGTTCGTATACTGGCTGGGGAGGATTGATCGGGTGCCAATCCTTAACTGTAGCCTCTGTTCACCCAGCAGAATGGGTACCTGGTTGTTAAACGCTTTGGCGGATCGTATTCCGCGGGGAAAAATAGAATTTAGGACCTGCCCGACATGTTATGCGTGATAGTGTCTGTACGAGAATGTAAGACCTCTTATAAAAAATACAATAATTATAACTGTGTTACTAGAAGCACTAGGAACTAAACTATCGTTCATTATTTTAACAGGAACATGACTAGGTAAAGACCATACTCAGCTAAATAACTAGCCGGTTATAAAGCCATCCACAACTGTAGACCAGATAAAAAAGAAGGCGGTACAGCTATCTATTATCAAGATAACTTCACCTGCACCACTGTCATTAGCAACAGAGACAACTACTGTCAATATACCTTTGCTTAATTCTCAATCAAATCTCTTCAATTCTTCATAAACACTGGGGATGTTTATAGATTTCCCAGTACTAATACAACTGCATTCTCAGATAATCTGATGAATCTAATCATAAACAAGAAACTCAACAAAAACCCCATCATCTCAGGAGGAGACCTTCTTCAACATTGAACTTTGTCAACAAAATAGCGCACAATTCGACCAAGAGACCTCTGTTTAGGTCTCTTAACATGCTAAACATACACTCACTACATACATTCTATTGTGCTATTTACATTTACAAAACCTTGTTCCTAAATGTTAATCCTGATCTGAAACTCTTCATTGATAGAGTTAATAGAACCTATGAGCACCACACCAGAAATATATATCTCTTTGATATCCTCAGAGTCAAACTAAATCTGTGTAAACACTCCATGCAAATAACAGGAGCACGATCATGGAACTCACTCATTAATAAATAAAAAAAATATCCAACCTATATTTTATTCAAAAGTAGAACAAAAAGCACCTAATTGCGTCTTCATAGTTTCCTACCTTGTGCTTCAAACTCACACTGTATCTTGCACTACCCACTCACCCAATTTTAGCACTTAAAACATGCAACGTCACCAGAAAAATCAGTACAATAACTTTTTAATTGTAGTTATTTGTTGAAATCAAATTCTTCTGCATTCTACCTTTTAATTACTGTTACTTCATCTGTTACATTAAGGACCTGCCCGAAACGCTATACAGGTTAGTGGCTTTGCAAGAATGTAAGAATGCCAATGTCACGTACTCTCACAATCAAATGTACCATTCTGTACATAAATAAATAAATAAATAAATAAAATAAAAAGTAAGTATGAAAGCAAGTAAGCAAGCAAGCAAGCAAGCAAGTAAGTAAGTAAGTAAGTAAGTAAGTAAGTAAGTAAGTAAGTAAGTAAGTAAGTAAGTAAGTAAGTAAGTAAGTAAGTAAGTAAGTAAGTAAGTAAGTAAATAAGTAAGTAAAAGACAGTAAGACCGGAGAATAAACGAATTATTTACATATTACCTGTATTTTAGTTTTCATCTCAAATATGTATTTTTCAGATTCTTGAACATTATGAATCCTAAACTTGTTCAATCATAAAATTTCTCCATACATTATTTAACAACATTTTAACACACGTCCCCAGACGCTGAGGAGATAACAGTGAACCGAGAGGACGTTTACCACACCATACTGGGCTTCGGTGGCGCCTTCACCGACTCCACAGGTCTCAATGTTGTGGCCCTCTCCAGCCAGCTCCAGGAACACTTCCTCCGGTAAGTTTGTGATGGTACTAGCCTAGTGCCCGCACTAATATTACAAGCTTGTGATGGCACTAGCCTAGTGCCCGTACTAATATTACAAGCTTGTGATGGCACTAGCCTAGTGCCCGTACTAATATTACAAGCTTGTGATGGCACTAGCCTAGTGCCCGTACTAATATTACAAGCTTGTGATGGCACTAGCCTAGTGCCCGTACTAATATTACAAGCTTGTGATGGCACTAGCCTAGTGCCCGTACTAATATTACAAGCATGTGATGGCACTAGCCTAGTGCCCGTACTAATATTACAAGCATGTGATGGCACTAGCCTAGTGCCCGTACTAATATTACAAGCTTGTGATGGCACTAGCCTAGTGCCCGTACTAATATTACAAGCTTGTGATGGCACTAGCCTAGTGCCCGTACTAATATTACAAGCTTGTGATGGCACTAGCCTAGTGCCCGTACAAATATTACAAGCATGTGATGGCACTAGCCTAGTGCCCGTACTAATATTACAAGCTTGTGATGGCACTAGCCTAGTGCCCGTACTAATATTACAAGCATGTGATGGCACTAGCCTAGTGCCCGCACTAATATTACAAGCATGTGATGACACCAGCCTAGTGCCAGCACGAATATTACAAGCATATGATGGTACTAGGCTACTGCCCGCACTAATATTATAAGTATGTGATGGCACTAGCCTAGTGGCCGCATTAATTTACAAGTTTTATCCTATAGAATCTGAAGTAATATTTTTTATGTAGTTATTAAATAGGAGCGATACCTAGAGAGGTACGACCAAAAACCATGGGACGAATCAAAGATATGAAATATCGTTCTCTGTTGGTACGATCAATATAAAAAAAATTCTCGTGGTAAATTTCCGCAGATCCTATTTTGCTCCTGAAGGGATTGGATACACCATAGGTCGTATCCCGATTGCTGGCTGCGACTGTTCCACCAGGACCTACTCCTACGACGACGTGGAGGGCGACGACGACCTCGTACACTGGAATTTAACCGAAGAGGATCACAAGTATAAGGTAATAACAGGGTGAACAGATGCAACCAGCATGTCCTCCGAACCACAACGCTTATGAGTTGGGACATGAAACTTGTTACGCTCTGCTCTTTAGTTACTCAAATTAGTTTATCGTCCACCTCCTTCACAAATATTAGTACATATTTGCCCCTCGAGGTGAGTGGGATTTCAAACCAAAAGGAAAGGTGTTTAAGCATTGTAACAGTCGTCTGTATTTAATGGTTTCCCTTAAAGAAGCAGCACCATCCCCATCGTTATTGCTGCTGAAGGTAGGTATTGGTCAAGGAAGAGGCTTAAGTGTAGTCACTCACCACCCGGATCTAGATTCATTGTCATGTGTTTCTTCTCAAGTGACTGTGTGATGAAGCTTCTTAGGAACTGTAAGGAGACGCCTACGCAAGATTTAACGAGGTGTTCTTGTTCAGTTTATTAGCAATTTTCACTGGTTGAAAATGCCTCAATATATGCCACTAATGTTTTTTGTTTAGCCAGCAGAGAGAAGGAAACATTGTTCATCTTTTCGTTTAGCCAATCACGTTGCCGGCTCAGCTGCAGAATTTACAAATCACATACATTGTCAGGAAACCGACGAGATTATGATAGCTTCGAAGTGTCTGGACTTCAGACGCATAGATGTCTTTGCTTAGAAAAAAACTATATTCCTTGAAATGTAGTCACAATAACGTTTATATCTCTGTCTTTCAGATAGCATATAAAATGTTATATATTACAGAATTAGCGAATCACTTTGCAATAAACATTAATATTTGTTATATCGCTGCTCCCATCTACCGGGCGTCTTATTTTCTTATAAAAAAGAGTTTATTTATTAGTAAAATAATGTTTTTGGCAAGTTCTACATTTAGCCCCAACATTGTAGTAAAGAAATATGTTATATTTCTTCTTTACCATCCATAATAAATAACACTTTAAGCATTATTAGCATATCTTTGTTAATTACAGAGTTTATCGGAGGAAGTATAGGGTTTAGTGTTCAAAGGCAAAGGACAGAGTCAAATAATAGTCAGAAATACTGTATATATATATATATATATATATATATATATATATATATATATATATATATATATATATATATATATATATATATATATATATATATATATATATATATATATATATATATATATATATATATATATATATATTTTCGCTTGAGCTCGACATATTTCGGTAGTACAAGATTTATATTTGAGCTTTGTATTTGAATTCTTGAGACATAGACAATTTACGTTTTTAATAAGAACATTAGAATAAAGGTAACTGCGCTGGCCTATTGGTCCATACGAGGCAGCTCCTACTTATATCCACCCAATCCCACTCATATACATGTCCAACCCACGTTTGAAACTACCAAGGGACCTCACCTCCACCACGTTACGCGGTAATTGGTTCCACAAATCAAATGTAATATATCCGGGACATAACATAAACTTACAAATGCTGTAAATTGAATAATTATGACTTGGTAAGGAAAAGACAATAAGACCGAAGAATAAAGTAATTATTTACATATTACCTGTATTTTAGTTTTCATTTCAGATATGTATTTTATCAGATTCTTGAACATTTGATTCTTAAACAAATTACATGGTGTGTAATTTTTATTCACTACGTAACATAACGTACTGTAAAATAATACCATATTATTTTATGTAGCCCATTACCCACTGTAGTATGTTCTAATGTATATTGTATTGTATTAATTAATAAGAATAAGAATTATTATTATTATATTATTTTTTTTGCCAGGTATCATCCTTATTAAATTAGTAATTAGGGCATCTCACTGTTTATAATATTGTCAAGATTAAATATTATTGGTAAATTTAGGGTTTATAAAACATTAATTACTTTAAATGCAGTAATGTACTTTATATAAATTACTGAAAGTATTAGACCACATAAAATCTTCACTGTATTCCAATGTCTAGGTGAAGTTAGGTAAGGATGTAGTTTTAATTGAATTACAAATATATAATTTTATACATAATATATGAGTAAGTGATTCAGAATATGAACTATTTAAAATCAGAAAATAATTTTCTTGTTTACATTTGATTTTATTCTTACTTTCCTTTCTTTTCGATACCAACCACTTGGGCTAGACGGTAGAGTGACGGTCTCGCTTCATGCAGGTCGGCGTTTAATCCCCGACCGTCCAAGTGGTTGGGCACCATTTCCCCCCTCCCATCCCTAATCCTTATCCTGATCCCTTCCCAGTGCTATACAGTCGTAATGCCTTGGTGCTTTCTCATGATAATTCCCGTCCCTTCCCTTCAGTAACAACTCCTCGGAAGTCACACATACTACAACTTCACAGAAATCACCTTGGGGGGTGGGGGGGGGGGGGGTGGGGGGTGGGGAGGGGGGTTATAATTTCTAATATTTATTTAAGCATTTAAAGTACTCCTACCCCGACCATCCTATGTCCGTCCCGTACCCTAGCCTATTTCCCCTGCACGTTTGGGTGAGGTTAGCACCATGCGTCTGGCCTTCAGCTTTGGACTGACAAGCATTATCTCTCTTATAGTACAGTTATACGTATATGTATTTACTTATTTATTTATTTATTTATATTTTTATTTATTTAGTGGGTTCGATTGTTCATCTCAGGAATATACTTCTTAATACAATTTGCTTGGACGAGAATGACGTTTGTATTCCTGTATTTACTTATGTGTGTGTATGATCTCCAAGCCCATAAGTCCCAGCCCTTCTTGTCTCAGCGACAGCCTTATGTGTGCGTCTCAAAGATCATGTGCTTCGCTATGCTAACACAACCCTATTTCATTCACGTTACTGTAAAAATGATTTTTTTATGTTTCTGGCAATTAAATGTAACACACTCATACACAACCAAGATAGATTTTACATATAAAACTCAATCAATTGCAAAAGTTTGTAACACTCAGGAAAGTAATTGTAAATGTGCTCAAACTCTGTCATTTGGAATGCCTTTAATGTTTTATTACAAGTAAAAAGATAGATTTTCATCGTAGATTCCGTTGATCCTGCGAGCGAAAGAAATGTCAGCTTACCCACTAAAGATGTTCGGCTCACCATGGTCGTCCCCAGCCTGGATGAAGACTAATGGCATGTTCAACGGGTCAGGAACACTTATATATGAGTATTGGCAAGCCTGGGCCAATTACATTGTTAAGTAAGTGTTCATGAGACAGTTGTTGTGCAACCCATTCTTCGAATTGACAGTACGGTTTAATATTAAGTGTAATAAGTACAATTCCTGACTGCTAGGAATAGTACATAATTACACTTACTTGTGCCGTTAGTTACCTCCCCATATATTCTCCACGTTTTCTGTTGAAACACTCAGAATTTTAGAATGAAGCTTTCATGTTCGATTCGCAGTTTTGCAGTTTCAAGACCATAGGACTGGTGAGTCGGGAAGAGAAGGATGGGGGAGGATGTAGGAAAACTTGAAAAGGATTAGGGTATGAGGGAGAGGAGAGGGTTACAGGTAAGTGGCCCAACCACTTTGGAGAGAAGCCGTTGTTGACTAGGACCTGCCTTACCCTACAGAGTTCTTCATCGGCTTGCTTCTATCCTGAGCTGTGACTGAGAGCCTGGTCGACGTAAGCATTGACGACACTCCTCTTGTACCTGTCTGGGCAGTCGCTATTGGCATTGAGGCACATTCCAATGTTTGTTTCCTTAGTGTAGACTGCAGTGTGGAAGCCTCCGCTCCTTTCCGTGACTGTTACATCTAGAAAGGGCAGCTTCCCGTCATTCTCCATCTCGTAAGTGAAACTCAACACATAATTCCGCTCAAATGCCTCCTTCAGCTGCTGCAGACGTCTGGCATCAGGTACCTGTGTAAAAATGTCGTTAACATATCTGCAGTATATGACAGGTTTCAAATCTATGTCAACTAAGACCCTCTATTCAATGGTACCCATGTAGAAGTTCGCAAACAGGACACCTAGGGGAGAACCCAAGGCGACCCCATCTACTTGCTTATACATTTGCCCATCTGGGCTCAAGAAGGGTGCTTCTTTAGTGCAGGCATGGAGTAGTTTCCTTAGTATGTTTTCTGGTATGTCGAGAGGAGTACAAGCCGGATCACGATACACTCTGTCCGCTGTCATCCCGATTGTTTCATTCACAGGTACGTTGGTAAACAGTGACTCAACATCCAACGAGGCTCTTATCCCTGTGACTCGTACTCCCTGCAGTAAGTCAACAAATTCGTTTGGAGACTTCAGGCTGAAAACACAAGGTATATAAGGAGTCAGTAAGCCGTTGAGTCGCTTAGCCAGTCTGTATGTGGGTGTGGGTATCTGGCTGATGATTAGCCGAAGTGGGTTTCGAGGCTTGTGGGTCTTGACATTTCCATACGCATATCCAGGTTTGTATTCCCCAATAACCTTTGGCAGGTGGAGTCCGGATTTCTTGGCATTCACAGTTTCGATCAATCTGTTTACGTTTGTTTTCAATTCACCTGTAGTGTCCTTCGTTACCCTTTGGAATTTAGTTTGGTCAGAGAGTATGAGGTTCATTTTTGTCTGATATTCGTCTTTTTTAAGAATAACGTATATTGGCGACTTGTCACCTCTCCTGACGACTACCTCCTTGTTCTCGCGAAGGCTCTTAGCTGCTGCTTTGAGCTAGGGGGACAGTATGGTACTTCTGTAGTTACCTCGAACCTTTCCTCCTTCTGCAATAAGTTCTGCTTGCAAGGTGTCTTTAGTGGTAACTTTCTTTTGTGTCTCGAGGTCGAATATGTCGTCCAATAGGATCTCTAACTCCGCTTTTCAGGCCATCTCACTTGGTCTGGACATAACATGACAGTTTATACCCAGATTTAAGAGAGTGATGTGGTCCTCAGTGAGGTTGATTCCAGCAAGGTTTAAGAAGCCATCTCTGGGTCGTGGAATCGCCATAGGTCCTCCAAATAATGTTGTCAGTTTCTTGATGATCCTGGTTTCGGTGCTGTGGTGATGTCGATCTGTAAGGATGTCAAGGTGTTGGTCGATATGAGTACGGAGGTCTTCGTCGATGTTGCTGTTTCTCCATTGGTTTGTAGCGTGAAGTAAACAAATCCACAAGGGCCGTGACGAGGATTCGAACCTACGTCCGAGAGCATCCCAGACGTTGCCTTAATCGACTGAGCTACGACATGGTAATAAGAATTGCAACCGGGAAACCATCTTGATTTACCAACGGATCCTGCAGTCTCTCCGAGACACAAACCATGGTTTTTACGCAATTCCCCCATGCACTCAAGCTATGTCAATAGGCTGTTATATCTCTTCACCCTTACTTCATTACACACAGAAATCACAATAGCGTGATGCATCAAATGAACAAATCCACAAGGGCCGTGACGAGGATTCGAACCTACGTCCGAGAGCATCCCAGACGCTGCCTTAATCGACTGAGCTACGACATGATAATAAAAATTGCAACCGGGAAATCTTATATATATAAATACATGTATATATATATATATGTATATATATATATATATATATATATATATATATAAATATATATATATATATATATATATATATATATATATATATATATATATAATATATATAATAATATATATATATAATATATATAATATATATAATAATATATATATATAATATATATAATATATATAATATATATATATATATATATATATATATATATATATATATATATATATATATAATATATATAATATATATTATAATATATATATATATATATATATATATATATATATATATATATATATATATATATATATATATTAAATATATTATATAGAAATTTGTTCAGGTTTTATGATTACAAAAGTACAGTATAAGTAATATGTTTCCATCAAATTGCACTTTTCTTAAGGCATTTGCTAAGAATAAACAATATAATTCCATTTTGAATTACCTGACGACTCTTGACAGTTGTTTAATGTCAGGTTTGTGGATGCGTATGAGGCTGCGGGAGTCAAGATGTGGGGCCTCACTCCCCAGAATGAACCGCTCGGTGGCCTTACTGATGTAAGTATCTCTTAAACGTATTTATTTAATAAGTCTAACTGTATCATTGTCACAGGGCTGTGATATTTTTTGTGGTTTAATCCGGCTTAACGTATCACTCTGCTGTGCTCCTGGGCAGTGTTACTAACTATAAACACACAATGAAGCAAGCCCACCAGGTGGGGTGGGTCTGGCCTGGCCCCCCCAAGGAATTGCTCACAAAATTAGTCTGTTTATGGATATCATTTAATCACCCCACACTGGACACAAAGGATTACCTGTACAGTTAATTTGTATTGCATCAGAGAACTTTCCCTCCCCGATGACAAAACCCCTTGCATTCCTTTTTGACATTTATGTTATGCTCAATATTCCCCTTGGACAGGAATATAGGCTCACAAGGAAAATATTCCAGGCATGCCTAAACTTCTGAAGAAGGTAAATTTTAATGTCCCTTATCCCCCAGTTCACAGAAATTCATCTCAGCCTTACTTTCACAAAGCACATCGAAAGTGGAGAATGACTAAAGCTGCACAACAATAATACATATAATAAACGGGAAAGGTGGCTGTCACGAATTGAGTGGCGACGGTGGTGGTGAACTTTAAAGTGTTGTCTAGGGGAATAGATGATCTTAGTTGAGCCTAGGGGCTCAACTAAGGGAAATCAGGGATTAAGGAAACAACCTAGTACAAAAGACACAATATATATATATATATATATATATATATATATATATATATATATATATATATATATATATATATATATATATATATATATATATATATATATATATATATATATATATATATATATATATATATATATATATATATATATATATATATATATATATATATATATATATATATATATATATATATATATATATATATATATATATATATATATATATATATATATATATATATATATATATATATATATACACATACCCGAAACCCTGGAACCGAGCACACAGCCATCACACCTACCCACCGGTGACACATATATATTAACCACTAGGAAACCTGGCCCAAGTCTTATAAAATATCAGCAAAGACTGCCTGAGTACCCTATCCTGACTTGCAGCCCTGATAACATGAAATGATGGCCTATCTGACAGTACGGCCAGAGAAAAACCCTCAGTATGCAAGGTCTGGTCGTCAACGTTCCCCCTACCCCTAATGTCAAAGATGGCGTCCACCGCTCTTGCGTCATCGCCCCTTAATACTCTATTCCTTACATTTCCAACCAAATCCTTTATTGATTTTATTTACCATATTTCCCATATGCATGCTTTTTGATCGAATCCATTTTCCCTCACATAGTTAGGCTATTCCGGTTCACATTATTCCTAACAATCTCCAGCAGAGAAGATACTACTTTGCTTGGCGGAGTATTACTGGTGACTCGCGGCCTCCCAGATATCAGAGATATCAGCTGTAGATTTATTCCAATAAAACATTGTCCACTGTGTCCACCAACAATTTATATTTGAAACTAACCTTCAGAGGAGGTAAGGTTCGTAACAGTGGCCAGTACATAAAAGAGAAACCAGGATTTATCCGAGTTAAAGTCCCAACAGTCAAAAAACTATGTTCTACACTAACCCTGCCCATCAGCAAATTGAATCTGCAATCTCACGTTGCCCCAGAGGAGTTCAAATTATCTTACTGTAACTGATCTTTTCTGACAATCATTTATCTCTCACCAATCTCTTACATTGTACTCACAAGTATGATGTAACCTTCTGGCTGTCTATTAACTAATTAATACTCACTAACATCTCTTACAACTAGCCAGAAGCTTACATTGTATTAATCAGTCAGGCATCTAGCAGCATTGGAGGTCCAACTGCTCCCAGTTTTAATATGTACACTTTATCTGCTTACAATATATCATGTTCCACTATTCAAGACCACCCTGGTCATAACAATTCTCTAAAATTTCGTCAGTAATATTGTTTTATGCTGATTATCATAGCCTCACTGTGCCAGTAACTGGGTGCTTATTTAAATCACTTTATTGTGGCTCTTCATGCCTCTTCTTCTTCACTGATCCCACCCCAAGTCATTAGTAAGTTATCAAGAATAGGCAGTAGCAAAGTAATCATGCAAGGTATAAAAAGGGGGGTAAACTAGACTAAATAACACCTTCACCAATATAATTTCTTATTATCTCTATATATATATACACACATATGTACTCGGGGGACAGTTGATTAAGATGCACTCATGTTAATTAGGGTAATTAACACCTCGTCCGTGAATTCACAGTGTTTGATGAGACATAGCTGCTTAGGCAGTGCGGAGTGAGACGTATTTATGTATAATTATTATCAGTCCAGGTGACAGTTAATTAATTGCTTGGGGTTAATTGGGGTAATTAATGTTCATTAAAGTAAGTTTGACTTGGACTGTTGAGAAGCTGCCAAGAGAGAGTGGTAGGCTTGGTTAACGTAACTCGATTGGGATTTAATTAGTTGTCCGTTTGACAATAATTAGGAATTACTGAATGCTTGAGGGGGTCAAGTGTGTTGTAATTAAGAGACTTTGAGTTATTGTTAACAGTTTGACTTGTTGTAAGAGACAGGTGTTGGTGATTAACGTAGAGTACTATTGTTGTTTTGTTGTCTGAGGGAGACAAGTGTTTATCATTAACGTAGGAGTACTTTGTTGCTGACTGCTGTTGACAGTCAATTAACGTAATTAATCACATAATCAATTTTGTTTGATTTTTGCAAACAAATTGCAAGGCAATTTGTTTGATTATCGTCTCTGGAGACGAGAGTTAAAGTAACTTGGGGATTACTGAAGAAGTGTCTCAGGATCCCACTTTGCCTAGCTTTGTTTACATTCGTAACTTCTTGCAGGAAGTCGCAAAGAGTGTTCACATAGGATTGTGATAGGGGGTTATCTGTGTTGGATTACCCACCTAGTTACTTTGGTACCTCGCCGGGAGGGCTGCGAGGACCAGTAAGTCTGTGATTATAGTATATTGCTCACCAGGAGGGCCGTGCGATACACTGATTGCAAGCTTGTGTCACCAGTGGGCAAAATCTTACTGAAGCGACCATACGAGTCTTAAATACTCATACTCCGCCCAAGTAAAACAGAAACAAGCAACACTTAGTGGGCCAGCCAGAGGCTTAGGGCCCGCACAGTGGGCCAGCCAGAGGCTTAGGGCCCGCGCAGGAATATCCCTAGAAAAAAAAAACAACAACAGTGGGCACCATTGTTCAGTTAGTTCATTTAGTCAGCCCTAAGTGTGAACAAGATTGTGACTGTTGTTATTTCTCGAGCGGCTATTGAATAGCTGTCTTACAAGTGCCACTGGATGGACATTAACGTAACGTATCGCTCACTGTTGTGTAAACGTAGTCTTGTGAATTATTTGTTTGCGATATTGCATCGTCAGTGGGTTCAGTGAATACTGAACTAACCTGTGTTCAGGTTAGTTCAGTATTCAGCTGCGCAGCAATTGACAGAAGTCGTTGCTATTTCATGCTTGTTAAGTAACTGTTATTTAAGTGCCACAGGATGGACAGTAACATAACGTAAACTCGATGTTGTAGTAGTTTAGTCTCTTTGTTAATAAACTTGTTATTGTTATAGAAAACAGTCTTTGATGTCGACCCTTCAACCATTCTTGTTCCAACCATGTTTTGCTTTGTACGATTCTCTAGTAATGTTATCTTTTTAATGACAGCTCTTCTTGTGAAATTTGAAATCTCAGTTCGTAGTGCCACACTTCAAATTTACAAATTAACGAAGTGAGAACCCGTCGGTTACTCTTTTTTTGTTTTTTTATCAACTAGAAGGAGCCTGTGGCCCAAGTGGACAGGGTTTTCACCCTTGTGCTGGAAGCCTGGCAGTTTGCTTCTGTTTTTCCTATGGACTCAGGCTTAAAGTAGAAAAAATTGTTAGTAAGCAGTTCTTTCTGTTTGAGGTCCACTTCCTAAGGGAGGTAAGCATAGTAGAAAAATCTCACAATGACAGCCTTTCACCGGGGAACAGAGAATATGAATGGATGCACCCTATAGATGGCGTTGCTATCGTTACTTCCCTCACCAGAGGTCATCATCTTTGACCCCATCTTCTGAGATATGCTCAAGAGCCTTCTACAGATGGTGCTGACTTTGCCACACCTCTGCCAACACATGGCATTATCTTCGTCACACCTAATGACTTGGAGTTGTAGTGCATGCCCATAGATGTTTGTCGATATCGCCACACCTCGCTCCATAGGTGTTGATATCGTCACACCAGTTCAAATATTAATGTAACAAGATCTTAATGTTATATATGATTTTTGATTTGGCAGTGGAAAATCAACGCTATTGGATGGTCGGCTGAGTCAATGCGAGACTGGCTCAGGGATAACCTAGGACCCACGCTGGAGGCTGCTGGCTACCGTCGCCTCAAGATGATGGTTCACGACTTCAACAGGGACTCATTGATTTCGTACATCGAACCGGTAAGTCTTGAAAAGTACATGTCGGCGATTGCTTGCTACTCAGCAATATAATTATTAAGTACATATTAATATTTCCATCTGACTTTTCAGTAGGAATATTTTTAGCTTTGAACTGTCAACAAAAACTTAATTAATTTTTAATGCAAACTTTTCTAAGAAAATACATGAAAGAATAAGTTAGCCAAGTTATTATTAAAGAAGGCACCAAGCCGGGAAGACTATGTAACCAGTCCATCCTCTCTAGCATTCAAAACATCACTAAACTGATATATTAAATTGCCTGAACCTTACCTAACCGAGGTCTCGGGAATAGAAAACGGGACATAACATTAATTTTGCAGGCAGCTAAGATTTTTTATATATAAGTTTTTGGCCTTTTGGGATTTATACGTCATAATCTGATGTACTATTCGAGAAGACGTCCGGATTGATGTAACACGGTTGAATAAGTAAACAAAAAGAAGATAAATTAATATTTAATAATGCAACAAAATAATCCCATCCTACAGTTGGTCAAAGGAATTCTGTTATAGACATTACGCAATATCCTGGGTAATAAAATATACGTTGGAGGCGGAGGTGGTGTGTGTTTTACGCTACATAAATATATGAATAGGCGTGTTATGGCTATACAGACCAAAGCTCACTGAAAATTGACTCCAGCTGTGCTTAAGGGTTTAAATGAAACACCGGAGTGTAAAATCGTCAGTATAATCTGATATAACCCAACATCAAACTATAACATAGAAAATACCCCTTAAACTCTGGGGTACTGAGCAAGGATACAGGTTACTTCTATGTTTCCTCAGTAAGGTAGATGGTTAACTTTAGGGTACAGATATTTCATCGAATCACCTCACTGTTAGGGTCACATGAGTTACACAAATGCGAAGAAGCTTGAATGGTTTCCAAGCCAATATGCAACCGTAAACCTCATAGATGCAGCGACCGCTGAGACTGGAGACCTAAAATTTGAAAGAGCAACAGGTGATTTTGGACCAGGTTACTTCCATGGTAATGTGAAGACGCATAAGCCTCTTATCCACTTAGGCCTATAATTTTGCAAATCCCAACACCTACATATAAACTTGCAAAAGACTGAACGCAATATTATCACCGTACATCCCGACCACATTCTCCATTAAATTTAGCGACGATTCAGTAATTATCAAAAGAAGGCACCAAACCGGGAAGGCTATGTAGCACCACCAAATGTGCGGTGTAATCAGAGGGCGCTAAATATTACCAAGGATGCCAATACGAGGACAGAAACGCATAAGGTGAACGATATTAAAAGTATCCGATTCACCAAGAATTCTATCGAGGGACAATTGACCGCGAGGGACGGTTGGAAAGCAAGACACACGCTCGTCCTGGAAGTCAGGACATTCAACAAGAATGTGCACGATAGTAAGAGAAACAATGCAATTTGGACAATAAGGAGCAGGGTGGCGCTCCATTAAGTGACTGTGAGTTAAAGGTGTATGACCAATATGTAACCTAGCCAAAGCCTTTTCCCACTGCCGGTTATGCTGGTAGGAGGAAGGCCATGAGGACACACGACTCTTAAGAGTGCGCAGTTTGTTACAAGTAACAGAAGACCAACGACCCTGACAACGGGCAAGGATGGAGGAATGAATAACTGGGTAAAAGTCAGAATAAGGAATACCTTTACGGGAGATGAGACAAGTGTTGACAGCTTCCTTAGATGCAGCATCCGCACGCTCATTTAAAGAGACACCAACATGGCTGGGAATCCAGTAAAACTCTACCGACTTAAATTTACTGGAGATAAAAAACAGCCAATGTTGAATCTTGATGACCAACGGGTGGACCGGATAAAAGGACCCCCAAAGCCATGAGGGCACTACGAGAGTCAACTACCACCACATAGGAGGATTGACAACGAGAAACCAGGAGACGAAGAGCATAGAGAATAGCATATAGTTCTACCGTGAAGTTGCTAGCCTCTGGAGGAAGGCGACACATATAAGTGTGGTCAGGAAAAACAACAGAGTAACCCACACCGTCAGCAGACTTACACCCATCGGTGAAGATGGAAAGGGAGTGGAAGTGTGAAGAAAAGTGCTCAAGAAAAAGGCGTTTCAGAACTGTAGGAGGGGTAAAAGCTTTAGTGATGCGGGTCAGGGAAGTACAAAATTTGGGAAGGGGAGACAATCCACGGGGGCAAGGATGGAACAGTATGAGGAGAAACATTGGCAATACAAACCGAAAGAGAGTCTTGTAAGCGAGACAAACGGACAGAGAAAGAGGAAGGTGGTGAAGAGGAACAGGAACTACAGGATGGGTAGAAGTCAAAGCACGACAGGCGAGAGTGAGGATGCTGCAAGGACCGTGCAAAATAGCGAAGACAGTAGCGATCACGGCGGTCCTGGAGGAAGCCAGTGTCAGCGTACAAGCTGAGGGTAGGAGTTGAACGAAAGGCACCAGAGCTGAGGCGCAACCCAGTATGGTGCAAAGCATCAAGACGGCGAAGAGTAGGAGAAGCAGAAGAGTATGCAAGCAACCATAATCGAGTTTAGACTCGACGAGAGAGGAGTGCAAATAGAGGAGCGTGCTCCTATCTGCTCCCCAAGAAGTATGGGACAAAACCTTAAGTAGGTTAAGGGTCTTACAGCATTCAACTCGGAGGTAAGAGATATGGGCCGATCAAGACAAACGAGTGTCAAAGATTAACCCCAAAAGCTTCGCGGAATCTTTGTACACAAGGGGATGACCATAAAGTGACAAAGAGGGATGAATGACGACATTCTTTCAAGTAAAATTCATAGCACAAGTCTTAGTTGCAGAGAACTTGAAACAGTTGCAGAGAACTTGAAACCACGATTGGTGACCCAAGACGCCACGGCATCAATTGCAAGTTGAAGCCAGCGTTGAAGGAGAGGCGAATCATTAACTCGACAGCAAAGAATAAGATCGTCGACATAAGGAGCGGAGAAGATGCCAGAAGGAATGGAGGAAAGAAGACCATTGAGGGCATTCAGAAAAAGAGTATTGCTCAGAACACTAACTTGGAGTACACCTTTGTATTGCTGAAAAGAGGCAGAGAGAGTGGCACCAAGCCTGACTCGAAAGGAACGACGAGAGAGGAAGCTTTGGCCAATACGTAATTATTGAAGGAAGAGAGGGAGATTACCACGAAGTCCAAAAGAACGAAGTTGGGACAGAATATGGTATCTCCAGGTTGTCATAAGCCTTTTCCAGGTAAAAAAGGACAGCAAAAACGGAGGTCTTCGCAACAAAAGCAGTACGAATATAGACCTCCAAGTTCACCAGGACATCAGTTGTGCTGCGGCACTTGCGAAATCGAAATTGAGAAGGAGAGAGGTGGTGATGGTGTTCTAAGAGCCACATCAGACGAACATTTACCATACGCTCAAAGAGTTTGCGGACACAACTCGTGAGGGCAATGGGGTAGAAGTCCTTAGGGGATGTCCCGAGAGACCCCGGTTTCCGAATAAGAGGTACAACGGCATCGAGCCAGTCCTCAGGGACTGACGACTACTCCCAGACCTGGTTATACAGACTCAGTAAATACTGAGACGTGCACGGAGGGAGATGGTGAAGCATCTCATAATGAATGTCATCTGAGCCCGCTGCTGTAGAACCGCAGAGGGCCAGGGCAGATTGAAGTTCAGAGAGAAAGGGATCATTATAGGGAAGGCGGAGATGAGTGCGGAAATCTAAGGGATGAGATTCAAGAACGGGCTTTCGAAGAAGGAAGGATTGAGGAAGATGAAAACCAGAGCTAACTGAAGACGAATTTATTAACGTTCTGAAAACGAGAGAACCCCTTAGGATCATGGCTTCCCGTGATGTTGAAAGTCTATTCACTAACGTTCCAGAGGAAAGGACCATAAACATAATATTGGACTATGTGTATCAACAAGAGCACCTCCTTCCACTCAAGCCTCAAACTATCTTACAGGATATGTTGAAGACCTGCACCACTGAAGCGTCTTTCCTTATGCCCAGAGGGTAAATTCTACTTGAAGGTTGCTGGTGTGACAATGGGATCTCCACTGGGCGTCTTATTCGCCCAGGCATTCATGTCTCATGTTGAGTCATCCATCATGCAGAGGGAAGGGCTGAACCCTAGTATCTACTGCAGATACGTCGACGACATATTCGTATGTGTTGGCAATGATAACACATTGAAGAGGCTTCGTGGCAAGCTATAAGAATTCTCAAGCTTGAAGTTCACTTTTGAGAAAAGTGAAGGAGGCAGGATTCCATTCCTCGATGTTCTTGACGGTAATCAGGGTAGATTCATCACTGATGTGTACTGTAAACCAACTGACGCAGAAAAATGTATGAACGGTAAGAGTGAATGCACTGATAGGTACAGGAAAAGCGTCATCAATGCATATGTAGGTCATACAATACGTACATGCTCTTCTTGGCAGTTCTTGCACCACGAACTTCAACGAACCCGTTAAATTGTTGTAAACAACGATTACAGCAATACCTAATTCGACGAAATCGTAAGTAAGAAGCTAGGCCGCAATGTGACTGAGGATAATCAGGCCAGAGGGGTAGAAAATCGGCCCCCAAGAGAAGACATTGTAGTGTATTATAAATATACATTCACTCAGGCATACAAGTAGGATGAGAACGTGATACGAGACATAATTGATAGGAATTGCAAAACTTGCAGTGAAAACGCAAGGATGCGTCCTGTCATTTATTATAACAACCCTCGTTTATCTTCCCTCATTATGATAAATAACACTGCCTCCTCTGACAAACTGTGGTGTACTAATGTAGTGTATCAATACAAATGCAGCTCTGGAGTCTGTGCATTCAGAAATATATGCTACATTGAACATACCACGAATACAATGAGTAGACGTCTTACACATCGTTTGCAAGACAGGGGAATTAAGTAACATCATTCTCAATACCACAACACCATCCTTAATCTCCAAGACATAATGAAAGATACGAAAGTAATCACCTGCACCAACGATCGTAGGAGGCTTCATATGCTTGAGGCTGTGTTCATTCGGGAGCTGATACCAGTATTCAACATCCGATCCGTCTGGAGATCCTCGGTTCGTGAGGAAAATTGTGCATTGAAATTCCTGAAGGAATTGGGCGACAAATTGATCAGTATTATAAAAGACCAAAGAGGGAAAGGCTTTTTTATTCTAGTGCCTCAGTGTTGCAGTTCAGAGGAGAAATGCTTGCTGTAGTTTGGGCACGAGTTCATCCTCGAAGGAGTTCGTTCTCCGTTCCTCTTTGTCGCTTTATGGTCATCCCCTTGTGTACAAAGATTCTGCTAAGCTTTTGAGATTAATCTTTAACGCTCGTTTGTCTTGGTCGCCCCATATCTCTTACCTCGGAGTTGAATGCTCTAAGGCCCTTAACCTCCTTAAGGTCTCGTCCCATACTTCTTGATGAGCTGATAGACAAACGCTCCTCTCATTACATTCCTCTCTCGTTCTGTCTAAACTTGATTATGGTTGCCCTGCTTACTTCATCTGCTTCTAATCTTCGCCGTCTTGATGCTCTGCACCATACTAAGTTATGCCTCAGCTCGGGTGCCTTTCATTCGACTCCTACCCCCTCAGCCTGTGTGTTGAAACCGGCGTCCTGTCTCTCCAGGACTTCTGTGATCGCTACTGTCTTCGCTACCTTGTGCGGTCCTTACAACAACCTCACTCTCGCTTATGTCATGCTTTGACTTTTGCCCCTCCTGTGGTCCCTGTTACCCTTCACCACCTTCCTCTTTCTGTACGGTTGACTCGCCAACAGAAAATTGGCTCTTTCGGTTAGTGTTACCAATATTTCTCTTCGTGTTGTTCCGTCCTTGCCACCATGGAGGGTCCCCCTTTCTAAATTTTGTAAATCCCTGACCCAAGTGACTAAAGCTTTTACCCCTCCTACAGTCCTGAAAGGCTTTTTCCTTTAACACTTTTCTTCACACTCCCACTCCATTCCCGTCTTCACCGATGGGTTTAAATCTGCAGACGATCTAGGCTACTCTGTTGTTTTTCCTGACTACACCTATACGTGTCGCCTGCCTCCGGAGACTAGCATCTTCACGGCAGAAATATATACTATTCTCTATTCTCTTCGTCAACTACTTTCTCGCTGTCAATCCTCCTTTGTTGTTGTAGTTGACTCTCGCAGTGCCCTCTTGGCTCTGGAGTCCTTTAATCCAGTCAATCCAGTGGTAGGCGAGATACAACATTGGCTATTTCTTATCTCCAGTAGATTTAAGAAAGTGAAGTTTTACTGGATTCCCAGCCATATTGATGTGTCCATAAATGAACGTGCGGACGCTGGCACTAAAGAAGCTATTCGCACTTGTCCCATCTCCCGTAAAGGTATTCTTATTCTGAGTTTTACACAGTTATTCATTCCTCCATCCTTGCTCGGTGGTAGGGTTGTTGGTCTTCTGTTACTGGTAACAAACCAGCCCGTCCCCTTAAAAATAACGTCGCTTTTCGCTCGTATGTGCGCCAAGACCAAAAATGGACGTTATTTGAAATGAAATTGGCTCACGAAAGTGATGTACTGTCCCGTTTTCTGTTTGAGTCCTCTGGCTTGCTCGGTTAGGTTAGTGGACGAAACTTTCAATTAACGTTTTCATGACGTTTTGAAACCTTAGGCAAATTTCCTGCCCTCCTAACCTACGAGAACACCCTTAGCTTACTGCTTTGGAAAAAAAAAAAAAAAAAAAAAAATTAAATTTTTGTTAATTTCCAAATTACGTCCATTTTCGCCGATATGGGCAAACGGCCAAATTCAGACGTAATTTGTAAGAGGGACAGGTTGAACAAACTGCATGTTCTTGAGAGTAGAACACGAGTTCATGGGCACGTTCCCAGGGAGCCGGTCGGCCGAGCAGACAGCACTCTGGATTTGTGATCCTGTGGTCCTGGGTTCAATCCCAGGCGCCGGCGAGAAACAATGGGCAGAGTTTCTTTCACCCTATGCCCCTGTTACCTAGCAGTAAAATAGGTACCTGGGTGTTAGTCAGCTGTCACAGGCTGCTTCCTGGGGGTGGAGGCCTGGTCAAGGACCGGGCCGCGGGGACACTAAAAAGCCCCGAAATCATCTCAAGATAACCTCAAGGGAGATAACCCATGGCCTTCCTCTTACCACTGTAATCGGCAGTGGGAAACGGCTTTGGCAAGGTTGCGTATTGGCCATACACGCTTAACTCACAGGGACTTAATGGAGCGTCGCCCTACTCCTTATTGTTCAAACTGCATTGTCCCTTTTACGGTCGTGCATATATTTGTCGAATGTCCTGACCTATCCTTGTCGAATGTCCTGACATATCCTTGTCGAATGTCCTGACATATCCTTGTCGAATGTCCTGACATATCCTTGTCGAATGTCCTGACTTCAGGAAGAACGTGTGCCTTGCTTCCCGACCGTCCCTCGCGGTCACCTGTCCCTCAATATAATTTTCGGCGAATCGAATACTTCTGATATCGTTCGTCTTATGCGTGTCTGTTCTTATATTGGCATCCTTAGTGATATTTAGTGCCTCTCTGATTATTCCGCACATTTGATGGTGCTGCACAGCCTTCCCGGCTTGGTGCCTTCTTGTGATAATTACTTACTCAAAGAAAAAAAATTGTTTGACCTGCAACAATAATCGAATTTATCTGTGACATTTATTTATACATAATCAATTTATTTATTTATATATTTACCTAATCAATATACAATTTGTACCTAATCCCAATTACTATTAAGTTTTAGTCTAAGTGGGTTTTTCCCCCACACCTTGCCCGATACGCTATGCGTATTTAGTGGATTTTGGTATTGTATGTACTAGCTCTATCTATAAATCCAACATTATGTTTGTAAATCAACTATGTATTTTTATTTTCCTGTATAAAAATTTATTTATTTATTAATATATATATATATATATATATATATATATATATATATATATATATATATATATATATATATATATATATATATATATATTTGTAACAAAGTTCAAATAAAGTAAATATATATATGTACATACAAAAGAATGGGGGTGGTAGGAGAAGATAATATTAGTGTTCAGTGAGAGACCACAAGGTCTCCTCTGAATACTTTTTATTTTCTTCTCCGAGGCTATGGGTCCCCACATTGGCACCAGAGGTGGTACCCTCACAAACTTTAAAAAAAAAAAAAAAAAAAAAAAAAAAAAAAAATATATATATATATATATATATATATATATATATATATATATATATATATATATATATATATATATATATATATATATATATATATATATATATATATATATATATATATATATATATATATATATATATATATATATATATATATATATATATATATATATATATATATATATATATATACATACATATATATATGTTGAACATTAAGTTAATAATATTTCATTATATAACATACTTTATTACTGATGTTGAAAACATTTAATCAAAGAAAAGATTGAATTGGAAAGCATTGAAAGTTCATCCATGTGTTTATTTAAAATAACACTTACATGAATGACATATATATCTCTAAGAAATCTTCGTCTTTTTGGTTAATACTTATGCTATGATCATAAATTTTGGAGCCCACACACCGAGCAAATCCGTTACATTCAGTGAAATACCGCCGTCAAACCACATGGATAGTTGTTCAAGATATTTGTGATGGTCTGAAAGCATATTACAATTCCAGTAATTGTCGACTTGTAAAATGGCAAGTTAACCTTCGTCCTAAACAGAGATTATTCTCAATTTATATCTATAATGTATTATAAATCGTTGGCTTATAATATGAAAAAGAGTATGCTTAAAACATTTTCTTTGAAACAACCTAATGAATTTGATTTTCTGTAAACGAAATTCAAAGGTACACTTAAATAGTTTTCAAATTCTATATATCATATTTTGGCACAACTTAATGCAACGTAACTAAACCTCAAAATAAAGTAACCTTAATCGAACTTAACCATGGAAAGAGAGAAGATAATAGCACTAATTACGTTGTCGTTCTGAATCCATTACCGTGAGTGGATTTCCTCCCTGAGGACAGGTTGACATTTTGAACACTTCTTGTGTGTAACGTACAATTATGTTATGTTGTTGGGTGAATTAGGTTCACAGTGGGCTTTCATATTTATTTTAGTAGTCTTGGTTACAGCAGTCAGTTGCTGGCAGTGTCGTAGACGTTGAGACAGAACTTGGAGCAGAGCAGAGAGCTGAGTGAGGCCGGAGTCGCGGAGCTCCATGCCGGAGACCGTGGCGGCTCGATGCGGGATGGTGAGTGTCCAAACTTGATGAAATGGTGAGTGTCTAAACTCGATGAGATGATGAGTGTCTAAACTCGATGAGGCCGAAAGTGTGGTAGGTCGATGCAGTCGTATTCTGCTGTGTGCTGTGTCGAAGCTGGAGCGTCTTGGGGGTCGATTAGAACTACATACGCCGAGTGCTACATTCTTGGTGTTGAAGAGGTATGATAACTCCGAAGTGTGTGTACTGAAGTTAACGGAATCACTGTGGAAATTATACTGATGGTTGCTCGAGAGAGAGAGAGAGAGAGAAGATTAAGCCACCCAAAAGGTGGCTTGGGCATGAATAGCCCATAAGTGGTGGCCCTTTTGAGCCATTTCCAGTATCAATAGATGATACTGGAGATCTGTGGAGGTGCGACTGCACCCTGCGTGACGGGAGATGTCTCCCGTGACTGAAGATGATGATGGTTGCTCGCTTCTCAATTGCTTATATGATTGGACTACACCTCATCTCATCATCCTACAATAGGTCGGTGGGGTGGAAGGAATGTTACCTGTAATTAGGGAAAAGATTTAAGTGATGTCATTAGTGCTAATGAGAGGTTTGCTTCTCTCATTTAGCTAATGAGTTTGGAACGAGTATATTGTTTATACTCACTACAGAACTCCCCCTGCCAGGAATGAAAAAAAAATATATAAAAAATACAAGGCTACTGTTCCCTGGGTCGCCGTGGAGCATGTAGTCCAGTACCAAAAGATGCAGGCAGCATGTAGACAAGCTCGGTGTAGCAGCAGAGAAGAATGTGCACGATTCTTGCGTCCTTGGTCTCTGGTGGAGCATTTAGATCCGGGGCGGATGCGCTTGGGCACCAGGACCATAGGAGGTAATGTAGGCACCTAGTTAGGACAACGAGGGAATCACCGTTAGAGCTGAATTGTCCTGGACGCGACAAAGAGTCGGAAATGCAAGCTGTAGGTCCTGTTCTGCGCAAGGAAAGTGCTTGAGTCGGCAGCATAGCAGAATGCAGTAAATGTGTAGATGAATCTGTTGAAGAGCAGTTGTCGTGGGAGTCCTCTGTAGAACCAGCAGTGCCCTGGCAACGACGGAGAGTCAGCAGGATAGGCTGTAGATCCCGCATGATGTAGTTACTGATGAGGCTGTTGGATGAGTAAATAACGATCGTGGTGCAGCAAGCCGTAGCAGATGAAAATGCAGAGATGATCGCGGAAAGTCATAACTGTGGCAAGGTTGCAGACAGCGTTCCACAACAGGTGGCAGTGGTCTACAGTAGGCCATATTGTAAATTGTCCGGGCTGGGTGGCTGGGTATTGTCAAAACTCTCTGGGGTCACCAATGAAGTGTACAATTATGTTACGTTGTTGGGTGAATTAGATACACAGTGTTTAGTGGTCTTTCATATATATTTCGTAGTCTTGGTTACAGCAGTCAGTTGTTGGCAGTGTCGTAGATATTGAGACAGAACTTGGAGCAGAGCAGAGAACTGAGTGAGGCCAGAGTCTCTGAGCTCGATGCGTGAGAGCGCGGCGGCTCAATGCGGGATGGTGAGTGTCCAAACTCGATGAGATGGTTAGTGTCTAAACTCGGTGAGATGGAGAGTGTCTAAACTCAATGAGTCCGAGAGCGTGGTAGCTCCATGCGGTCGTAGTCTGCTGTCTGCTCTGTATCGAAGCTGAAGCATCTTGGGGTCGATTAGAACTGCATACGCCGAGTGCTACATTCTTGAGATTGAAGAGGTGTGGTAACTCTGAAGCATCTGTACTGAAGTTTATTGAATCACTGTGGAAGTTATACTGATGGTTACTCTTTCTTGATTGCTTATATGATTGGACTACACCTCATCTCATCATCCTCCCAATAGGTTGGAAGGGTGGAAGGAATATTAACTGTAATTAGGGAAAAGATTTGAGTGATGTCATTAGTGCTTTTTTCAGGGATATTCTTGCGCGGGCCCTAAGCCTCTGGCTGGCCCACTAAGTGTTGCTTGTTTCCGCTTTACTTGGGCGGAGTATGAGAATTTATGACTCGTATGGTCGCTTCAGTAAGATTTTGCCATATGTGTTTAACAACTTCTTCTGCTCTGTTGAATCTAAGTTGAGATCTTAATGGGTTTGTAACTGTGCACTGTGTCAGATAATGTTCCAGAAGTCTGTCGGGCATTTCTCCACAGTGGTCATTAGTGATAATGAGATATTTGCTTCTCTTATTTACCTAATGAGTTTGGAAAGAGCATATTGTTTATACTCGCTACACATATATTTGTTAAAACAATGACATAATAAATGACTTTACAGATGCTTGCAGACCCCGAGTGTGCTAAATACATCGATGGAACGGCCGTACACTGGTATTCTGACAACATCATTTCCCCGGAAATTCTGGACAAGATCCACGCTCTCTCTCCAGAAAGGTTTATTCTGTACACAGAGGCCTGTCAAGGTGAGAAGAAAGCCGACATCCTGTATAAGTAATGCTAGTATGGAGCAGAGAGACTATTCCAGCGAGCAAACTTGTGAACACAATAAGAATGACATGAATGATGATATGTAGTGTCTTGCGCGGACAGTATTCCAGAAGCTGGCTTGACAGTGCAGTCTTCACCATCAGGTTAGATGTATTCTTTACACAAAAGGCAATAATTCCCGACATTGGGAGAAATAAATCCAGTACTTATAGACTTATCGAGGTCCCCACTAAGCCTATAGTCTAGGACAACTTCTGACCTTTCCCCAGGATGCAACCCACAACAGTTGCCTAACTCTACGGTACCTATTCACTGCTAAGTAAACAGTGACATCAGGTGAAAGGAAACGTGTGCAACCGTTTCTGTCCTGTCCAGGGATTGGACCCAGGACTTAGGATTGTAAGTCGAGGACATAGACCACTGTGCTACATGATCCATATAGGTAGTGTATCCCTTGCCGTCTCTTTTTCATTCCAGTTTGTCACTATCCACTCAGCCAACGACCCCACAAAACTATTATAATTTGGAAGTCTGCCAAGAATTCTGCCATGCATTAGAAAACTTCACAACTGTCAATCTTTAGTGGAGTTCCGAAAGTGGGTGCACTGAGCCTACAAATGCGAAAGAAAGCCTGAATGGTCTCCAAACCATAAATCACTAAGAACTCTGTGACCCAACCAGATTTCTAACCTGCACTACCAGGGCTCACCCGACAGGCATACCCATTTGGGGAAAAGCGACTAGCAGGAATTTATTTATTTAATAATTTATTAATTATTTAATTTATTGAATTATTTATATTTATTTTATTTTTTATTTCTTCTAAGTAAAGCAGACTGTATATTTATAAACTGCCCTGCTAGTAGATTTCTTTCACAGGTTGTGGGGGGTTTAATTATTTTATACAAAATCGAAATTATTAGGTTGCTAGAAATTTGCTACTAATGGTTAGTCTACTATGCCAAACTGGGTCAGTAACCTAAATATTCCAGCTTAGTTGTTATACAGAATGTGGCCTGGTTAATGAACAATAGACACGTCCACATCGCATAAGCTGTGTTACGAACCCGACTCCATTGTCGGAGCATGGAGCAGCGACGTCAATGCCATCTGTGAGTCTGCTCCCTAAACCCCCACTAAATGGACGAGGCCATCTGACGGTGGCAGTATGATACCTGCAAGAGACGCTAAATTCCTGCCCTGATCAGCCTGAAGAGTCGCTGTTGCTGACCTCTGGTGAGGTGGTGCCTAGAAAATCAATGCCATCTATTGTGGGAGGAGTTGTATGTTTATGTCAGAATCCGTAAGTGGTATTTCCTAGTGTCTCCAGTACTGGCTAATTTACTGATGACGTGTCTGTATCCACAGAGGCGAAGTAGGGCTACAGTGGTACGAGGGTAGTCAGTCTACCCAGGGTTGCCTATTATCTCTCTACTACATCCTGCTTTACGTGAGCAGTGAGCCACCGCCGAAAAGGAACTGAGTAGTATCTGCTGTCTGCCTGTGAAGTGGCAGTGGGAGAATTCGGCGTATCCCGGGACTGGCTAGAGGAAGAGACTACCGACAGTGAGGTGCTACGGAGGAGAGTAACTAGCTAGTTGCAAGAAGCTCCTGCCAGGGGTTTGCTACCTTTTGTATTTGTTCGTGTAGATGCCCAGCAGCGCGTGGTTGATGTCCTCTGCCAGCACCAGGCTGGAGAGTGATTGTGAGCGTTCACAAGGAGCACCTAGTGAGACTGTGGATAGGCTGGCCCATGACTAGGGTAGATTCGTTGGCGTTTCCCAGTACTGGTTGAGGACGGTACTGTGTGTTGAGGAAACACGGAAGTTGACAAGGCTGCATTGCATGAGCATCGAGGAGCGCTTAGTGTCCTATGAGAGCGACACATGTGTATATATCATTGTAGTAATACTTCGTTTATGATTCTATTTAAGGTTATGGGAAAGGTGAATATATTGATAATTGATGAAGTGCCGTATTCCTTTAAACTCCCCCATGTTATATTACTTGCATTACCAAGCCTACTCCTTGACAGCCACTACCGACTTGGGGTCGGATACTATAGCACTTTGGTTCCTCCAGCAAAGAGCCCAGTTGAGACCCATAGTGGCCGTAACAATGTGTCGGTAATGTGTCCACAAATGTTTATTGTCGCAATATTACCTATTGTAATTTTAGTGAAATTTTAACATGTACAGTTTCACACATTATTTACACAGTAACACACTGTATTACACCCTCAGTACTTCGTGAGTAATAATCAACGAAGTAGCCCATGGTACACAGCGCGACTACGCTCCCAATGCACCAGGTACAGATAAATTTTCGCTTCCTGTTTCTTCATTCTGTGTGCTTGCAAATGACGCACTCGCGTACACCCTTGGCTTTAGTACTTGTAGGTTGTATGTAGCAAAGCTTGTAAAGCATAAGGTAGTATTGAAAAAATTATAGGAAAAGATCAATTTGTAAGGAAAGTCTTGAAAATATCGCTTTGTATGGTCTTGTTTTAACATTATCTTGGTGGCAGATGTAGGTGCAGAATGTTCACTAGCGAGTCCCATTCTTCAACGGCTTTTCTAATCATTGTAGTTGCTGTGGAATGTGCATCTAATACAGCTGCTGTCGTTGGATTAATGTAGAGTTTGATGCGCAGGGCTTCAGTAGCTTTACATTCCAGTAAGTAGTGCAACAGGGCACCTCTACTTCTATTCCACAGATTTGATACTCTTTTGAATATTGGGTTTATTACCTCCCAGTAGGACTTGTAACAAAGTCTGAGTCTGTGTATGGCTACTGCAATATCTCTGGATATCTTTTTGTCAGGCTTGAAAGAGTAGTACCCAGTGGCTTGTTCGTACCATATCGCAGTGGATCTTCCTTCTGCTACTTTGGCTCTGTGGCGACTTTTGATAGTTGGGAGTATTTTCTTCTTGATTTGCTCCATAATCTGTGAAAAACTTGGAGGTATTTGAACCTGTACATCAGTGAGAGCGGTGGCAGTTTTTGCTAGAGAGTCTGCCTTTTCATTACCCTCTGTCAATGTGACTTGGTATCCAATTTAGGGTGATTGACAGCCCTAGATTTTTTTTTTTTTTTTTTTTTTTTTTTTTTCTCTCTATGTTGTAGTTTTGTTCGGTTCCCAGCCATGTTGGTGTCTTGAAATGAGTGCAGATGCTGCCGCTAAGGAAGCTATCCCCACTTGTCCCATCTCCCGTAAAGGTATTTCTTATTCAGACTTTTACCCAGTTATTCATTCCTCCATCCTTACCCGTTGGCAGGGTTGTTGGTCTCCTGTTACTGGTAACAAAATGCGTATTCTTAAGAGTAGTGTATCCTCATGGCCGTCTTCCTACCACCGTAACCGGCGATAGGAAATGGCTCTGGCTAGGTTACGTATTGGCCATACACGGTTTAACTCATGGTTACTTAATGAAGTGCCGCCCTGCTCCTTATTTTCCAAATTGCATTGTTCCTCTTAAGATCGTGCACATTCTTGTTCAATGTCCTGACTTCCAGGACGAGCGTGTCTTGCTTTCCGACCGTCCCTCACGGTTAATTGTCCCTCAATAGAATTCTTGGTGAATCGGATACTTTTGATATCGTTCGCCTTGTGCGCTTTTGTTCTCGTATTGGCATCCTTGGTGATATTTAGCACCATCTGATTATTCCGCATATTTGGTGGTGCTACATAGCCTTCCCGGTTTGGTGCCTTCCTTTGATAATTACTTACTTTTCCTGTTTGATTTCTGTGAGGAGTTGTATATTATCTCTGTGCTGACTGGATAACAATGCCTGGAGCAAAGATTTAGTCGGTATGAATGATGACATCATGCAAATTATTCTAAATTGTATAGTTTATTGCCTCCTTCAGGGCATATAATTCTGTTTGCAATGTTGAGCACCCACTATTCATGCTCCAGTAAGCTTCATGGTTGTTAGTGTAAACTGCTGCCCCAGCAGAACCTCTCTTGATCAACTGATCCATCTGTGAAGAAGAGTCGTTGTAGGTCTAGTTTCCATTTTGTTGTTCTATGACTGCTTTGAGCCTCTGAGAGTCGCATGCCGATTTTTTTAACTGGAACTCCTTCAATGATTATCTTTAGACTCGATTCTTCCCATGGAGGAGGCTGCCGAAAGTGTTGATATGGTCTATCTTCTCCTTTGTTTTTAATGGTCCATTTATTTATATCCACCCAATCCCATTCATATACGTGTCATTGTACCCCCACTTTACTTCACCTCTCTCCTGCCGATATAACCAATCTACTGATTTGTAAATCCATGCTTATGAAGATGTATTGTTAAATACGAAAGTACTTAAGGAAATTACTGTTTCAATCCTTCCTTCGTGGTCTGACACTATCACTTTTTCATCACGTTAATTTTCGTGATTTACACACATAATAGAATTATGTATGTTCATGTTTGAAACGTAGATGCTTGGGGGAACTTTGTATAAAAGTTCTGTAGGGTGAATGGTAGGTGTTAGAAAACTGGCATAGACTGATCTAGACGAGGCCCCATTGCCCTTTTGTCAGGTACATTGGTTCCCATGACGATCCCTATGAAGCCAGTGGAAATGAAATAGTGACTGCCAAGTACATAGTTTCATGATCTGTCCTTAATAGCGGGTCGACCCCAGGCACTGCCCCCAACAACCTAATCGTTAATATATACATGTATTTATTTGCTAGAATTGACCTTCATCTTTAACATATTATATACTTTATACAGTGACGAATAAATATATTTTTCAGGATGGGACGTTGAGGGGTCGGAATTAAGTGTCAATCTTGGGTCATGGCTGCGTGCTGAACAGTACGTCCACTCCATGTTGGATGTGAGTACCGCCTTCAGTTATAATTACGTTAGCAAAATAAATATAGCACTTTAATGACCATTTATTGTTCTTCCTCAAACGTGCAGGAAAAGATCGTTCTCTCTATAAAAAGTATTGTATTATGGTAAAATGTTGTGATGTTTGCAGGCCGTGAACCACTACTCGACGGGCTGGGTGGACTGGAACATGGCTCTGGACACGCTGGGGGGACCCAACTGGGCTAACATCTTCCTCGACGCTCCCGTCATTATCGACGCCGTCAGTATACACCAAATATTATCCTCAATTCTCTAGTCATTCAATATAGTTTAGATTGTATTATATATAATTCTGAAGTGGTTCTTCTGTCGGTAATTAATATACTAGACATGTAGTTGCTGATGTAGTTCTGTAGAGCATATGTCTCTAAGGTGTTTCAAAGAATACACACTATATTAGCTTTTTGCAGAGGTGTCTGTTGGAAGGCACTCTAATCCCATACATATGAACATTACAATGTTCATATTTATAGAATTCGCAGTGTAATAATAGTAACGTTTGTTTACGTATGAGTCTGGGTGTCGAAACAAAGTTTTTTGTGGTTTTTATATTTTTTTAAGGCTTGGTTACAGAAGTCAGATGGTTGTAATGCAGTGGCGTGTTGTGACAGCTGAGACGAGGCCTGAATCAGGGAGCAGAGAACTTGAGTAAGGCCGGGGGGTATATAGAGCTCGGGTATGGGTTGAGAGCATAGAGCGTGGAGCTCAGATGCGGAGTGAGAGCATTAGTGCATAGAGCTCGGATGCAGGATGAAAGCATGGAACTCGGATATGGGTGAAAGCATGGAGCTCAGATGTGGGGTGAACGCGTGGAACTCGGATGCGGGGTGAGAGCATGGAGTTCGGATGCGGGGTGAGCTCGGGTGCGGAGTGAGAGTGTGAAGTTCGGATGTGGGGTGAGAGCGTAGCAGGGAGCTCGAATTTGGAGGGATCTATGAGCTATAATGCAAGATGAGAGCTGGAAGCTCTGATACGACCATAGTCTGGCTGTCTGCTCTGTAGCGAGGCTGAAGATTCTTGTGAGAGTAGCAACTGGGCTCGACGAGTGTCGCATTGTTGCTGATGAATGTCGATGGTGTTTAAGATCCGAGGTGTATCTTTTGAGTGTCTGTACTAAACCACATTTCGAGTTAGACTGGCTAACGATGTTTCCATTCTTAGGGCTTATGTTACAAGCTTCTCCCCACTTTGTTAAATAGATTAACATTCAGCAGGTTACCTCACGGCGTCCTGGGTGATGTCTGTATCCTTGGGAAGATATATTAATTGTAATTAGTGGACCTAGGATTATTGTAGAACTTCTTGGCATGTGGACCTCTCAGGAATAAGTTAAGTGAAGTTAACTGGCACATATAATTGCTTGCACTGAAACTAATGAATATGGATGAATTATATTAGTTATATAACTGATTCATACCAATTACATTTTACCTCTGCAGGAAGCTAAGGAGTTTTACAAGCAGCCAATGTTCTATGCCATCGGTCATTTGAGCAAGTTCGTGGTTCCCGGTGCTAAGCGGATCTCCAGCTCGACCTCGTCAAACTGGCTGGAGGCGGCCGCCTTCATCGACCCGTCAGGACGCACTGTCGTCGTTGTCCTCAACAAGTAAGAAAGGAAACTGATTCGAGCTCAATATGTTATCTCTCAGGGTGTTTCAATTGTGTCTTGTTGCAAAATACAGCCGACTTATGACATACAAAGGTAACGTTGTATTCATTGTTGTTTATATGTACGATCTTGACCAAGTTTTGTTCAAATAGGAAAATAATCATACATTGTCACTATCATTAAGCATGTACGGTAGGTACAAATGTATGTAGTGAAAACTAAATTAACCAATTCACTGAAGGCCAACTATAGAGGCCTGAAAATTCTTGCTTACACTGTACGAAATCAATCATGACTGATTTTAGAAATTATGTATGCACAATATTTTACACACTTATACTTATATAATATCACACATAATACACTTTATGTATATTAAGAGACTGGTTTGTATTAACATTAAGTTGTTATAAGGAACTATTATCACATCTTGCCACTCGTCTGGAACCTAGATTCATGAAGTGTCATGTATTTCTTCTTATGTCGTTGTGTTATGAAGTGTTCTTCAGTTCTCTCTCAGATCTGTACGCATGGTTCAAAAGGTGATCATATGCAGTTATTAGTAATTTTGGTGCTAATTAGTTAATTGTTGCTAATTAGCAATTAGCAACTTAATTTTCGATAGATGTCACTAGTGCTTTTCGTTTGGACAAGCAGAGAGAAGGTAACATTGTTCATATTATTGTTCAGCCAATCACGGTGCTGCCTCGGCTGGAGAAGTGTCCAATCACATATACTTGTTTTCAGACCGGGAATTATAATAGTGTAAATTATAGTGCCTGAACACCGGCGATGTATAACTTTGTCTTTGTTCACACATAAGCTACAGTCTATGAAATGTGGTCATAATAACGTTTATATTTAAGCCAATCAGAGTGTATTTAAAACGTTAAGTATTATTAACAAACGTAATCAGTATCAATATTTCTTACATCACGGCTCCCATTGATCGGTTGTCACCTGATACCTATTTACGTCTTATTATAAAACTAGTTTATTTCGAAGTAAAATTATGCCTTTTAAAGTTCTACAGTCAGTACTGACATTGTTTACTATAATGTTACATTTTTTTCTTTACCTACAGAGAATTCTAAGATATTGCCTGGCTTCGTTGGCTTTGTGTAACTGAACGGACTCCAAGGAACCCTCATTAAAACAATTGTATCTTTGCACAAATCCAAAATATTGTGGTATTATATATAAGAATAAATGTGTATCTTTCCTCTATTATGGACTCATAATAACTGTTATAGTTATTATGAGTCTATCCACCGTCCTGGATAGAAAATAGAACTTTAAGCATTATTAGCAGATTTTTGTCTATTTATCAACCTGTCCTCTTACAAATTACGTCTGAATTTGTCCGTTTGCTCGTATGGCTGAAAGTGGACGTAATTTGAAAATGAAAATTTTTAAAAATAAATTTGCCCTTTTTTTTCCAAAACAGTAAGTTAAGGTCCTCTTGTAGGTTAGGAGGGCAGGAAATTCTCCTAAAGTTTCAAAACGTCATGAAAAACGTTAATTGAAAATGTTCTCTCCTAACCTAACAGCCTAAGCTGTAGGACCCAAACAGAAAACGGGACAGTACATCACTTTCGTGAGCCGATTTTATTTCAAATTACGTCCATTTTTGGCCAAGTGTGCATAAGAGAGAAAAGCGACGTTATTTTTAAGAGGACGGGTTGTTTTATGACGTTTTGAAAAATTAGGAGAATTTCCTGCCTCCTAACCTACCAGAGGACCCTTAACTTCCTGATTTAAAAAAAAACGAATTCAAGAGGGACTTGAACAACGAGAACTTCTCCGCTTTGCTAACGTGTCGTTATTTTTGTTCACAGGGATGATGATGAAGAACAGCTGACAGTGACAGACGGCTCCTCATATTTCCTCAACTTCAAGATACCTCCCAAAGCCATCCAGACTATCCTGTACTAGCATTCTCTAGGACCTAGCTACATCCTGTCATTGAACAAGACACTAGCTACATCCTGTCATTGAACAAGACACTAGCTACATCCTGTCATTGAACAAGACACTAGCTACATCCTGTCATTGAACAAGACACTAGCTACATCCTGTCATTGAACAAGACACTAGCTACATCCCGTCATTGGACAAGACACTAGCTACATCCTGTCATTGGACAAGACACTAGCTACATCCTGTCATTGGACAAGACACTAGCTACATCCTGTCATTGGACAAGACACTAGATATATACAACTCTTAGTCTCAACTGATACGAAAGATATGTTACGGATGTGGATATATTATTTATAGTATGTTTTTTCTTGGTTATCTTTGCGTGACATATTTCTTCATCAAACAAGCTCGGTTGTTTGACACTTCCTTTAAGCACTAGATAAATCCTTTCGTTCATATATGTAATGCTCTTGACTCACAGTATTGTAATCCATCACCGGATGCACTCTTGGCTTGTGTCTGCTTATGCAGACAGACGACAATAAGTCAGTACTGATAAGAACAAGTTAAAAATGATAGATATCATATGAGAGGTATCCTCGTAGTGTTTGTGTACTAACTGCTGTGTCATCAGCCAACTTCATCGAGGTACTGTATTTGTTCCTAAAGGTATTAAAAGGTTTAATTCCTTAATATTATTTTATTCTTAACGCCTTGATAATTAGTGATTTACCACTCTCGGGTCTACAGTAATGGCGTTCGCACTTTTACACCCCAATTCCCCCTCCCCATCCGGCCCGTTGGCGTCGTGAGGGGGCTTCGTGGACGGCTGCCAGAGTGTGATGCTCCATGGGACAGTCCTCTGTCCTTTTATGGCCTTGCACTCCTGCTGCTGTCTTTCTAATTGTGCCGGATTGCTTTTCCTTTTCATTATGTTTCGTTTTTCTCCCCCCTCTTCTCCTATCTGCTTGTCGTTTCCTGCCGACCTTTTTGCTTGTTTTGGATTATTTCTTTGGACTTCTTCTATTTTGATGCCCGGGTGCTTGAGGAGGCATACTCTTGCACCCGTAGAACTGTAGTACCCAACATCTCGAGCGAGGGAAACCTTTTATTGTCAATCCCCCTTTCGTCGCTGAACCCGATCTCGACGGACTGACGGTTCTTAAGGTGGCGTTTGTGGGGCGTATACTCACGACGCACCCCTAGGGGGCCCCGGCATGATCGGCGATAGCTTCCTGTTGGGTGTCCTGCCTCTAATTGTGGCTCCATGGTGGGTATGGGGGCACATTCGTGGATGAATTTATCACTCTTCGTACCTATGTCTTGCCTCCGGAGACTAGCATCTTTACAGCGGAACTTTATGCTATTCTCTATGCTCTTCGTCTCCTGCTTTCTCGTTGTCAGTCTTCCTTTGTGGTTGTTGTTGACTCTCGTAGTGCCCTCATGGCTCTCGGGTGCTTTAATCCAGTTCATCCGGTAGTTGTCGAGATCCAGCATTGGCTGTTTCTCGTTCACAGTAAATTTAAGTCGGTTGAGTTTTGTTGGGTTCCCAGCCATATTGGCGTGTCTTTAAATGAGCGTGCGGATGCTGCCGCTAAGGAAGCTGTCCGCTCTTGTCCCATCTCTCGTAAAGGCATTCCGTATTCCGACTTTTACCCGGTTATCCATTCCTCAGTCCTTACCCGTTGGCAGGCTTCTTGGTTGTCTGTTACTGGTAACAAGCTACGTACTCTTAAATGTTGTGTTTCCTCGTGGCCGTCCTCCTTCCACCGTAACCGGCGGTGGGAAACGGCTCTAGCGAGGTTGCGTATTGGCCATACTCGCTTAACCCATGGTCACTTGATGGAGCGCCGCCCTGCTCCTTATTGTCCTAGTTGCATTGTCCCTCTTACGGTCGTGCATGTCCTTCTTGAATGTCCTGACTTCCAGGACGAGCGTGTGTCTTGCTTTCAGACCGCCCCTCGCGGTCACCTGTCCCTCGATAGAATTCTTGGTGACTCGGATACTTTTGATATCGTTCGCCTTATGCGTTTTTGTTCTCGTATTGGCATCCTTGGTGATATTTAGCGCCCTCTGATTATTTTGCGTATTTGATGGTGCTACATAGCCTTCCCGGTTTGGTGCCTTCTTTTGATAATTACTTACTACTTCGTACCTATGTCGTTAAATGTTTCTGTTGTACCCTCTCGGGCTCGTGGGGTTGGCGACCAAGCCCCCGAGTCGGCTTGTCTTGGAAGACCGGGCTCTGTAGCCTCCGCTGCGTTGGGCCCCGACCTTGCTCTTCCTTTGACCATCCTGACTTCTTCCCCCAGCTCCCCTCCCTCCTCTGTGGTTGGGTCGAGCCTCCAGCCCCCAGTGGTGACCACTTCGTCCCCCGGTGCGGCCAAGTCTCTCGTTGTGACTACTGCGCCTTTTGACCCCTCTCTGTCTGAGGGTTCTCGACGCCGTTCGCGCCCCGGCCGCACTCGCTCGATTCCTTCCCGTACTGACGCATATCGGGCCTTGTTTGGTCCCGCTTCATGGGCCAAATACTTTGATCTCCTCCCTCTTGATTCTGCGCCTCCTGACGATTTCTCCCTCCATCGGCATCTTGTTGATTCCGTGGATGCGTCTGTTACCTTCAACCCCACTCGTCTCGGTACACGTGTCGTTGCTGCTCCTTCTCAGGATACAGCTTCCCGCTTGGCTGCCTTATCTTGTCTTGGCGAAATCCCTGTTCGGGTCTCCAAGAACGTTCGGATGAATGCCAGTGTTGGCACTGTTCTCCTCCCGCCCCATGTTGCAACCTGTGTTCGGAATCTGCAGGATTGCCACGATGATATTCGGCATATCCTTGATGCCCAAGGCCATTCTGTCATCCAGGTTGACTCGTTTACTCGTCCCCCTCGTGGTCATCGCAGTCAACCCCTTCGTGTTTTGAAGATCACCTTTGATGGTAGGACCCTTCCATCCTCTGTCATTCTTGCTGGTGCTAGGTGCTCTGTCCAGGAGTATATTCCTTCTCCTCGACTTTGAAACAAGTGCTGGAGGTTTGGGCATGGTGCCCTCCGCTGCTCTGGGACTGTCTCTCTCTGTCCTTTGTGTGGGGGTGAAGGTCACTCTGTCGGAGTGCACTTCTCCCCAAGCTCGCTGCCTCAACTGTGGTGAGGCCCATCCTACCTTCTCCCGTGCCTGTATCCATTACAAGCTTGAGGCAGCCGTCCTCAACTTGAAGCACCGGGAGCGTTTAGGCGAGGCGCCAGGTTCGCCGGCTCCCGCCTTATGCTAACGTCTCTTATGCTCGGGTGTTGCGCTCTTCCTCTCCTCGTCCTTCCCTCCTTCCTCAGACTCGCAACCGTTTCCGGGCCTTGGACCCTGATACGCCCACTGCCCCCTCCTCTGTTCCTTTGCGTTCTGTCCCGAGGGGTTCCCCTCCTGGTCCTCTGTCTGGGGTTCCCCTTCTTTCTACCCGGTCTGTCATGTCTCCTGTGTCTTCTTCCTCGTCTCCCTCCGATCCTCCTTCCCATCCTCTTCTTCCATATATTGGCTCTCCCCGCCGCCTGTCGGTGCAGGCGGGTGTCCATCGCTCTCCTAACGGCCGTCGTGTGTGCTCTCGTTCAGCTTTTCCTGTTGAGACACTGGAATCCGTTGCCCGGTACGTAGTTGCTGGAACACCGGTCTCTTTAAGTCAGAAGCGTAAGCCTGGCTCCTCTCCTTCCTCCTCCTTGACGGGTAAGAAGGCTTCGCTTTCTTCCTCAGCCCCTACTTCTGGCTCTGTTGCTCCTTCCCCTCTCATTTCAGTGATTGCGCCCCCTGTTCCTGCTATGGAGGTTTCTTTGGCCCCTGCTTCCCTTTTGGTTGCTGCTCTTGCTGAGGTGCGCTCCCCTCTTTCTACTCCCCCTTTTCCTGCTGCTGTCCTTGACTGCTCCTCTCCGTTGTCTCCTCCTCCTCCGGACCCCGCCCGCCCACCTCTGGTCTGTTCTCCCGCTTCCTTCCCTCCGTCTTTGCTCAGTTTACCCATGCGCCCTAACCCTGACTTTGCTGACCCTGATCCTGACCCTGATATTCTTTAATGTGCTGTGTTGCTCTTTCGCCTTTGTTTCTTCCTTGTTCTCTGTTGTTGTCCTTTCCCTTCTCGTCGATGTCTATTCTTCAATGGAACGTTCGAGGTTATTACGCCAATTTCCTCGAACTCCAACTTCTGATTTCGCGGTTTTCACCCCTTTGTGTCTGTCTCCAGGAGCCGATGCTTGGTGCTCGTCCTGGTCGTTTTCGTGGCTATTCCTTTCTCTCCCCTCCCCCCCCCCCAGCCATTGCTGGGGCTCCTAATTCTTCTGCTCTCTTGATTCGCGCTGATGTTTTCTTTGTTCCTTTACTTTTTCCTTTGCCTCTCCATTGTTCTGCTGCTCGTATCTTTGTGGGGAAATGGTACACAGTTTGTTCCATTTATATCCCCCCGAGTGTCCCGCTTTCTCTTTCTGATTTGAAACACCTCTTGGACTCCTTGCCAGAGCCTGTGCTCCTGCTGGGTGACTTCAATTGTCGTCATTCTCGCCTCTCATTCAGCGCCGGCTTCAACTTGCAATTGATGCCATGTCGTCTTGGGCCACCGATCATGGCTTTAAGTTCTCTACTTCTAAGACTTGTGCCATGACTTTTATGCGGAAACGGGTCGTTCTTCCTCCCTCTGTCACTTTATGGTCATCCCCTTGAGTACAAAGATTCCGCGAAGCTTTTGGGGTTATTCTTTGACACTCGTTTGTCTTGGTCTCCCCATATCTCTTACCTCCGTGTTGAGTGCTCTAAGGCCCTTACCCTCCTTCGGGTCTTGTCCCATACTTCTTGGGGGGCAGATAGGCGCACTCTCCTTGCTTTACATTCCTGTCTCGTCCTGTCTAAGCTCGATTATGGTTGCCCTGCTTACTCGTCTGCTTCTCCTTCTACTCTTCGCCGTCTTGATGCTTTGCACCATACTGGGTTGCGCCTCAGTTCTGGTGCCTTTCGTTCGACTCCCGTCCTTAGCTTGTATGTTGACACTGGCTTCCTGTCTCTCCAGGACTGCCGTGATCGCTACTGTTTTCGCTATCTTGCTCGGTCCTTACAACATCCTTCCTCTCGCCTCTGTCGTGCTTGAACTTTTACCCCTCCTACGGTTCCTGTTCCTCTTCACCACCTCCCTCTTTCTGTCCGGTTATCTCGCCTACAGGATTCTCTTTCCGTTCGTATTTCTAATGTTTCTCCGCGTGTTATTCCTTCTTTGCCCCCGTGGAGAGTCCCTCTTCCGCGGTTTTGTACGGAAATTAAAGGAATACGGAAAAGGGTCTTAGCTTGAAGACGTTTTCCAAGACATCGGTTATGATTCATCCTCGGAATCTCCTGAACTCATCATGGAACACTGGGAGATGATTAACACGGGAAATGACAGCTCGGGGAATTCTTCACACACGCTGCAAATCAAAATATATTCAGTAGCAACATATTAGGCTGCTAAATATCTATGTTCAAGAAATTAAAATGGAGAGTGGAGACAGATAATAACCTGTGATTTGTTTTAGTCGCTCGGCGTAACGACAAGCTACCCAGCTATAACCTATCCATAATGATGCATCAAAAGGGAATAAAGGTACTTAGCTAATAGGGCACTGTGTAAGTTGAGGCTTGCCAAAGCTCGCGTCCTAGGTTCTGGCGTCATAATAATGAACACGTGGTGTCGAGCCTAGCCTAGATGCTGACGCGCTTCTCTGGCCGGTCACGTTGGTCTACACGGAACCAATTAACAGGTTCCCGGCGAAACGTCAAGTTAATTCTCTTTGACGATCCACCACGAGGTATCCCATGACACTATAAACCAGCTAAGTTGCTATATTCTGCAACAATTCTTCACACCTCACAGTGGCGACTTTCCTCCTCCCCGTTCTCGGTTGCGTCCACTCCAGCAATGGCGTCTCCTCTGCCCCCAGCTCCGCGTCCTGCATTTGATACACAAATTATTTACTACGAATAATATCATTTCTCGCAGTTGCGATTGAAATGCTCGGATAAGGACGGGTTTATTATTCAGAGGAGTTAAATATTATTATTCGCCCGTTTTACGATGGTAAACAAGCAATGGAGATGAATTAGTCTCTCCAGGGCATTCATGCGTGACGTTAAATTTATTACCAGATAACAGTTGTAACTATAAACGCTCTATTTGGCATTAGTTGGGGATCAGTTTATCTGTAAATAATTATCACGCAGAACACCGTTATTTTATAGAGAATCGGACTCAACTCTCTGACACACTGGATATAGATGTGTTTATTATAACGGAATCTGACGCAATACTGGCGTCTGGTGACGTAAGAATTCTAGCCTTATTGTACAGATGCAATTATTAGTACATGTGAACTCTACGGTTGGTTAATTTTAATTACTACAGTGATTAGTAGATTTAGTAATAATAATAATACAACAGTGTTGTATTATTGTTGGAAATTTCCAACATAGCTCCGGGGGGAGAATTTTAGGGTCGCAGTGTAATGTGGAGTACTGACACACCCATCCCAAAGTTAGTATTAATATTAGTATGTTAGTACACACATAACGAATGTCCCGTATTTATCAAGGACATACAAGAAACTTAAGTCTTGCAGATTTCATGTTAAATGGAACATGTTATTATGAATTACCTAAAGCTAATAACTAAGAAAACTTACAATAGACTCTGTGACTGGTGTCGCTATGACATGTAATGTGTATGTTACAAAATCTCAAAGTCTGCAAACTCTCAGATACTCTAGATAAATAATATTTATTTATAGCCTATACAACAATTAAAGATTTAAATCTCACAATTCAAATAACAGAATCTACGGTGATGAGAATGTCCTGGGTCATAGTGACTTGTAATGGTTTGTTACTTGACATCACACCACAGTATCATCATGGTTGTCTAAATTGGATGTAAAGGGATTCACTCTTGGTCAGAGCTGTAATAGGCTTGCAGTTTCCGCTTACATTGTTGAGCAGCAGCTCTAGTGGGGCGGTGGCTCGGTGGATCAGAATTACTGTCCTCGGAAACTACTGGAGAAACTGGTTCTGGCTGATACTCTCGTTCTGCCAATTCGAGAGGAACCAGCTTCTCTAACGTTTTTAGAGTAGTGTTGCCTCGGCATAAAACTTTCACTACTCTCAGGACACTTTGATGATCTGGATGAATGGCAACAATCTTGCCTATGGGCCACTCTGACCTTGGTCCATCACTGTCGACTAGTACTAGGTCCCCTGGTTTAAGTTGTACTTTATTATAAGGGCTCGAAGCTCCGTAGTGGTACTCATAGAGCTGTGAGGTACTCTCGAGTCCACACCTCATTCCACCTGTTAATAACCCTTGAGAGATGCTGGTAGCTTTCTACTAAGTCACCTCTGGTTACATGTGAAGGGTCTACGGGGTCCTCTTCGGCTAAAGGTATGAGAGGGCTCAGTAGACCTCCATGTATCAAGTGTGAGGGACTCAGAGGTTCTCTCTGGGAGAAATCATCAGACAGGTATGTTAATGGGAGGTTATTGACTCGCGCCTCGATTTCCACAACAATGGTTTGGAGTTCGGAGTAAGTGACCTTTTGTCTGTGTAAGGCTTTTCTTAAACACTTCTTGACTGTGCCTATCATTCGCTCATAGAACCCACCTTACCAAGGGGCTCTTGGTGCTATAAATTTCCAGTGACATTGTCGTCTCTGCAGGACTGACTGTACTTCTGGGTGACTCCAGACTTCTCGCAGACAGGCTTCTCCTGCCACAAAATTGGAACCATTGTCCGATATCATTAATTTGGGACAAGATCTGCGAGCTGCAAATCTGCGGAAGGCCTGGATGAAGGCTTCAGCACTCATATCTGAAGTCACTTCTAAATGTACGCCTCTGGTTGTAGCACACGTAAAGAGACAAATGTATGCTTTCACTGGTATCTTGTCTGGGTTGCCAGTGAGAAGTAAGGCTCCTGTGTAATCAACACCAGTGGTTTCAAAAGGACGAAGATGAACCACTCTTTCTTCAGGGAGTGGTGGAGGTCCTGGGTAAGGACATACTCTAGCATCGTATCTTTTACAGATTACACAGAATTTAATAATTGACTTAACTGTCTGACGACCTTGAGGAAGCCAGTACTTTTGTCTAAGGTCGGTGAGAGTATCTTACACTCCACCATGTAAAGTACCATATTGATGGTGATGTAAAACTAGAAGTTTAGTGATGATGTGGTGACTTGGTAGAAGAATTGGATTCTTTGTGTCTAGATCATTTTTTGCATGAAGCAAACGTCCTCCACATCTTAGTATATTATGAGTGTTGGCATCATACCAGATACCTAGAGACTTAGTTAATTTATCTGGAAGATTTTCATATTCGCTTCCATATGTCTCTTGTTGTGCACGTTTGATCCAGTAGAGGATAGGATTGGGAAACTTATGTCGAATTCCTATCTTAGCAAGAAAGTCAAACACATGTGCAGTCACTCTTAATAACTTACTTAAGTTAGAATAATTGTGAGGATCAATGGCTAAGATTCGTTGAGGTTCTGGTTCTTTCATGGGAGTGGTGATATTGGTCACTATGACTTGTGGCTTTTGTTTGGGCCACTGACCACCTACAGGCCATGAAGGTCCATTGAACCACAGCGAAGACTTGATAAGTTGTTTTATCGTTAATCCTCGAGATAAATAATCTGCAGGATTGTCCTTAGTAGGAACATGTCTGAATTTATATCCAGCAGATAACTCTTGAATTTCCCTAACACGATTACTGACATAGGGAGTCTTATTGTTGTTATTTCTTACCCATTGTAAGACTGCCTCATTGTCTGACCACACGACAATCTCACCAAAGTGGATATTATTGAGTGTCTTTGTCAGGCAATGAGCCAATCTTACTCCCACCAGCAATGCAGTCAACTCCATTTGAGGTAAAGATCTCTTCTTAATGGGAGCAACTCTTGCTTTAGATGTGAGCAAAATTGATTGTGCACTATTAACTAAGTAGGCTACAGCGCCATATGCTTTGCCAGAGGCATCGCAGAAAACGTGCAAATTGGTGGGTAAGTTTGGTCCTGAAGCATTACGAGGAAATTTCAAAACACCTAACTGATTAAAATCCATTGAGAGTATCTGCCATTTAGCTTGTAACTCACTTGGTAACGGATCATCCCATCCCATATGTTTCTGCCAGCACTCCTGCATTAGGAGTTTGCCCCTTATTAATATAGGACTAAGTAAGCCTAAAGGGTCAAATGGTTGACTGACAAACGAGAGCAATGTTCTCATGGTAAGGGTTGAGTTATCGGTTTGTACTGACTTGACATTCATCTCGTCAGTACTGGTGTTCCATTCCACGCCTAGAACCTTTAATTGATTGGGTACCTGATAACCTGGAAATTCTTTCTCGATTACCTGGTTTAGTAATTCATTATTTGAGGCCCATGACTGTAGTGGCATATTGGCTCCTAATAGCTCACGGTTAGCCTCATGGTAGATTTCTACCAAATTAGTTTGATCATTAGTTGTTCCCTGGAAATTGTCGACATACAAGTTGTTGCTAATGTCTGCCTTATAAGGGCTATTTGATTTTCTCAAATGTGTGTCTAATGTTGCTTGCAACAGAAACGGTGAGGACGTAGCTCCGAATAATACTGAGGCAAAACGATATGTGATGATATCACTGTTAGGATCCAGTGGGTCCTTAATCCAGAGAAACTTTGTGTAGTTACGATCTTCCTCCTGCAAACCTACTCGGAGGAAGGCTTTGCTGATATCAGCAGTATAGGCGAAAATACCAGTGCGGAATCGTAACAGCACATCATGTAGCCTTTGTGTTAAGCTAGGTCCCGTTTGGAGACATTCATTTAAAGACACACTGCTTGGCTTTACTTTAGCACTACAGTTGAAGACAATACGAATAGGTGTTGTCAATGAGTCTTTCACCACAGCGTGATGAGGTAAATAATGACCTATTTTTCGGCCATCGTTATCTACAACTTCAATAAATTTACTGTTAAGTTGTTGTTGGATGAGTTGATGATACATGTTCAGTTTGTCTGGCTGCTTCTGTAGTCGTGCTAATTGAGACTGCAATTGTGAGGCTGCCATAAAATAATTAACTGGAAGTTGTGGATGATTCAACTTCCATGGGAGTCTTACCCAGTATTGTTTATTTTTATAGACAACTGTATCCAGATATTGCTGGTAAGTCCACATATCATCAGGGCTTGGTTGTTCAGGGATAATACCTAAAGTGTCTAAATCCCACAGACGATGTACAGGTGGATCAGACTCAATATCTTCAGATATTTCTCTGAAACGTAGGGGTGACTGTTCCAAGCCTAGTCACGCCACTATTATGTTGTTAGACTGTTGATTTGTCGACGCTGGATTTTGTCGGAAAAGCACCGGTCCAGTAAGCAATTTGCCTCCAGCAGATGACAACAAATTCATTCCGTGTTGTCTTGTGCATCCAGTTATAAATTTGTAATAATGATCCGCGCCTATAAGTATTCCAACATCAGTGAGGCAGTCAGAATTTATTTTGTAATCTGCTAGCCTCATGCGGTTTCGTTTAAGATGTTTCGCAGTGCGAGCTAACCCTGTGACCTGCAGGTCTGTAGGAAGTTTATCTACTACTATCGCTTGTATTGGACTAGTGGAAGATCCAAGTCTCACTAATACCTTAACTACTTGGTATTCACGAGGTCCACTATTCGTCAAGAAACCAGAAATATTTAACCTCACACTTTCGGCAGATTTTAAATTTAACTGCTCTACTAACTGTTGTGTAATGAAGGTTTTCTGTGATCCTTGATCAAAAAGACCTCTAGTGTTAACTCTAGATCTCCGGTTTATTAGTCTAAGTTGAGCTGTAGGCAGAGTGGTATTATTGCCTGACTCAGTAGCAAGTACATTTATTTCTTGATGCACTTTGCAATATTGCACTGTGGTAGAATTCGTGGAATTCTCCCCAGTGGTCATGGTTGGTGTAGAAGATTTTCTACATAAGGCGTAGTGATGTACACCTTGCTTGCATCTGTTGCAGGAACGTAGCTGCACTACACATTTTTTGGGATCATGAGAGCCCATGCACCTGGTGCACTTGTGTATTCCTTGCAACCTTTTAATCCTAGTATTATAAGTAGGATAAACAGAGCATTGGTAGGTGGCATGTCCTTGATTACAAAACAGACACCTTCTCTCCTTGTTTGACTTGGTCTCTTTAGTAGACAAGTCATTGGTTATCTCAGAAGGAGACACCGAATAAGTACCTACATTTCCACTTCTTTTCCCAGTGGATGGAGTAGTCTTGGATTTATATTTACTAGACTTATTCAAAGCCTGTTTGGGTTTGACTGAAGTGTCAGTATTAGTTGGTTTAGACTCAGGTTTGATTTTATCATGAGTCTTCAACCTGTTAACCGTTATTCTCAGTCCCTCGAATATTTGGTCAAGAGTGAGAAACTCGGTATTATAGTGTGAGCAGAGCTCTGTTAAGACATTTCGAGGTAATTTCCTCTGCAAAAGTAACTTGATTGACCATTCTGAAGCTGGTATATCAACTTTAGTACCTAAGGCCTTTACTAGAGACTCTACTTCTAGTCTGAAGCTTTGAAGTGACTCTGGTCTACTATTTGGTGCATTCAGATCTAGCAATTGGTAATAGAGGGTAGCTATACTCAACTCTTTGTTGCAATAGTTTAACTTCAACAGTTTTATAGCTTCCTCATAATTACTCTCATCGAGACTTAGGTTATGTATGACCTTTTTAGCTTCTACTTTGAGAAGACTAAGTAGGTATGAGAATTTAGAAACCTTGTCAAGAGACGGTTTCTTATGTATATGAACTTCAAATGAAGTCCAAAAATTGTCCCAATTTTCTGTATCTAATCCTGAAAATGTAGGTAAGTCTAAAGTAGGTAAACGAACCTCTGGTAGTTGGTTACTGAATTGAGACCCTGTGTTACTGGTATTGGATTCAGATTGTTTTGCTAGTTTAGATAGCATGTAAAGTTTACCTTGAGTCTCATCTTCATACTGGGAGATATCGTTTACAATTTGACCTACTTCATCAGGATCAGTTTCTATGGTATTCAGTAGAGTAATATAAGACTGACTTGTAGACCTAACTTGATCAAATTTCAGATCAGCTACTCTTACTGATGTCTCTAAGTGATAAGAGTCAATGGGAGTTTCTTTAGATAAGCCCTCAGCCTTGTTAATTAGTCTGGTTAAATTACCTTTAAGGCCAATATAGGTTCTCCTTAATTGCTCAGGAGTAGCCATGTTGGGCTTGGGTCCAAACTTCATGGGATTAGTATGAGTATTACTAATGAAGCTTGGGTACTTGTTCATTAGTGGACAAGTAACATTAAATGTAGCCTAATTTAATGTGGCTAATTTATACTCTACCTCACTTGAGGTTAAATGTACCTACCTAACAACAAGTAGCTAGATATTTTGTGCACTGTCTGAACTTCACCATTAGTTCTCGTCCGGTTAGCTCTTCTATATCACCATTAGAGGTAATGGGGATCATTCAGCAATACACAAAATAGATACACAAAATAATGAGTACAAGATGAAATATTATGGAGACACTCCAATCAGAGTTATCTCAAAGTTTAAATCCCACCCTGGATAGGGTCAGCACAAATAGTATTATACATACACTACTGACTAGCTTAAGTCTAGTCGTGATAATTCCTACCTAAGAACTATAAATTTATTTAGTCTGGGCTTGTACCAAATTCAGCACAATCTCAGTCTAAATTCTACCTAATAAATTTTGGTAAAGATTATTGTGGTGCAGTAAGGTGAATATAATTGTACTGTATTTTTGTTTTTTTTGTTTTTATAAGAGTGCACTTGCACACACAAGTGAAAACAATTATGTACAGTTAAGTTTGGCTTGCTAGCCACAGCCGTTTGTGATAGTTGATGGTGTTGATCAACTTGTCAACCACATGCAACCTAGACTCACCTGACAAGTGTACACCATCTCTGGCCAGGTTTTGTCTATAAGGTCTGGCTGTAAATTGGATATTAGTGGCATCCAATCTCACTCTTTTTTCAGCCTGAAATTTATGTACTTAGCAGCTCTCTGGTAGTATTCTGGTGTTACTCCCCAACGATTATCTTGACTTGGTTGGCGAGGTTCCACTATCGTGAATACTACCGAATTACTGATGAGCTTGAAAGAAGAAATTATGGCTTTAAGGTGCTTGATCACCTCAGCTGGATGACGAGTAGGATGGATGTCATTACCACCTAAATATATAATGGTTAGATGGTGAGGTCACTCTAACGCAGGTGTTAGTGTGGAATTGTTATAAAAGTTATGAGCTGTTGCTCCTGGTGACCTAAAGATTCTTACTTCTATATGAGGTATAGGTCTAAGTGTTGTGGGTAATTGACTGTGTCCCACGAGTGCTACCTTATACATGAGGTGAAAGTAGCAATGAATTGGTGTGACTTAGACTAACTTATGTGTTACGCTGTTGGCAGACACAATTAATTAAATGGTTAGTCTAGATTACGTCACACAAGGATTAGTTATTACTAATTAGTATTTATATATAATTTATGTTTATCCGGTTCGAAGGACCATAATGTGGGACATTTGGGGCTTGACTCTATTTATTTAAATATTAATGTAATGAAAATCAATTACGAAGGACCACCCGCTTTTATAGTAAAGAGGGAAACTAATAAAATGTGATCATTAGAAAATTCCTAGATGAACCAGTAACTATGGATAAATACTAGAGAATATAATCACTTGTATAATTAATGGGCTGTATATAATTTAACTGAATCAAAGCCTCAAACACCTACATTGGGGGGTTATTACTAGAACTTCATATATGTCTAGGAACTAGTGTGGTTCGTGCACCAGTTCATTATGCAATAATCTAATCCAATGACCAATTATAGAATCAATGAAACAATCACCAATAAGAACATAGATTATGAACATGAGAAATTATTGATTTTAATAAACACGTGTTAATCCAGAAAACAGTGATCCGTAGTAATAATACACTACAGATAATGTAATTAAAGGAATACGGAAAAGGGTCTTAGCTTGAAGACGTTTTCCAAGACATCGGTTATGATTCATCCTCGGAATCTCCTGAACTCATCATGGAACACTGGGAGATGATTAACACGGGAAATGACAGCTCGGGGAATTCTTCACACACGCTGCAAATCAAAATATATTCAGTAGCAACATATTAGGCTGCTAAATATCTATGTTCAAGAAATTAAAATGGAGAGTGGAGACAGATAATAACCTATGATTTGTTTTAGTCGCTCAGCGTAACGACAAGCTACCCAGCTATAACCTATCCATAATGATGCATCAAAAGGGAATAAAGGTACTTAGCTAATAGGGCACTGTGTAAGTTGAGGCTTGCCGAAGCTCGCGTCCTAGGTTCTGGTGTCGAGCCTAGCCTAGATGCTGACGCGCTTCTCTGGCCGGTCACGTTGGTCTACACGGAACCAATTAACAGGTTCCCGGCGAAACGTCAAGTTAATTCCCTTTGACGATCCACCACAAGGTATCTCGTGACACTATAAACCAGCTAAGTTGCTATATTCTGCAACAATTCTTCACACCTCACAGTGGCGACTTTCCTCCTCCCAGTTCTCGGTGGCGTCCACTCCAGCAATGGTGTCTCCTCTGCCACCCGCTCCGCGTCCCGCATTTGATACACAAATTATTTACTACGAATAATATCATTTCTCGCAGTTGCGATTGAAATGCTCGGATAAGGACGGGTTTATTATTCAGAGGAGTTAAATATTATTATTCGCCCGTTTTACGATGGTAAACAAGCAATGGAGATGAATTAAAATCTCTCCAGGGCATTCATGCGTGACGTTAAATTTATTACCAGATAACAGTTGTAACTATAAACGCTCTATTTGGCATTAGTTGGGGATCAGTTTATCTGTAAATAATTATCACACAGAACACCGTTATTTTATAGAGAATCAGACTCAATTCTCTGACACACTGGATATAGATGTGTTTATTATAATGGAATCTGACGCAATACTGGCGTCTGGTGACGTAAGAATTCTAGCCTTATTGTACAGATGCAATTATTAGTACATGTAAACTCTACGGTTGGTTAATTTTAATTACTACAGTGATTAGTAGATTTAGTAATAATTAATAATAATACAACAGTGTTGTATTATTGTTGGAAATTTCCAACACTATTTCTTTATTATTTGTTTAATATTTCTTAAATAAGAATTATATATATATATATATATATATATATATATATATATATATATATATATATATATATATATATATATATATATATATATATATATATATATATATGGTGGCAAATTTCATTACTCCTTTCTTTACCTGTGATGCTACATGACTTTGCACTGAGTCGGGTTTTTATAACAGTATGCTGTGGGGGAGCTTTGCAACTACTTTATTCACTCTCATACTCTTGAAGATATCCTGACAGTGTACCCCAAATTTCCAGTGCAGGCTACTAAACATACGGCCCTGTATGACTAACCATCCTGCGAGATGGGGACTTTTATTATCACTGCTACCTTATTCACTTTAGTGTTCATGATATCCTCATAACGAACCCAGAGTCTGTCAGTGCAGGCTACTTATCACATGCCTCTGTATGACTAACCATCCTGTGTGATGGGGATTTTTTAGCATCACGTAGCTAGCTTTTTGACACACTATACTCCCCTTCATATAGTCTAGGGTAGCTGCACAAATGCAGATGTATCTAATGTATTAATAATAACAAAAATGCTGTGGGGGCTGGGAGAAGGAACCTATTTATTTCAGCTCGCTTGTGGTGTCAGTGAGTGTGGCTCCGCACTCAAACTGTTGAAAGTACTGTGCAATTTTATGCACATAGTATGGCACGGACACCCCACACCGAGCAGCTCCATTCTGTGGAATACCAGCAAAGGGTATGTAGCCTCTCCCGAGATTCGGTGGATACACAAGGCTCCCAACGGAGTATAGTTTGATGAAAGTTGTCACTGGATGGCAGACAGAGTATCCCAATTTTCTGAATGTTTGCTGACACAATCATTTCCAGTCCATGGATGATTTGGGGACCGATAAGGCAGTCAGGCGTGGGTTCAGCAGACTATGAGCAGGTGTGCAGCAAGAACTCCACAAATTCCACAACCGTAGGAGGGTTAATGGGGAGTTGGGGACTGTGTGGAGGTCCCCATGATACTGGTACTAAAGGGGAACGCGACACTTGGTGATGCTAAGCACAAGGTATTGAAACAAGAAATACGTGAAATTTTGTTTATTTAGCTTACTGAGGCTGGAAGCTGCCTGTTCTGGTGCATTCGTCATGAAAAATTATCTGGAACAGAAGCGTAATCTGTACGGAGGAGTGCGGTTCCATTCCTCACACTGGAAAGGAACCATCTGTGCGTTCTTTGTTGATGATAGGACGGGGTGTTCTTGCAGGATTCAAGTCCAGTAGATTACTAGCAAAGGTTGAAAGTTCAGCAGGTTACTAGTAAAGGCTGAATGTCCAGCAGGATACTGGTAAAGGTGGAAAGTCCAGCAGGTTACTAGTAAAGGTTGAAAGTCCAGCAGGTTACTAGTAAAGGATGGTCTGTATAGCCTTGGGAGGCATAATGTAGTTGAGGAAATTGCCGGATCCATCATTCACAGATACATTCACTTCAAAATCACCTCTGGAACAAAATTTCAAGATAAACATTTGTGGCACCGTCCTGATTTCTTCCTCAGTGTTAGAATACCCATTGTTTAGGAGATCAAGGCATGGAAGTATTATGGGAAATTTAAAAAAAGGTCAGTACTGAACTTGTTAAAAAATGGGCCAAGAAAGACAGAAATGGATGGATGACACAGGCAGTAAAAAAAGATCTGATCTCTAATAACTAAGTGGAACCTCCGAGAAAGATATAATCCACAAAGAAAGACGTAGATTATGATATATACATAAGGACCATAAATTCAGCAACCCTGGAAATCTAATCAGCCAAAAGAAACTACGAAAGAAAACTTACTGAAAATATAATGGAAGATACGGAGTCTTTCTCTTCCTGCATAAGAAGTAAAACCAAAACAAAAGACTCGGTAGGTCTCCTAAAAAATGAGATCAATCAAGTTATAATTGACACTAAAACAGTAGCCAATAATCTGAACGAATTATTTACATCAGTGTTCTGACTAAAGAGTTTAGACAACATACTAATACCAACACAAATGCTCGAAGCAGGCGAAGAGAAAAAGCATAATTACCTTGTAGCAGATTGACGAAGAAAAGTATCTTGGAGTCAGAATACACCAATCACTGAATGTTACACAGCAAGTGTGAGCTGCAGTAAAAAAAAGCTAACCTTACCTTACGAATAGTTAAGCGAACCTTTTGCTTCAACGAAAATAAGGTAGTTATTCAACTGTTTAACTCTTTGGTGTGCTTCCACTGGCATTATTATATCCAAGCATGCAGACCTCATCTACAGACAGACAGAGCCCCTCAGGTTAAAGTTCAAAACCAGGCAACAAAAATCATTGCAGAACTAAATCAACTTTCATACCACGAACGATTGAGGGCCACAGAGCTTACAACACTGCAAATCAGACATGACAGGACTGATCTCATCGAAACTTTTAAAATATTGAACAATTTGAAGGATATTTATCCAGACCACTTCTTGAAAAGGTCAGATGTAACACGAATAAGGAACAGCGGTTTCAAGTTCAACAAGCCACAATGCAGGAGAGAAAACATGAGAAGCTTTTTCACCCATAGGTTTATAAACCTCACCGAAGTCCTAATTGTCAAAACACTGCTGCAATTTAAGATCCGGGTCGATAAAAATCATCAGGACAAATCGGGGGACTTTGACAAGGTGCTTGCTTCCTGTCCTCATCGAGACCACTAGCGAGATGGCCACTTTAGGTAAACTCAGGGAATAGAAAGGGCATTTTGGTTTAATGACCTTCCATACACAAAGGGCCATGAAGTTCAACAGGCTAGTGTATCACCTGTTCATATACTATTCAACAACAGAAATAAAAGAACCAAGAGTGATCAATATTGTGGCCACTGATACAGTGATGAAATTTTTTGGGGGGGAATTTGCCAAATTTTTTTGTAAATCCAGAGAAGAGTTACGAATTGCTAAACACATACGTACCTCAGTTGTCGGAATGTATACATTGTGTGGTTCATTCACAGAGAGATGTATGCATACTTACTGCAGCACATTCTCCAAAAATTATAGTATTTATAACAACCATTTGGTCAAACGTACTAAAACTCAAATTTTGTACGTTTGCCGAAATTTTGGGAGTTCAAAAACGTGAACATTGTGAACTCTCAAAAAGTTTGTTTTTTATTATTAAATTAGCCTAAATATCATTCTAAGAAGTTGAAAATGTAACTGAAAAACCTACCTACCTACTTTGTGCTACCTTGTGGCGGTTCCGAGGCTCAACGTCCCCGCGACCCAGACTCGGACCAGGCCTTCTGGCTGGTCAACTAGTCAACCAGGCTGTTGGACACGACAGTTCACAGCCTGACATATAAATCACAGCCTGGTTCATTAGGTATCCTTTGGAGGTGTTTATAGAGTTTCTCGCTTGAACTCCATGAGATGTCAGCTGGTTATGCCCCTTATGTGTAGCGGGAGTGTCAAAAAGTCTTGGACCCTTACTGTTGATAGAGTTCTCCCTCAGTGTACCTATTGCATCTCTACTTTTTCAACCAGAATATTTTGCACATCCTGCCATGCCTACTTGTCTCATGTGATGTTATTTTCGTGTGCAGATTCGGAAACTGTCAATTTAATATTTTTAATTTGTAAATTATTATTTCTCTCTCTCGTCGGCACTCTAGAGAACACAGATTTAGAACTTTAAATCGGTCCCAATAATTTGGATGTTTTATAAAGGGGATTCTAGCAGTAAAGGATCTATGTACGCTCTCTCATGAATTTCTCCAGCTTAGAAAGGGGTTATTAGTATGCAACAATATTCCACCCCAGAGAGCACTAGTGTGTTGAAAAGTATCATCATTGGTATGGCATCTCTTGTTTGAAAGGTTCTTGTTATCAAACCTATCATTTTTTTGCAGTCATGACAGCTACATCGCTTTCGCTTTCAGGGCCAAATGAAGGGTTTAGCGAGCTGGGGGACGAAGAACTTTAGGACGAGGATGAAATCTCAGGAAACAGGAAGAGGGCAGCGATGAGAAGGGCAGAAAGATCAGTGGCCTATCCACTGTGGATTGGAGTAGTCGTTTGTCTTCTAGTATTTTGATCCAGTTTTCTTGTTTATTCATAAGGCATCAGGCTGCTTGGCGGCCTGGAAGGCTTGGTGGCGAGTTGAGGGTGAGGAGGAGTGGCTCCGTCTTGTCGAAGTTGGCTTGATGGTGTGCTGTCTCGGTGGGTATGTGTTGGTAGATGCAATCTTCTTTCTTAGTTCTTCTTACCGATGTTTTGACTTCTTTTTCTTGTTTGGCTCTTCGGTCTTTTCAGGCTTCAGGTAGGTCTTGCTACGTGTTGAAAAGGAAGAACTGGCGTTCGAGTTTTCATCGGATTGGTAGTCCTTTGGGGGTGTTACGTTGAGGAGAGTGTGAAGTCCCAACCGAGATGTCATCGTCTGATGAAACAGCTTAATACAAGTTGCTATAAGCTTTTGGAGGTTGAGTAGCATCAGCAAGATCTGTCGCTGAAGTAGAAGGTTCTGTGGGCTCCCGGACGATGGGTGGATCTATATCAGAAGTCGATAGATGAAAAAGGGCTGCTTCCATTGTAGTAGCTGTCTCAGCGGGCCTGACATCTGCAGACAGCAGGTCAGTAAGGGCGGCCTCGTTCACAGTGATGATCAGGTCAGGAGTTGGAGGAGAGCTTTTGACTGGAGTCGGAGTGGTGTAGACTACGTCGGGTACGGTGAATGTTGGGGGACCATTCACAGAGTAGAGGATGTTCAGGATCCTCACATATTCTTGTGGATTGGAGCCAGCAATCATCCTGGGTATTGTTGATAAAGCGTGGATCGTGCTCTACAGTGATTATTCCGGGAGAGATGTTGATGGAGACTGCTGGTTTGATGGATGGCTGGTGGTCTAGGAGCTGAGTCCCCATTGGTTGATTCGCTGTGTAGTGGCTCCACCTCCGCCCGGAAGCTCGAGAAAGATGCATTGTGTTCTTTAAGGGCAAGGTCTTCAGACATGATTACTCCTAGAACCTTTACATTGCTTATTCTTTCTATAGAGTGATCTGACTGCGTTTTTTATATAGTTTCCGTTTTTATATTTTCGTTTTCATCCATAGCGAAGGAGCTGGAACTTATCTTCATTACACTTCATAGTATTATCTGTGGCCCATTGAAAGACCCAATTAATATCAGATTGGAGATTTGCTGTGTAATCTCGCATGATAATCCTAGTGTCGTCTGTAAGTGATGATACAGTGCTATGGTTTGTATCCATGTCTATGTCTGATATGAGGATGAGAAGAAATACTGGAGGAAGTACGGCACCTTGGGGGAGTGAGCTTTTCACAATAGATGATCAGAATTTTACTTTGTTGACTATTACACTCTAGGTTCTGTTCATTAGGAAGTTAAAGCTCCGTCTCCATACTTAGCCCGTAATTCCTTTTGAGCGCACTTTGTGTGCAATAACACCATGGTCACATTTGTCGAAAACATTTGTAAAGTCTGTGAATATTACATCTGCGTTTTGCTTGTCTTCCATGGTACCTAAAGCCATGTCATAGTGAACTAGCAATTGTGAGAGGCAGGAGCGCCCCTATTCTGAACCTGTGTTGCCCGGGGTTATGTAGATGTTGTGATTCCATGTGATTTGTAATCTAACTTTTTAGCACTCGGTTCATAGACTTTTATGATGAGTGAAGTTAGAGCTATTGGTTTATATTTTTTACATCTACTTTACTATCTCCGTTGTGAAGTGACGCACTCTGCGCTGTTTTAAGTACGTAGGGGATAACACCAGTATTTAGAATCGGACTCCAAAATGTTCAAAATAATGTCCAAAAACAAAATGTTTAGTTCCTGTGATAGTGGTGTTTTGCACTTCATGACGAATATAGAATTCCAGAAGTCTGGGCTTGATGTAGAGTTCATGGGCATGCTGTCTATTGTAACTTCAAAGTCCAGTGGGGTTAGGGTGACATCTGGAATATGATTCGATGTTGGTGTCACATTCACGAAGAATTTGTTTGGATCATTGATCTTCAATGTTTTCATGGGATCACTGAAAGCAGAATCCTAATGAAGCCTCAGTATTTCACTCATTTATTTGTTGTTATCTGTGAAAGTTCCATCACGCTTGTGCAAAGGCCCAATGCTGGATGTAGTTTTTGTACTAGTTTTTGCATTGGAGAAAAAGTATTTCGGATTCCTCTCTATTTCACTCATGCCTTTTGCTCTCTTTGCTTCTCCTGGACTTTATATGATTCTTGAAGCTTGAGCTCGCTCATTTCTATTTCTCTACATAGCCTTCCTCGTCCTTGTTGGGATAGTGTAGAGCGATTGAGATGTTCTGCGGTTGGTTTTCTTCACCTATAGAGGGTGCGCCGTTCTCGTTCCAATTTGCATCTTTTTCTCTCATTTTCTTAGTGGTATGTGCCTTCCACATATTTATAGGGCTACTGTGCCTATTTTATCGAAGCTCTGGTTTAAGCCTGCATTATCTAGCTGTTCTTCCCAACATATTTCTGTGAGGTCTTGGTTTGTTTGTTCCCAGTTAATCAATTTGTTATGAAAATTGAATTTGCTGAATTCTTTTCCTCTTGGATTTGGGATTAGCTGAACAGGTCCATGCTAATCTAAACTGGCCAAGCAATCCTAGGCCTAACGAGCAGCCCTAGGCATATATATATATATATATATATATATATATATATATATATATATATATATATATATATATATATATATATATATATATTTTTTTTTTTTTTTTTTTCGAGCCTCTAACAAAATTAATAGTACAAAACGAACTTTTGGGGGGTCTAACAGGCCATATTTGTATGTTAAACCAAATAGTTGCTATAAGTACTTTCAATTTAGGAGCATGGGTTGACGTTTTCATACAATGAAAGTTTAAGTTTACCCATAGCTACGAAAGTATATCATTAAGTTTAAAGCGATGCAAAATGCGGTCTCGTCGATTTTAGCATTGTATATGCCAAAACTTACACTAACATTTAACTTAATTTAGCATCTAATCTAATTTCAGCCTAATGATTGGCGTTCCTTACTTGTTGAGAGCAACGACAACGGTGCGTCCTGACGGGTCGGTGAAGGCGACAGTTTCCACGTCAACACTGGAGGTGGCGGAGTATATGCGCTTAGCATCAGGGACCACGAACTTGCTGAAGTGACCAAGTCCATAGAACATTGGCTGCTTGTAGAACTCTCCTGCATTCTGTGATGTATACATATAACCTGTATTTTTCGTAAGAGATCAAGATGACAACACATAGCAAACCTTACATACGCCTCTGGAAAGGCGTATCTGTATATTTTCTTGTGAGGAAGTGCCATTATGTAACGTATATGTTAAAACTTTTAATTATGCTATTTTTTTTTTTAACTGTCCAGTGGAAATGTTTTGTACCCAGAGCCAGATTTTTAAGGGGGGGGAGGGGGATTGCCTGGGTCCCACTGCCAGAGGGGTCACTCCCTGGACTTATTTTATAAAAGAAAAGTAATAATTTGTAAATTTGTTTATTATTAAAAAAAAACAAAGTGCACGTGGGGCGTCAGAAAATAGAAAGAATAGTAACTTATACCACTTTAAGCTATATTACAAACATAAAAATGTAGTAAAAGTTATTCTTATTCAATAAAATTGAAAAAAATAAAATCAGACAAACGTCTTCTTTGGAACTGAAGATATTTTTCTCGGACATATGCGGTTTATCCCCATTGTAGTTCACTTTTTTATTTGTCATGTAATTTAATTTCTATGTAGAGGGCTTTCCCCCCCAAAAAAAAAAAAAAAAAAAAAAATTTCAAGTCCCCCTAATGACTAAATCCGGCCCTCATTGTACCCACAACTTAAATATTGTTTACAATCTCACTGTTATTATCTTCAAGCTTAATAGGACTCCTGTTTGAATGTGAGATTAAGTTCGTTTGATTGAAAAATTTAGTGAATGATGCACGTTCAAAATGATTCGTTAGAAAATATTTCAGCAATATTTAACTTTACATATTTAAAGAAGTACACACACAACTCGTTTTCTAAACGTTATTTTTTTAATGAATGTTTAGCTGGGATATGTTGCATTAGATTATATTAGATTTGGTTGGCGTAGATATAGGTTATAGGTTTCTGCATGACCGGATTATAGATGGTTGGGTTAGGTTAAGTAGAGTTTAAAATTCGTTGGAAAAAAGACGTCTTGTGTACAAAGTGACTGGTATCTATACTTACAACGTCCACGATGATGGGAGCGTCAAGGGATCCATGAGTCCAGGTTGGTCCTCCATTCCTGTTGACCGCCATGTTCCAGTCAACCCAGCCCGCCGAGTAGTGGTTAATGTCCTGCACGGATTAAAATTACGTTCATGTGCAGTTATGGCTTCATTAATTTACCTAGCATGGTATTAATTGCAGTGTGATATTAGCTCCCCTAAAGTCATATTTGGAAAAGAAGAAAATGGGGGAGGGGGTGGAGAAAAGATTTACAATTGTATATCATGTGTGAGGCTTCAATCCGTTGTTGTGAGGCTTTAACTTGTTATTGGACTACTAGTGAGGGCTTGCTGAAAGGCTTAACTTTGATTATGAAGACTGGCGTGTGTAGTAAGCTTTTCACGTCTGTTGGATATCTCCACTGCCGTCCACCCTATATATTATTTTTGAACCGTCGTATTTAACCTCAAAAAAGGTGCGATCTTTCATGGTTAACCTTAAGTGTAGTTTTTCAAGATGCTGCTTTTTCTGAATCCTTTTCATTCACCTTTCAGGATCTATATACACAGAACTACTCCTCTTAATGTATATACTAGCAAATACGTATATAATAATGTTATATAATATAATGTAATGTTATATAATATAATGTAATGTTATATAATATAATGTAATGTTATATAATATAATGTAATGTTATATAATGTAATGTATAATCTCATCTTAATGTATATACTTGCGAATATATATATATGTCACTGTTAGTTTTATTTAAACTTTATTACAAAAAAAATGAGTTACATATTTTCTTATTTTATGCATTTGAATTTCCTAGTTTATGACCGCATACTGGTAAATGAAGGCCTGTGTTGAACACTCTGAGGACAAATAATGAGATTGATAATGATTGATAATTGATAATGACACATAATGAATCTTATCTAGGATGGTTTCACTTGTCGGTTTTAATTTCTTTGAAGCAATTGGGATTAATATCACTTTATTCCTTAATAAGAATGTTAGTACAACTAACATCGGGCCATCTTCAATCATATTTTCAATATGATTGAAGATGGGTTAATTTTTTTTTTCAAAATTTCACCTAAAACGTTATTTTTATTGGGGTTTGGAGCATTCAAATAATTTTACCATAGATAATCAGGTAGAACAAATGCACACATTTAAAAAAAAAAATTGATGAAAATTAGTGACAAAAATTTTTCATAAAAAATCAATATAGTTTGACTTAAAACGTATTATACGAATATTTTTACAATGGAAACTAAAAAGAGCAAAAGCTAGGTCAGGATTTTTGCTCCCAATACAAGAACATATAATACCAAAGAGCATCACCCCGCTTCACCCAAATTGTTTCCAATCAATTACTGTATATGGATTTCTTAGTCCTCTATAACCAAATCATTCCAATCATTGAAGTAAAAGACCAGCTGGACGTCTTACCTCTATCATGTAGTGGACGTATTCTTCGACACGATCCCACGAGCCTATGTACACGTTCTTGTGGCCCGTGTCGAAGACACCTGCACAAAATCATTGTGACCATTAGTGCTCCCCATTTATTTTAACATAGATACGAGGCAAATTTATGGAGTTACCTATATGAAGGGTTACGTTTTGTGTGTCAAGAGGTCTCTTCCCAGTCTCGTATATTAGTATTTCTCTTAATGCCGGTTAACGAAAAAATAAACTAAATGTAACACATTACTGGATAAATACTTGGGTGTACAATAGTCACAGTTTGACGTGATAACTTTATCTTGCCTACTAGCCTTGATGATAATCTTCCCTTGCTCAGCCTCGATAATATCTCTACCTTACCAGGCAACGATGATAACCTTACCTTGCCAAGCAACGATGATAACCTTACCTTGCCAAGCAACGATGATAACCTTACCTTGCCAAGCAACGATGATAACCTTACCTTGCCAAGCAACGATGATAACCTTACCTTGCCAAGCAACGATGATAACCTTACCTTGCCAAGCAACGATGATAACCTTACCTTGCCAAGCAATAATGATAACTTATCTTGCCAAGAAACGATGATAACCTTACCTTGCCAAGCAACGATGATAACCTTACCTTGCCAAGCAACGATGATAACCATATCTTGCCAAGCAACGATGATAACTTATCTTGCCAAGCAACGATGATAACCTTACCTTGCCAAGCAACGATGATAACTTATCTTGCCAAGCAACGATGATAACCTTACCTTGCCAAGCAACGATGATAACCTTACCTTGCATCAAGAGGCATAACAGAAAACATAACAGGACAATCACAATACATTCCAAACAAAACAAAGAACAAACACGTACAACAGGTAAAGCAATATGAAAACACCAGGTCAAACGTACAGCACAGAAACAATACAGGAATAAAAACACACACACCAAACCATCCGCCCCGGAACAAACAAAGGGCGAGGCCAAAATAAACAAGCAAAAGACGCAAACCTGAAATCAAAACAGGTACAAACACAACAACACACATGCACTGGCCTGAAGGACCGAGAATATAACAACAGAAAGTACATCAAGAAACATAACAAGACACTTCAGCACAAAACAAATTAATACAAATTTATACAAAGACACTAAAAACCGGCCTGAAGGGCCGACAACAATGAACATAAACATAATGGAACACAGGAAAAAGAAACAACAATACCGGAAATACAAGAAATACAACAAAACAACGGTCATGAGAACAAACATAACACTGGCCTGAAGGGCACACAATAGGTACAACACATTGCAAACAAACCACAGGTCCAAGCACACACCAAACACACAGCAAGCACAACAGACTACTCAAATTTCTCATACTTATCCGGCCACTCCGCCGCCGGGAATCGAACACAATATGCCTCCCAAAGTAACATGACGTCATCCGGAACAGGTTCATTATGAACCGTACGAGGATCAGGCATCAATTCCGGCACACCCACAATAAAACACCGAGCCCGCTGAACCCAGATGGAAGAAGGGCACCACGGAACAGGACGCACGCGTTCAACAATGTCAAACCGCAAAGGATTCTTATCATCATGCGCCCCGCCGGAGGCCAAGACGAGAGGGAGAGGCTCCTTCCCACGAGGCCGGGCAATGGGCAGCGCACTGGGAGCCTCCTCGGTTGCCTCACAGGGCCCCGCATCAACCACCAGACGTTGCACCTCCAGGGACCCCCCACGCTTGGCATCCTTCTTCAGCACCAGCTAGAGGCTGGTGCACCAGAACTCGGCTCGCACCAGAACCCTCACCACCCACGTCTGTAGGAGCGACCACCCCCCACTGCGGAGAACCTTCTGCAGGAGAAAGAACAGGAGGTAAATCATACGCACAACCATCGTCAACAGCTGACACATGGACATCAGCCACCACCAGCGACGTAGAGCGCGAAGCACCCGGAACCACCGCAACATCGCCCGAAGCTCCACCTGCGTCGAAGTCCCCCACATCAGCCCAAGCAGTAGAAGAACGTCTGGAACGCTTGGGCACTGGCCGCACATCCTCACAGCTGGAGGCAGACCCAGAACCACGGGCCTCACAAACCGTGCGAACCGACGCCCGTCGCAGTACGGCAGCAGCCTCAACCACAGGGGGAACCGGGCCGCACACAACAGGACGCTCCGCAGCCCCCCCAACACCCATCACAGCCGTAACACCTGGGGAGGGCGCAGGACCAGGCGCAGCAGCAGGAGACGAGGAAGATGAAGACGACTCGCAGAGACCATCCGGAAGACCCTCGGGAGCAACTGGCACATCGAATTGACCAGCGACAGGAGCCACCGGAAGACCCGGAGGAGGGACAACAACCACCGGGGGCATGTCGGGTGACGCAGGGGGGGGGGGGCCGCATCAGCAGCGAACGGGAGCTGCCCATCATCATCTCCGGAATCCACGCCCTGAGGGAGTGGCGGGAAATCCTCTTCCCGGAACAAGTTAACAGGTGCAGCAGGGGCCTCAGAGCACCCAGCAGCCTGATGCCCTAACTGGCCACATCGGAAACAGGTCCGGGGCTGCCGGGCATAATACACCCGAACGTAGTAACCCAGCAGCCGGACAGAAGATGGGATATCCGACCGCAGGCGCATACCTAAGGTACGGATGTTCGTCTGTTTCCCAGCATACTTCCCCGAGGAAAGCGTGTTCACCTGCACACTGATGACTGCACCATACCTCCCGAAGAAGCGCCGGAGAAGGTCTTCAGGGAACTCCAGGGGCGCACCGTGTACACTGACATAAGTCAGGGCACCACTGCGGTCCGGGACCCCAACAGAGCCAGCGCCATCCGGCAACTGCAACAAACGCCCTTCGTACCGACGGAGGAAGTCCCGATACTCCTCCTCCCTCACGAACTTGATAATCACCCGGTAGGCCGTAACAAGCTCAACTCCATAGACAGCCTCCACCGGGACACGAAGCATGTCACACATCACCAACTCAATGGCTGGATAACCAGTCTTACACGAGAACTCCAGTCCCACGGAATTCACACGCAGAACAGGAGGAATTGGAAGGCCCCCCATGACAGAACTGCCATGTCAGCACGCAGCCAGGCAGGCAACAACACTGGGAGGGCAGTGACGCCCACACTACCTGGCGACCAAAATCAACCGACCGTTTAAGTGGTTGGGTACCATTCGTTCCCCCCGTCCTGTTTCCTGATTCCTTCCAATTCATTATCCTGACCCCTACCAGTGCCATATAGTCCTGATGATTTTGCGCTTTCTGCTGATTTTTCCCTTCCCCTTCCTATAATTCCTAACTGATATCTCCACCAAACTTTAGATTGTAGGTGAAAATCCACTTCTATAGTGTGATCGTTTCCCATTACGAGGTAGCGCAGTTATTGTACCTAATGAAAAATAAATAGGTGAGACATATATAAATTTATAAAGAGAAGTGTGTAAAAATCATAAAGGTCTAAATAACTTAATTTATAACAATTTTAGCCTGCAATCCATTCGTGGTAACGGTGGATTGTTACCACGGGCATCCGCTGTTAAATTGTTTTTGTATCTAAGTTGGTACCTAAATTGTTTTTCACTAATTTTGCTGATAGGGGTGACGTGATTCTCAAGTGAAATAGTTTAAAATTGGTGAACCGATTCCCTAGTTATGAGCGTGCCTCTGAGGTTCGGTTCGGTGATGAACGTTTAATTGCTTTTTATTGAAGTGGTAGTGTTCAATACCTATTCCTTTTATTATCGAATCAGTGACGAAATTACTGCGATTAATAACAACAATATTATCGCATCGCAGGAATTAGGGGCGCTCTTTCAAACCAAAATCTATTTGCACAGAATTCCATTTTTTATAGGTCCATAAAATTATCACCAGTTGAACTTTAGTACCAGGCTACGTAACACCTAAGTGCTCCATAACTTATATAATTTATTTTCATATGTCCTAGGGTGTTGTAGATTGATAAATACTTTGTAAAGGATCACTCCACAAGCCTCCATGACAACCTTACCTTGCCAAGCCTTGATGATAATCTTACCCATCCAAGTTTTAGTGATATCCTTAACTTGACAAGCCTCTGTGATAACCTTGCCTTGTGAAGACTTGATGATAGCCATACCTTGACAAGTCTTGATGATACCCTCACATTAACAAGCTTCGATGATAGCCTTACCCTGACAAGTCTCGATGATAGCCTTACCTTGACAAGTCTTGATGATAGCCTTACCTTGACAAGCCTCGTTGAGAGCCTTACCTTGACAAGCCTCGATGATAGCCTTACCTTGACAAGCCTCGATGATAACCTTATCTTGACAAGCCTTGATGATAGCCTTACCTTGACAAGTCTCGATGATAGCCTTACCTTGACAAGTCTCGATGATAGCCTTATCTTGACAAGTCTCGATGATAGCCTTACCTTGACAAGTCTTGATGATAGCCTTACCTTGACAAGCCTTGATGATAGCCTTACCTTGACAAGTCTCGATGATAGCCTTACCTTGACAAGTCTCGATGATAGCCTTACCTTGACAAGCCTCGATGATAGCCTTACCTTGACAAGCCTTGATGATAGCCTTACCTTGACAAGTCTCGATGATATTCTTACCTTGACAAGTCTCGATGATAGCCTTACCTTGACAAGCCGCGATGATCGAGAGCCTTACCTTGACAAGCCTCGGTGTAAAGAAGAAATCTCTCTGGAGAGAGCGCCTGGGTCTGGTCCAGAACATCAGCGCTCACGAACCTGTCAGAGTACCAGTGAACCGCTGTACCGTCTATGTACTTAGCACAGTCAGGGTCGTCCAGCATCTGTGAGGAGAGTGTTTAGTGTTCATATAGCAAGTATTGGTGAAGGGAGGGAGATACAAATTTGCGCTGAGAGTTGTACCTCATTTCTATGTGTATTAATATTGAGTATGCTTTAATCCAGGACTGCTTTATATTGCTTTAAACACAGTTACGGCCTCGCTCCTGTGCCAGATAAATCCAATACGGGCTCACTATAGCCCGTGTTTCTTGGAACTTTTGTTCCGAGTAACTGAATCTAAAAGAACAACAACAATCCCGGAGTATCCAGCATCTGGGCGCCCTCATAAACACTATCAGTCAGTGTCCTCCCCCGTGACAGCAGCCACATAGTAAGAACTAACGATTTTTATGCGAGCTCTGCACACAGTATATCCTTTCACGGCCAAAGATCACATTCGCTCCAAAAAATCTATCACTTATGGGTTATTCATGCCCGTGCCACCACTTGGGTGGCTTAATCTACTTCATCAATCAATCATCCTGGAATATGTTGAAATTATATTTACAGGTTTGTCAGTAGGCTAGTGTTATGGCCTAAATCCTTCAGAGGCTGGAAATCCTGCCTTTAACACCAACTAAAACAGGAAGCAGTCGTGACATCAATATTGATTTAAGCATTTAATAAAATGTTGATGAGTACTTATAATTGTCTTTGAACATTAAAAAAAAATAAAATAAAATAAAAAATCATTTTTATTTTTACTTTTTATTACCATTCTGGTAATAAAAGCCTTCGTGCGGGTGATGGGGTAGTGAGAACCAGAATTATCAAAGACCGAAGCTAACAAATAATACAGAAATAGTTTCCTAAAGACCTACCGGCACGACGTACCAGGGAAGAGTGTCCCTGTTGAAGTCATCAACCATCATCTTTAGACGTCGCATCCCAGCAGCCTCCAGCGTGGGCCCCAAGTTACCCTTGAGCCAGTCTCGCATGTCCTCAGCAGACCAGCCTAAGCAGTTAATGGCCCACTACCGAAAGAAAAACAAGTACGTATCACCCCCACAAACACTGTCGTAATGCCTTAACATTATAGTAACTATGATGGATATTAACAATGTTAAAATCATATTTATCATTTTTAGAGGATATCTCCTTAATCTTGGGAACAGATGAAGTATATTATCAAGAGCTGACGTTCAGCAACTATAACATCAACTGATGTTCATCAGCCTTTATGAGATACAATACTAAGAAACTTACATCTGACTCGTAACAGAGCGGTTCATTCTGGGGGGTGAGGCCCCACATCTCGGCTCCCTCTGCTTCATACGCCTCTACGAACCTGACCGTATTTACAACCACAGGAGCAGTTTAGTTGGCAGTATGATTTACGCTCTCGTTGCACAGTAGCCTACTGACCAACTTAAATCCAGGACTAAAGAAAACAGTGAATAGACACCGAGAAAATGGGATACATCTCGGTGTATATATCATGACCGCCAACTCCTGAGTAGTAGGGATGGCAGCGCAGCGACGATTGAGATTTTTTTGGGCCAGTTGTTCATATACCACCAGTGGTTCCAGGTAAATTTTGCCCAGTCGTCCATACGCCGCCAGTGGTTCCAGGTAAATTTTGCCTAGTCGTCCATATGCCGCCAGTGGTTCCAGGTAAATTTTGCCTAGTCGTCCATACGCCGCCAGTGGTTCCAGGTAAATTTTGCCCAGTCGTCCATACGCCGCCAGTGGTTCCAGGTAAATTTTGCCTAGTCGTCCATACGCCGCCAGTGGTTCCAGGTAAATTTTGCCTAGTCGTCCATACGCCGCCAGTGGTTCCAGGTAAATTTCCCAGTCACTCATATGTTACAGGGTTTCCTTAGAAGTTTGTTAAGAAATATTCAAAATTTTTCAGTTGTTACTAAGAATAAACTTTACGGACAGTTTTTGTCTGTTTTAGAAAATCACTCATTTAGAGTTAAAGAGTTCTTATGGGGGAAATTCAAGACCGAAAATCACTCATCTAGAGTTAAAGAGTTCTTATGGGAGAAATTCAAAATTTTTCAGAGATCAGTTTTATGAAAATATTTCAGAGTTCATATAATCTTAGGAGGTTATTTAAGAGTTTATGACCGAAATTTATATAAAAAAAAGACCATTTTCAGAGTATATGCTCATAAAAGTTTTGTTAAGGAAAATAGACATCTTACCAGTAAGTTTTAGTTTTATACCCATTTACAGCTATTTCACCAGTAAAAGACCTAAACTATTCAGAGTCCAGTAGAAATCCGAAAATAATCAGAGTCCACTAAAAGACCCAAAATAAACAGAGTCCAGTTCATGACCGAAAATTAGGCAGAGTCCGTTTTAAGACTGAAATTTGACAGAGTCCACTTTAAGACCAAAATTCGGTCTTGAATTTCCCCCATAAGAACTCTTTAACTCCAAATGAGTGATTTTTGGTCTTGAGTTTCCCCCATAAGAACTCTTAACTCCAAATGAGTGATTTTCTAAAACAGACAAAAGCTGTCCATGGAGTTCATTCTTAGTAAGAACTCTGAATTTTTTTTCATTTTTCTTAGCAAACTTCTAAAGAAACCCTGTGATATATGAGTGACTGGGAAATTTACCTGGAACCCCTGGCGGCGTATGGACAACTGGACCCAAAAATTCTCAATTGTCGCTGCGCTGCCATCTCTACTACTCTTCTGTATCCTTCAGTGTATATTGAAAGTACTAACACCAAAGATTCTTCATTGTTGCTAACAATTTGATATACATATTTTTGCTAAGAGAAGGAAGGGAAGGAATAATCAGGGAAATGAGCCAAGCTCTTTAATTTCCACTATATAGCACTTGGAGTTGATCAGAAAAGGATTTGGGATGGGACGGGGGGAAAGAATGGTGCCCAACCATTTGGGCAGTCGGGGATTGAACGCCGACCTGAATGAAGCGAGACTGTCGCTCTATCCTCCAACCCAAGTGGTTGGGTTGCTAAGAAGGGGAATGAAATTCTCACACGTGCACACACACACACACACACACACACAGATAAAGATGGGGGCCTTGTAGCCTGGTGGATAACGCGCAGGACTCGTAATTCTTTGGCGTGGGTTCGATTCCCGCACGAGGCAGAAACAAATGGGCAAAGTTTCTTTCACCCTGAATGCCCCTGTTACCTAGCATTAAATAGGTACCTGGGAGTTAGTCAGCTGTCACGGGCTGCTTCCTGGTGTGTGTGTGTGGTGTTAGAAAAAAAGTAGTTAGTAAACAGTTGATTGACAGGTGAGAGTGTGTGTGTGTGTGACATTGCCACGTCATCTGAATCTCTATTTATGCATAATACGTATCCTATATAATCTTTAAACCACGAGTCTGGGCACTACATAACAGCTAAGCTGTTCTTTAGTGCATTAATACTAATCATTGTAGTCTAACAATTAATAGTAAATTTATATTAATCGATTAATTTTGATTGATGGAATATGTAATTAAAACCCTAACACTATCCCCCACATCATGTTCACCACCCGACACTATCCCCCACGTCATGTTAACCACCTGACGCTATTCCCCATATTATGTTAACCACCCGACACTATCCCTCACATCATGTTAACCACCTGACACTATCCCTTACGTCAAGTTCACTACCCAATACTATCGAACACTCACTTGACGATATAATTGGCCCAAGGTTGCCACATCTCCTTCAGCAATATTCCTGACCCGTTGAACATGCCGTTGGTCTTCATCCAGGTCGGCGAGGACCAGGGTGACCCGAACAGCTTCACCGGTAGCTCCGACAGCTCCTTGGCGCGCAGGATCAACGGGATCTGTCGGGAAAATATATATCTACTGGTCACTAAAGCTTTTTCTCAGTGTCTTAATTTTACTTGTGATGTGTTTAGACTAGTTATGGTAACCATCTGATGAGTTTTGTATTATGTGGAGATGTTTTCACTATAAAGTATTGGTTAGTAATCGCACGCTCTAATATTGTCTTTAAAGAGTGAATTAGTAGGATAATGTTTGTGTATTTCGATCCCATATAATTTGGAGACAAGCCATCCTGTGGAATATTTTCAATGTTATGTAAATTATCTTATATGGAATTAAGCATATATGAAATTATGTGGCCATAGGCTACTGGGAACACAGGGCCATGTGGGTGACACGTGGCAATTAACAATATTGATATATTGAAAAAAAATTATAGTACAGTAAATAGATTTGAGTAAATTTTGTGTTTTTTCGTAAATTATTCCAGTCAAATGAATGAAATATTTGCAAATGTATTATTGCCTTTACAGTTGAATTTAAAGTCTTGACTAAGACAATGTTTGGAAAATATTAAGGGCCAGTGCCTATAGCTGTACTTTCTGTATTTATTATCATCGTTTCAAAAACACAAATTAATGGGTCAACAATTTACAGGTTGGTGAAAGCCACTGATGCCACTCTGTGCCGCAATTAAACCTCTATCCGCACTGGGAGCATAGTTAACATCAGGCAGTACTGACATCCTCTCACTGCTGTTGAGCTCTCCTTTATTTTGAACATTTTTGGTCATGTTACCCAAAGTTGCAATTTTGTAGCTTAGAATAGGCTTCACTGCTTTATTCAGTTTTGTAAATAAAATAATACACAAAATAAAAAGGATTAAATAATAAACTATTATAGATAATAGTTATAGATAATAATATTTGACAGCAATAATTTCTGTCAATTTGTTAATGTTAGTCCGCGATAAATGTTTCCTACAATGAGCTAAATGTATCGCTTACTTTTAATTTATCATTTGAAAAACAATAAAACCAATATATTAAAGATACAACTTGCATTTTCTCTGCTATCACCTTGTAGTTGTAATCCTCGTCAGTTAGACTCCAGTATACAAGGTCCACATCGCCTTCCACGTCGTCGTAAGAGTAGGGTCTGGGAGAGAAGTCGCAGCCAGCGATGGGGATGCGACACAGGTTGTATCTTAGTCCTTCAGGAGCAAAGTAGGATCTGTTTGGGGGTAAATAATGACATATATATATATATATATATATATATATATATATATATATATATATATATATATATATATATATATATATATATATATATATGTCGTACGTAGTAGCCAGAACGCACTCTTCAGCCTACTATGCAAGGCCCGATTTGCCTAATAAGCCAAGTTTTCATGAATTAATTGTTTTTCGACTACCTAACCTAACTTTTTCGGCTACCTAACCTAACCTAACCTATAAAGATAGGTTAGGTTAGGTTAGGTAGGGTTGGTTAGGTTCAGTCATATATCTACGTTAATTTTAACTCCAATAAAAAAAAAATTACCTCATACATAATGAAATAGGTAGCTTTATCATTTCATAAGAAAAATATTAGAGAAAATATATTAATTCAGGAAAACTGGGCTTATTAGGCAAATCGGGCCTTGCATAGTAGGCCGAGAAGTGCGTTCTGGCTACTAGGTACGACATATATATATATATATCGTACCTAGTAGCCAGAACGCACTTCTCAGCCTACTATGCAAGGCCCGATTTGCCTAGTTTTCAAGTTTTCCTGAATTATTATATTTTCTCTAATTTTTTTCTTATGAAATGATAAAGCTACCCATTTCAATATGTATGAGGTCAATTTTTTTTATTGGAGTTAAAATTAACGTAGGTATATGACCGAACCTAACCAACCCTACCTAACCTAACCTAACCTATCTTTATAGGTTAGGTTAGGTTAGGTAGCCGAAAAAGTTAGGTTAGGTTAGGTTAGGTAGTCGAAAAACAATTAATTCATGAAAACTTGGCTTATTAGGCAATCGGGCCTTGCATAGTAGGCTGAGAAGTGTGTTCTGGCTACTAGGTACGACATATATATATATATATATATATATATATATATATATATATATATATATATATATATATATATATATATATATATATATATATATATGCATATTTCTTTGTGTGATTTTGATTATGAGGCTATTTCAGTGGCGTCTCATTGTCGACTCTACCATATAAGGGAATTGCATCAGCTGGAAGTAGTGTGCGCATTATTCCCAGTTTAGCGTCTTGTATCTTGTATTTATTTCTATTTATGATGATTCTCGTTATTGATTTATTTACTGTGTAATGTAATTTAAAACATCTTGAGATTCAGACTTGTTTTGGAGTGATTAGATCAGTATATACTAGTGTCTGGGAGAAGTTTTGTCTGATAGTTTTGGTACTGTGTGGAAACCACGCTTGCAAGCGTGAGCGAGTCATTGGTTGTTAGGTACTAGATTTTATCGCAAGTGTGTCTTGAGTTTCATAGATAAGTCTGCATGTCTTTCCGTTTTATATTTAGCAGTTGCTTACTTGATCTGGTGAGTTAATTATCCATGTATTATATCATCTAAGAGTGTATCATTAGTAAATTTGTGCCTATAAGAAGATTACTGGATCCATCCTTGATTATTGTACTTGTATGTACAGTAGCTTTTGTTTCCCCCATAAAGTCATTGATGTTATACATTAGACAGTATTATTGTTTATCCCTAGGCACTTTTGACTTTTGTAAGTCAAAAGTGGTCAGATATTTTACTTATTTACCACTGTATAATAACATGAACCGTACTGATACTGGCGGGGGTTATAACAGAAGGCAACTGGGAGAAAACGTCAAACTCGTGATCCCTGTGTGAATATGCTTACTTGAGGAAGTACTCCTGAGCTTCTGGCGGGAGACCAACGACGTTCATACCTGTGGCGTCGGTAAAAGAACCACCGAAGCCAATAATGGTCTGGTACGCATCCCCTGGGTTCACTGTTACCACCACAGCATCTGTAGGGACATCACGTCTACAGGTAATCTCTGTGTTTCCAAGTTGAGGTTCTTAAATGTGACATAAGTTTTGCCAGATATATCTATTTTGGCAAAGCTTTTTTCACATTAATGTAAGCTTCGGCAGGTATATTTATTTTAGATATACCTGGCAAGGCTTATTTAAGCCTTGCCAGATATATATGAATTTTGGACAAATGTTAAAATACATATTGTGAATTAGTCAAATGTTTTGATTTATGACTTTCTGTAAGTATTACAGGGACAAAATTTATATACAGTTCTTTTGGCGCTTTGATTACGTCCTTACATTGGTCATTCTGCCAATCACACATCCTTTATCAACATAATGCAACTTAGCTTCTGTTCTTTTAGATCGAGCATTCTCTCTTTCATGCACTTGATAGTCTAAGGCACAAGCCCCAACCCCCTCTTAACAAGACTTGAACACATTCAGATCCCCATCTAAGGCACCAGCCCCTTCCCCCTCCTCACAAGACGCGAAGCCTGTCTAAGACACCAACCCCCCACCCCCATCGTGTTACAAGATATGGACCATTCGGAACCCCGATTTCTGCCAGCATTAATCACTTACCAGGTGTTTCATCGCTGGAGACGGGGAAGGTCTCCACCTTGAACCTGAGACCTGCCTCGTTGGTGGTGACGAGGGTGAAGCTGCCTTCCGCAGGGAAGTCGATAATGCCCGGCTGGTCGCAGTAAGAGGCATCACAGACACACACTATGCCATATGCCTCCTGACGAGCGTTGCATTCATCTAGGGGACAAAAATAAATACAAATATAATAATAAATAAGTGCTAACTATTCAAATATTTGGATACTGTTGTCACATGCAGTATTATATATATATATATATATATATATATATATATATATATATATATATATATATATATATATATATACATATATATGAGTGAAAACTCAAACCCCAAAGTGACTCGAACCCATACTGCCAGGAGCAACGCAACTGGTATCTACAGGACGCCTTAATCCGCTTGACCATCACGACCGGACAAAAAGAAGTGATAGCCGAAGCTATTTGAACCACTTCTCCGCCGGCACTCGGATGGTAATCTTGGGCATAGCATTTTATCAAATCAGATGTGTAGTGCCTCGCAGATGTCAAGCCGCCTGCTATCGCCGTACCTATCGATGATTTCTGTGTTGTTTGTTAAGATTTCTCTGGTGATGGTCTGGTTGTGGGAAGGGATTATATGTTCATTGATGGCTCCCTGTTGCTTATGCATTGTTAGTCGCCTAGAAAGAGACGCTGTTGTCTTGCCTATATACTGAGTTCTTTGGGGCTTACAGTCCCCAAGTGGGCATTTAAAGGCATTGACGACGTTGGTCTCCTTCAAAGCGTTCTGCTTGGTGTCTGGCGAGTTTTTCATGAGTAGATTGGCCGTTTTTTTTGTTTTATAATAAATTATTGTATTTTCTGATTTTTGTCTGCAGGGATGACGTTCCTATCAACAATATCTTTCAGGACCCTTTCCTCCGTTTTATGAGCCGTCGAAAAGAAGTTCCTGTAAAATAGTCTAATTGGGGGTACAAGTGTTGTGTTGGTTGACTCTTTAGAAGTTGCATGGCGTTTTACCTTTCTTTTTATGATGTCTTCAAAGAAACCGTTAGAGAAGCCGTTGTTGACTAGGACTTGCCTTACTCTACCTTACCATGCCCTTGCGCCACCTGCTGTTCAACAAATCCCTTGAGTGTCATACCTTCCCTGATATCCTTAAAAAAGCAAGAGTAACGCCAGTTCATAAAGGAGGTAATCCGGCAGACATAAACAATTTTAGACCAATATCAAACCTACCCATACTATCAGAAATATTTGAAAAAATTATCTACAAACAGCTCTACTTCTATCTCGTAAAATTCGACATCTTAAGCCCCTGTCAGTTTGGCTTCCGCTCCCAAAAGAGTTTCAACGATGCAATTATTAGTCTCCTTGATATAATTTACTCAGCCCTTGACAAAAATGAGTTTCCGATTGGACTCTTCATTGACCTGGGAAAGGCCTTTGATACTGTTAATCACAATTACCAATTACGTAAACTCCATAATTATGGAATCCGAGGCCATGCACTGGACTATATCCAATCCTATCTTAGTGATAGACACTAATGTGTAGCCATCAATAATATAACTTCTCCCACTGTGCCAATAACCGTTGGAATGCCACAGGGCAGCAACTTGGGACCTTTTCTATTTCTTATATACATCAATGATCTGCCTAATGTCTCTAACATTCTGAAACCTATTTCGTTTGCTGATGTTACTACCCTCATCTACTCTAACCCCAACCCACATACACTAAATTATGTTGTTAATAATGAACTAAAAAAAGTCCACTTATGGATGACAACCAACAAACTAACACTTAACACAGAAAAGACCTACTACATCTTATTTGGAAGCAAATCTACAAATGCAATTCAGCTTCAGATAGACAATGTAAACATTATCAGTAAAAATGATGGAAAGTTTCTTGGCCTATTCCTAGACAAGAGACTCAACTTCAGCACCCACATACAACACATAACTAAGAAAGTCTCTAAAACAGTTGGTATACTCTCCAAAATCATATATTATGTACCTAACTCTGCTCTCATCTCTCTATATTATGCACTAATCTATCCCTATCTCAACTATGGTATCTGTGCATGGGGTTCAATCACTGCAAACCACCTCAAGTTCATCATCACCCATCAAAAATCTGCTATCAGAATAATAACAAATTCTGCTTCCAGACAACACTCAGCGCCCTTGTTTAACTCCCTAAACATGCTAAACATAATCTCACTCCACAAATTCTCTTGTGTCAGCTACATTTACAAAATCTGTTCTTAAATGCAAATCCTGCTCTGAAACTCTCCCTGGATAGATGTAATAGGACCCATTATCACCACACCAGAAATAAATATCTCTTTGATATCCTCAGAGTCAAACTTAATCTGTGTAAACACTCTATGCAAATAAGGGGACCCAGTCTATGGAACTCACTCCCTAATGAATTGAAAAGTTATCCAACTTTTGCGTCATTCAAAAACAATACTAAAAAGTACCTAATTTCATCTTCATAGTTTTTTACTTTTTGCTTTAAAATTGCACTGTATCTATTGCTACCCAATCTCCCAATCTTTATGTACCCAATCCGAACTTCTTTACCATTGTGATCATTGCTGTCTTCTTATATGTGCTATCAATCTGCTGTATGGTGTCTATTAATCTTGTTTAAATTACCAATCAAGCTTTCAATGTAATCAATCAGAGCTTTATTATACCAATGTGCTTTAATATACTTACTAATCTCTCTCATCTCATTTTTCTTCTTGCAATGTATCTGTTATCATTTTATTAATTCTGCTAGAATTTACCTACTTAAAATTATCTGTTAGATTAAGAACCTGCCCGAAACGCTGCGCGTACTAGTGGCTTTACAAGATTGTAAATACTATGCTATGTATTCTCACAAACCCAATGTACCTTCTTGTATATAAATAAATAAATAAATAAATAAATATAATAATAATAATAATAATTCAATCCCTCCATGCAGCTCAGTCGATTAAGGCAGCGTCTGGGATGCTCTCGGACGCAGGTTCGAATCCTCATCACGGCCCTTGTGGACTTGTTCATTGTCAATATCGTGTTGGAGGAGCGGTGGAGGTTGTCAGTACTGTGTTGGAGGTGCGGTGGAGGTTGACAGTACTGTGTTGGAGGAGCGGTGGAGGTTGACAGTACTGTGTTGGAGGAGCGGTGGAGGTTGACAGTACTGTGTTGGAGGAGCGGTGGAGGTTGTCAGTACTGTGTTGGAGGAGCGGTGGAGGTTGTCAGTACTGTGTTGGAGGTGCGGTGGAGGTTGACAGTACTGTGTTGGAGGAGCGGTGGAGGTTGACAGTACTGTGTTGGAGGAGCGGTGGAGGTTGACAGTACTGTGTTGGAGGAGCGGTGGAGGTTGTCAGTACTGTGTTGGAGGAGCGGTGGAGGTTGTCAGTACTGTGTTGGAGGAGCGGTGGAGGTTGTCAGTATTGTGTTGGAGGTGCGGTGTAGTGTTGTCAGTGTTGTGATGGAGGAGCGGTGAAGGTTGTCAGTATTGTGTTGGAGGTGCGGTGGAGGTTGTCAGTATTGTGTTGGAGGTGCGGTGGAGGTTGTCAGTATTGTGTTGGAGGAGCGGTGGAGGTTGTCAGTATTGTGTTGGAGGTGCGGTGGAGGTTGTCAGTGTTGTGATGGAGGAGCGGTGGAGGTTACCAACGCATTAGATCAGTGGTGGTGAAGAGCTGGAACGTCTTATTCTGAGTTACCTTGGGCTGTGACGCACCAAATGAAGGCTAAGATGAGCACCGCAGTCCTCATTGCTGTGTTCCCTCCTGCAGAAGGAGCGTTGCACCGCCTGCTATTGAACAACCCTGGTGCATGTACAATGTTACTTCGCACCCCAGACGCTATATAGAGCGCCAATCATGGCATGAACGACCTTGCTGCCACCTGATGGCTCTAGTCAGGCTCCCACACCCATCCCAGCCTCCGTCACCCTGTGCCTGCCGGCTGTTGCCTGGCTCCCACGCACCGGCTCACTCACTCCCTCACCTCCTGCCCAGATTCTCACGTTGATAATCACTGAGTTTAGAATTACGTATTTTTCTCATAGACGAATTGTCACTTAGGCATGGAGCACCCGCTGCCCTGCAAATTAGTCAATTTGACTTTTTTTGTATACTGATGGTTAGGCTATTTCCTTCAATATTTTATGGAATTTACCAAAATGTCTTCCAATATTACTTTCGAAGACACATATAGCATGTATTACAAGGATGTTTTTGGTGCGTTTTGTAGCTTAATAAGTTTCAAGATGCGTTAAGTGTTTCTCAAACCATAAATATAAATCCGTCGTATACGAAAATGTTCTAAATAAATTAATGAATGCAATGATGTGTGCCAACAAACTCCACTTTTGAATAGCAGACACCGCCGCTGATCCAATATTGACGGCAAAGAGTACATTGTAGTGGTGAATTTTGTTCTTCGCATTTTACATGTTGCTTGGATGCTTAGCGGCTTGTAGTCTACTGACTGTCTAGTGTGTGGTGACAGTTGTTTACCATGGTGTAGCCTACTGACTGTCTAGTGTGTGGTGACAGTTGTTTACCATGGTGTAGTCTACTGACTGTCCCATTGTGTGGTGGCAGTTGTTTACCATGGTGTAGTCTACTGACTGTCCCAGTGTGTGGTGCCAGTTGTTTACCATGGTGTAGTCTACTGACTGTCCAGTGCGAGGTGGCAGTGGTCATGTGATAGTTGTTAAATGAGTAAAATACTTCTTATTGTTTGGTGTTGTGTTATGTATACACAGTTGACCTGGGTCACAGATTATCATCACATTCTTCTGCAGCCCATTCACCTGTCTAGACAGAACTTATATTAACGATGTGGACCATCGTACATATTGAAAGTAGAACTGGGTACTATTGAATTTGGACAAACTGGAAAAAGTTTTGTAATTATGGTGATAATAAACAATCCTGGGGCCAGATTCGCAAAGCAGTTATGTACGTACTTACGAATATTTTTCTGCTTAGCACCTTCGTAGCGGCAACGTCGGAATTCAGGTACGCATTTAAGAAGGAAAATCTTCGTAAGTACACCGCCTCGATTTAAGGACGGCCTCAACCACTCGTAAACTGGACATAACTCAATTTTTCTCTACTACACAACACGGAGGATCGATTTTAGTATAAACAAACAATTTAGTTGGCGAGTTTCGTCCAGAGGAGTCCTTCGTGTTAACTATATATGCATTCTCTGCTTGAAACTTGTAGTAAGTCCTAGATCTAGATCCTCCATTCTAGATCCTTCTAGAATGGAAGGAATTTTTTCTAGAATGGTCTCCCCAATCATGTTAAAGGTTGTACCTCTCTCAACCAATTTAAGAGTAAAACCAAGTGCTACTTAATTAACTCCATGTAACCTACCTTACCTCCCTAAATATCAACCCATGTCTTGCATTTGTTAAACAATGCTATTTGTTCTCCAACTTGTACAATTACTGATTTCTGCCTTGTTCCCCCCTTTCTATTTTTTATTCCTTTTTTCAACACAATTTATACCTAATCCCAATTACAATTAAGTTTTAGTCAAGTAAGCTTCCTAGAAGCTTCCTAGAAGGTTGTAACAGATCCCATGAGCACAACACCAGAAACAAATACTTATTTGATATTCCAAGAGTACGACTTAATCAAACTAGAAATACTTTACAAATCAAGGGACCTAAAATGTGGAATGACCTTCCCAATTATGTTAAAGACTGTACCTCTCCCAACCAGTTTAAGATAAAAACTAAGTACTACCTAATTAACTCCCTGTAACCTACCTCATCCTCAAAATGTCAACCCATGTCTATTATTTTAAACAATGCTGTTTGTTGACCAAATTGTATTTTTTTTTTCTGCCATGTTTCCCCCTTTTTTTCATTTTTTTATTTTTTCTCAACACAATTTACACTTTAATCTCAATTAGTATTAAGTTTTAATCTTAGTGTTTTTCCTGCCCGAAATGCTTTGCGTAATAGTGGCTTTAGGCATTGTATGTACTAGCTCTATCTATAAATCCATCAACTTTTTGTATCTAACCTTGTATGTATGTACTTTACCTGAATAAATATTTGTATTTGTATAAATATGTATTTTATGATATATTAGAATTAATTTTATAATAGCAAGATATTATACCAGTAGTTATTCAGTAAATAAACACTGGTGAACATGAATTATGAGAGAAGGTGATGATCCTTTTCAATATGAGATGATGATGGTGGGAGCATTTATTATTTCCAAATGCCCCTGTTCACCTAGCAATAAATATAGCTAGGGGCATACTTTAGCTATACATACCCATTTTTAATTTATTTTGTTTGGTTTTATTTTGAAATTAAATCTGGGTGAGACATAGAAGCAAAATATGCTTCACTAATGTTAGGTGAGGGTAAAAACTTCAACAACTTTTATCATTGAATACTTAGGCCTATAATTATGATTATATGAACTATTATGGCCTGTTGAAAAAGAGAGGGGGAAGCAGGGGTCCAAGACCTCTTCCTGTTACACAATTTGGCTGTGTGTAACAATCAGTAAGTAATTATCAAAAGAACGCACCAAGCTGGGAAGGCTATGTAGCACCATTGTAATAATAATTTTTTTTTTTTAACAAATAATGCACCTGTGAATAAAACAAATCCTGTCAGCTGTAAAATTAGTGATGCAGTTATTTAAATAAAAAATATAATGAAAGAAATATTACTGGTTTATTTTTTATCCAATCATTTTGTACTGTACCAAAGAAGTGAAAAATTATGAAAACAGTGAGACATAATGCATAGTTTAATGAATGATTGAAAAGAAATATGACTATTACATATCAATATGATATCTTAATGATCCATGGTTAACATGATTTAATAAGGATAATACTGGTAATAATACAAACTATAATTTAAAATCTTTATTACTGATTTTTTTATTAAGAAGCTTAGATATACACAGCAATGTGCTGCTACCCTATTCTATATAGAAGATTACACAGTGTAGATAAAAAACTAGCTATAAGTTCATCTAATACTCCCATCTCACAGGATGGTTAGGCATACATGGAATCAAGGAGGAAAATATCAGCCTCGATACAAAAAAAAAAAAAAAATCAATTCTGACTAAACAACAACTTCACGATTTTCACAAGAGGTAAGCACTGAATCATGGAAACATTATATTATAATTACTCTTACCAGTTTCTACAAGACTCTCTCAAACAATGTATTTTTTTTAACATGCTTAGATATTCACAGCAATGTGCTGCTTCCCTATTCTGTATGAAGGACCACACAGTGTAGATAAAAAACCAGCTACAAGCTCATCCAACATCCTCACCTCACAGGACGGCCAGTAATACATGGAATCAGGAGAGAATAAGAAATGTAAGGCTGATCTATTAGCCCCCACTGGCAAAAATCTGGGTGTAGCAGGAGAATAACTTCCAATAATCCTGAATGTATGAAGTAATTACAGAGCTCAAAGTACCTCATGCCATTTGGTCTGAAATTTAAGAAAAAAAAGGGGGGGGGGGAAGGCGCCAAGCCATTACGACTATATTACACTGGGAAAGGGGTCAGGATAAGGATTAGGGAAGGGACGGGGGATTGGTCTGAGGAGGCGAGAGTGGGGACAGGGAAATGGAGATTGGTGGGGAAGGACAAGGGGACAGGGAAGTGGGGGATGGTGGGGAGGACGAGGGAATGAGGAAGGAGGGATTGGTAGGGAGGACGAGGGGACAGGGGAGTGGGAGATGGTGGAGAGGACGCTGGGACAGTGGAGTGGGGAATGGTTAAGAGGATGAGGGGACGGTGGAGTGGTGGATGGTGGGGAGGACATAGGGATGGGGAGGGAGGAAATGGTGGGGAGGACAAGGGAGACGGAGGAGTGGGGAATACTTGGGAGGACGAGGGGACAGGGGGAGTGAGGAATGTTTGGGAGGACGAGGGGATGGGGGAGTGGGGAATGATGGGGGAGGACTGGGAGACAGGGGGGAGGGTTGCTGTTGCTCAGCAACGCACATGCGTTGCTGAGCCACAGAAACGCGTGGCAGGGTAGAGCTAGTATATATATATTTATGTTAGGCTTATATCGAGGTCCCCCTTCCCCTCAGAGTCATTACTGACCCCTCCTTCCCAGGATGTAACCCCACAACAAGCTGACTAATTCCTGAGTATACTTACTGCTAGGTGAACAGATGCATTAGGTGATAGGAATTTGCACCCAACCATTTCTGTCACAGCCCAGATTCGAAATCGGAATTCTCGATTGTGAGCCGAGAATTCATACATTCAATGAATGAATGAATATTAACGACTAAATTTATGTATGTATGAATGAATTAATATTTATTTATTTATTTAATTATTTATATACAAAAAGGTGCATTGCTGGTTAAGAGTACATAGAAATGATGTTGATTTTACATTCTTGCAAAGCCACTAGCACGCATAGCGTTTTCGGCAAGCCCTTAAACTAACAGATAATTTTAAGTTGATAATTTACAGTAAAACTGACATAAATTGTTTACAGGTACATTGTAAAAAATTTGGACACAATAAACAAAGATTAGATTAATACACAATAATAACAATGCACTATAATGAACAAGGATTACTAGGTACATTAGAATAAAATTTCAGGGTTATACATTGGTTCACTGTAGCACAATTTGCGGATCATTTCAAGAAATAATGCAGTAGGATATGCACTCAAGTTTACAACCATGATATTAGATGATATCAAAGACTACAATGGTAAAGTTATTTGGCTTAGGTACATATATTGGGGGACTGGGTAGCACTAGATACAATGCGAGTTAAAGCACTAGGTAGGAAACTATGAAGATGAGAGTAGATACTTTTTGGTTTTATTTTTGAATAAGGCAAAAATTGGACAGCTTTTCAATTCATTAGGGAGTGAGTTTCATAGACTAGGTCCCTTTATTTGCATAAAGTGTTTACACAGATTAAGTTTGACTCTGGGGATATCAGAGAGATATTTATGTCTGGTGTGGTGTTTATGTGTTCTATTACATCAGTCCAGGAAGAGTTTCAGAACAGAGTTTTCACCTAAGAAAAGGGTTTTGTAAATATAATTGACACAAGAGAATGTATGGAGTGAATTTATGTTTAGCATGGTTAGGGATTTAAACAGGGGAGCTGTGAGTTGTCTGAAAGCATAGTTTGTTATTGTCCTGATAGCAGATTTGTACTGCTTGATGATGGGCTTGAGGTAGTTTGCAGAGGATGAACCCCATGCACAGATACCATAAGTAAGATATGGATAGATAAGTGCATAATATAGTGAGCGGAGAGCAGAGTAGGGTACATAATATCTGATCTTAGAGAGTATACCAACTGTTTTAGAAACTTTTTTTAGTTATGTGTTGTATGTGGGTGCTGAAGTTGAGTATCTTGTCTAAGTAAAGGCCAAGGAACTTTCCATCATTTTTATTGCTGATGTTAACATTGTCTATCTGAAGCTGAATTGCATTTGTGGATTTGCTTCCAAATAAGATGTAATAGGTCTTTTCAATATTTAGTGTGAGTTTGTTGGTTGACATCCACAAGTGGACCTTTTCTTAATTCATTGTTTACAACATTATTTAATATGAGTAAGTTGGGGTCTGAGTAGATGAGGGTAGTATCATTAGCAAACAATATAGGTTTAAGCACGTTAGAGATATTAGGCAGATCATTGATGTATATAAGAAATTGTAGGGGTCCTAGGATGCTGCCCTGTGGCACCCCTACAGTTAATGGTAGAGTGGGAGAGGTTATATCATTGATGGCCCCATATTGGTGTCTGTCACTAAGATAGGATCGGATATAGTTCAGAGCAAGGCTTCGGATTCCATAATGGTGGAGTTTACGTAAGAGGTAGTTATGGTTAACAGTATCAAAATCCTTTCTCAGGTCAATGAAGAGTCCAATCCGGAACTCACTTTTGTCAAGGACTGAGTAGATTAAGTCAAGCAACTAACAATTGCATCATTGGTACTCTTTTGGGAGCGGAAGCCAAACTGACAGGGACTTAGTATATTGAATTTTACGAGATAGGAGTTGAGCTGTTTATAAATAATTTTTTCAAATATTTTTGATAATATAGGTAGATTTGATATGGGTCTGTAATTGTTTATATCTGCTGGATTGCCTCCTTTATGAACTGGCGTTACTCTTGCTTTTTTAAGGATATCAGGGAAGGTATGACACTCTAGAGATTTGTTGAACAGCAGAGCTATGGGTGGTGCAAGGGTATGGGAGGCGCTCTTGCATACAATGGATGGCATTTCACTAATGTTCCCAGCTTTGGTTTTTAGTGAGTGAATGATGGACACGGCATCTGTAGGGCTGATTGGTTAGAAGTGAAGAGAGTTTGGGTAGCTGCCTGAAAGATATGAGGCAACATGTATCTGAGTCTGTGGGATTTTTCGGGCAAGGTTAACACCAATCGATGAAAAGAAGCTAATAAACTCAGTTGCTGTTTCTAGACCTGTATAACTATCCTTGGAGATTTTTGTCTGGTTATGTGAAGGTTGTTTAGCTTCTAGGATGTTAGAGATAGCTCTCACTGTGCTTTTCATGTTGCCTTTTGCTTCTTTTAATCTATTCTCATAATAGGAAAGTTTAGCTTTTCTTATTATACTGGTAAGCACTGACGAGTACCTCTTAACTACTTTCATTGCAACTAGGCTAATCCTAAGTTTTTTTTCATATTCATGTTTCTTGTCGATTGCTTTGAGTATGCCATTTGTGAGCCAGGGATTATTTAACCTTTTGCCAGTCACTTGCTTTGTGAGGAGAAGACAATAAGAATTGTAAAGGGCTTAGAATTTTGGAAAGGAAAAGTTTTTTAATGAATTTATATCCTGTGTATTATTAAATTCAGGTTCCCAGTTTATTTTGTGGAGGGCATTTGTGAGATTGCCTATTGCTGCTTCACTGTATAACCTAAAGGCAAGTTTCTTGTTAACTGGTGGTGTTATGGCCATGTTCGCTACGAGGAAGGTAGGATAGTGGTCATTCGTTCTGTCAGTGATTATACCAGATGTAAGGGAAGCTGTTATGTTGGTCCATAAATGATCCAAGGTAGTAGCAGTTGTTTGAGTGAATCGGGTGGGCCTGGTAATTGTGGGGATGAGCATTCAGGAGTTCATGCTGATTAGGACATAGTCAACTTGAGAGCTATTTTGTTGTCCTAGGTCAATATTGAAGTCACCTCCCAGAATGATGTGATTTTTGTTGAGGTTGTTGTTTATGATAAGATTCCTTAAGTTATCTGAGAATGAAGCTATGTTAGTATTGGGAAATCTATAGATGGCTCCAATAGTCAAGGAGGATTTAAGGGATTTAACTGAAAATTGAGTAAAGGTATATTCACAGTACAGTAGTCATCTCCATCACTAATGACACTATTGCAGATGAAGGTATCTTGGTGGTATATAGCTGTACCACCTCCTTTTTTGTTAGGCCTACAGTTGTGAATGGCTCTATAACCAGCTAAGTTGAAAAGTTGGGCATGGTCTTTACTTAGCCAGTTTCTGTTAAAATAATGAACAATAGTTCAGTACCTAGCACTGAGAGTAGTTTATATCATCAAAATGTTTACCTAGTGATCTAACATTTTGGTTGAAAACTGATAAGCAAGTGATATTTTGGAGTTAGTTTTTTGCCAGGTGTGTTGTGTAATACCTGCATGGTGATGATCAATGTGTTGGTTATTGTATATATGAGATAGTAGATTATGTTCAGGAGCAATATCAGCTTGTATGTGGATACAACGGAATCAAGGTACAATAAGGAAAACAATTACAGAGCAGTAAAATACTAAATCTGTTAAAAATATAAAATAATTATGGTAAACAAAGAAAAAAATGTGCAAATACATATATAATAGAAACAAATAAAGTAAAATGAAGATCACTGAACTGAAACAGTAATAGCAAATAATAATTGATAATTATATAAAACTATAGCTTACTTTAATAAAATAAATACTCTATAGTTAATTACTAAAGTTACACTAAAACAAAAATGAGGTAGATTACTTAGAGGTACACTCAGGTACACTGAAAGTTAAAGTCTACACTAGAGGACACAGGCAAAGTCAGGGTACAATGGAACAAGGGAGTATGGAGTATATATAAAATAATTAGAGTAAAAAACAAGAAAAAAAAGACAATAACATAGATGGCAAATTTAAAAACCTTTGAAAGGAAAGGCAGAGCTATAGTACACTTTGGTTGTTAGATAAAACTATAATTTATATTCTGGTTATTTAGCTGTTATCCCACAGTCATCCAGGAAAGACCTCAGGTGTTCCTCAGTGGTTATTACATACGTTTTTCCAGTGTCAGTCTTTTTTGCTATAATTTTACCATCTAGGACAAAACAATGTTTAATTGGCCCAATGAATTTTTTACGGATTCCACACAGTTTAAAGAAGAAACATTGTCTGAACTTGGTCAGACATTCATTCACATAAACAAAGGTTTGACTAGAGACTGCAGCTCTGATAAGGTCTGACTTGCGGGAGCAACTATCTAATTTCACATGAATTTTTCTGTTATTTATACCAGATGATTTGGTACCCACTCAATAAGCTGATTTGATATCTTTGCTTGAATTGAATAAATCATCTTATTATGCAATTCCTGGATCATAATATAAGCACAGTCTTTTCCATCAGTTTCTTGAGGAAAATCACGTGAAGAGATAATGACAGAATTAAGGAGCTGATGTTTGTCTGATTCGTCTTGGGTAACAGTGTGTTGCTGTTGTAGGGTGTTAAGATGGTTCTCAAACCTTTGCAACATTTCTTCCTGTTTCCTAGTGAGTTCTGCTGGTTTAAAGTTAGTTACTGTGTCCTTAAGAGTGCTTAATTCCAGTTTAAGGAGGCCGACTCTGGTATACAGATCTTGATTATTCTTGAACATGGCTTTAGCTTCGGCTTGTAGATTCATTATTATGGTCGACTGCTCTTCGATTAATGATATTTGGTCTTCATGTATCTGGGTTAATAACTTGAACGATGGGTTATCAGCGAAGCGCTGGAAGTCGGGGCAAGTCGGTGGCAGCTCGTTTAAGGTGCTCCATGTGGTTACATAATTGTTGCATGGCCCGTGACGGAGAAGCAGACGACGTCGCTCCACCCAGCTGAGATGATTTGTTATTGTTGTGGAGGTGAGTGGGTACCCCCACCCCCCTCTGGCAGCCCCCGAGGGGGAGATAGTCGTACTCTTCCTGTTGCTAGCCTGGCTAGTTGGGTTATTCCTGATAGGTGTGCTATCTTTCTTAGTGTCCTTACCAAGCTTGGTTCTGGGATGCATGGTAGCAGGATAACTGTAGGCATGTAAATGGGGAAGACTCGTCGATGTGGCAGCAATGACAGTCGGGAACAACTTCCTCCAGGGAGCAACACTATGAGGTCGAAATGGGATAATATGGGTTGGTATTGTCGATTGTTTCAATCACATTTAGGTCACTGTGTACTGAGCTGCCTTCTGGGGATGCTACATCATCTGTGGGTTGCTGTAGGCTCAAGGAGCAGCTGATAAAATTGGAGGGGCGGCAGGGTCGCCAGGAGCGGTTGTGTGTACCAGTAGGCAGCCTCCAGTCAGTTTCAGGGACACTGACACTATCAGTGAATGAATGTACGAATGAATAAATCCATGAGAACTAAGGAAACTGAAAAGTCCTATTGACCCATACATGGCCAATAGGTCTTTTTCTCTTATTCAGCTCCTATTTATATCCAACCAATTGAGCTGGACGGTAGAGCGACGGTTTCGTTTCATGCAAGTCGGCGTACAATCCCCGACTGTCCATGGTTGGGTACCATTCCTTCCCCTCCGTCCCATCCCAAATCCTTATCCTGATCCCATCCAAGTGCTGTATAGGTGTAATGGCTTGGCCCTTTCTCCCGATAGTTCCCTCTCTCCTAGTTATATCGTCGATATAAATAGGAGCTAGCTATAAGCTCATATATGATTAAATTTGGGAGGATATACGAGCCAATTGGCCTTTGTACGAGTTTATTCGGAGGATATAAATAGGAACTGCCTTCTATTTGTATCCATCCAAAACTCATTAATGTATGAGCCAGTAGGCCTTTGACAGTTTCCTTAGTTCTTAGTAATACATATATTCATTCATTAAATTGTAGCAATGGTGAAATTTAGCAAAATCGTCCTTTGTAGTAATTAGGGATAGTATTATCATAATTTTACCTGTCAGAAGTTACTAGGCATTTTATTAAATTTTAATTTCAGTGAGACATGAAATGACTGATGTTTCTGTATTTTTTTCGCATTGTGTATACGTCTGTCCTTGAAGGTTTGGTATTCTTCTTCTATTTATGCATTTATTTATATTTATTTAAATTTATACAACCTGTCGTCTTACAATGAACGTCGCATTTTGATCGTATGCGTTACATAAGGCCAAAAATTGTTGTACTAGTAAATGGAAGTGGCTCGTGAAAGTGACGTACTTTCCCGTTTTGGGGTCCTCGGGAAGGTTAGGAGAGGACACTTTAAATAAACCGCTTTTTTGACGTTAGGAAACCTTAGGAGGATGGGCTGGTTTATGTGTGGACAGTAAGAGGGCTGGTTTATTTCGGGACAAAAATGATGCGATGGTAAGTGTATTGTTAAGGTCTTTCGTGCAGCTGAAGAATAAATATTTATATTTTTTATTGAACCATAAAAAAACAAGAGGAAGCTCTCAACAAAATGACTGTATGTATCAGTACATTATCCGCCCAACATTCTATCTCCCAGGATGAACAAGATCAGCAAAAGCGGCCCCAGCCGCTTCTGCTTTTTTGGGGGCCTATAAGCGGCCCCAGCCGCTTTTGCCCAATTATAGAAGTTGCTTGATGACTTCATAGTATTGCTAAATTCAGGAAATGCTAGGTGCATTGGGTGCTAGATTCTCTAGCCTAATATAATTGATTACCTAGGAAATGCTAGATTCTCTAGCCTAACATTATTAATTATCTAGGGAGACTGAGTGTGGTCAATTATTACTTGTCGAGAAGAATTCTAGGTCTGCAGTGGATTCAATGGCTTGGTCGCTGTGACTTGTACTTATTTAGGTACGGACCACTGGTTTTCCACTGAGAGCTATGAAACATCTCGGCGAATAATAATTGTACTACATTCAATCTGGGTTTATTACTCAGCTGTGTTTCTCATTTTAGCTGGCTGCTGGAGAATTGATTTACTGCTGACTAATTTATTATTGTTGGCAGGCCTAGGCTTGTTCTCATTCAGAACTTTACCGGTAAGTAAGTAGCCACCTGCAGATTGGAGCATATTCATGGCCAATCGTTTAACATGTCCAGTTATAAACTGGTAATAGTAGTCTGCTCCTACTAGTACATTTCCATTGTTAAGGCGGTCAGACGTTAACTTGTTGTCAGCCAAATTAATTTCACGTTCCTGCAGGAAGTGGGCTGTGTACCCCAGACCCTTAATATTTAGGTCAAAAGGTATTTGATCTACAACAATGGCTTGGATAGCCTTGACATGACTACCTAGTTGTACAAGCGGTTGAACTACTGAGTATTCGTGGGGTCCTCGATTTATCATGAACCCTGACAGATTTAATTTTATCTGTCTGATTGGTTGTAAATTGAGTGTCTCTGCCGCTTTCTGAGTAATGAAAGTTCTCTGGGATCCTTGATCAAATAATCCACGAGTGGTGATCTTGGCTCCTTTGTTCTTTACTTGAAGTTGGGCAGTGGGCAAAGCTGCATCCACTTGAGATGCTGGTGAAATTACGCTGTACACATCTCGCACCTTGCAGTACTGTACTGGTGTAGATTCTCTACCTCCTATTCTAGGATTGACATAATTTGTCTTGACAAATTTGCACAGTGCAGCATGATGCTTGCACCTTCTACACCTATTGCAGGTGTTCAGTGGTGTGTCACAGCTATTAACATTATGTGATTTGAGACACCTAGTACATTTGTGTAACTGTTTGAGTCGTCTGACTCTTGTGTCTCTATTAGGGTAATTAGTACATTTGTACAGAGAATGTTTTTGATTGCAAAACAAGCATATTCCCCATCCTACAGCTCGTTTAGGGGTTACCGGTTTGGGTAAAACAGCAACTGCAGGTTGTGATGGTTTTGCTGCTTGCATTTGCTTGTTATTTATTCTCTTGTGAGTACTTGGTGTACTCTGGGGAGCAATTACTGGGCTCTTGGGCGTGCTCTTTGGACTATTAGGTCTCTTAGGAGCACCTGTGGGGCTCTTGGGCCTTACTGATGAATCAGTGTTTAACTTATTGTTATTACATCGATTATTAGTACCCTTATTACCTAGCGACAGTGTCACTTTAGGAGTTCCAGGTAAGGAAGCTGATGTGGGAACAGTTTCGGTGCATTCAGAAGAGGCATTAAGTGCCTGGTTTGCTGAATGATTGCTCATATTGCGCAAACCTGAAAATATATCCTGCATTGACAGGACATTACCATTCTGGTATACATATAATTTATTGAGTGTGTCACCAGACAATTTTCTCTGGATGATAATTTTAGTCATCAACTCAGCAGTTGGGTGATCCACCTCTTTACTGAAGGAATTTAACAGTGACTCAAGCTGAAAACTAAAGGCTTGTAAAGAGTCAACTGATTGTTCTGGTGGAGATAAATCTAGTAATTGGTGTACAAGGTTTATAACAGTCTTCTCATTGTTAGCACTTGCTCTAGAAGCTGGTGTGAGTAATTATGACCATTACTTGTGTTGCTTAAGGCTTCTTGCTTAGCCTCAGCTTTAATTACAGCTTCGGCTGATGCTGCAGCATTAGCTTTATCATTTTCTGGTTCAGATTCAATGTTTATTACAGCTTCACTAAGAGTTTCATCTGCAGCTTCACTTGTTTCTCTGGGTTCCTGTGAGGAGTTAGTTAATTCATAAGAACAAACCCATCGAGAAGACTTCAGGCAGAGACAGTGGGGGTTACCTCAAGCCAGGATACTAGTAGACGAACGCTGGACATGTCTTCCTTTGTGAAAGGATTTTGCCGAGTTTCACAATTATGTGGAGAAACATCATGAAGAGTAGATGACGTTTCGATTGAAAATGCAAAACTTGTAAAACGTTATATGTATTCTGTCTTGAAATTGCAGAAAAGAATAATGAAAGGCAAATTAATACAGTTATTTACAATCATTAAAGGGATGACAATTTCGTTCCAGAAAAATACATTGATTTACATAGCTTAATCAGTCGAAACAATGGGTTTAAAGTTACAGGCAAGCATTTTTAATTAAAAGAAGCAAAATACTTTTCTTTATTTGAATAGTAAATATGCGGAACACCTAACAAAATTATATAATTAAGTGCAACACTGGGTATACAATTTAAACATAATTGACAACTATTTTTCTTCAAACCCCGTCTTACATTGTATTACCATAAGCTTTCAATACACAGACAGCTTAGTTTGGATCTAATGGTATGTTTCTGTTTGAATTTCTATGTAATCCTTTGTACTACTAAAGCCTACTCTCTTCATGGTCAGCACCTCGTGGCTTTTCCCCAACACTTCTTCACTAGTACAGGATGGTCTGAATGGATTTGGCAGGCATATTATAGTTGAGGAAACTTGTACCATCAGTCACGGACACATCCACCGCATCCTCACCTCTGAAAATAAATATAAAATCATATATCTCTGAACAAGTTCCAGTAGCTCTGCCTGGGGCTCAATCCCCTGCCTGTGAGAGGTAAACCGAGTGCTGTATCATTGGATCACAAAAATACTGCGTAAGAAACAGCACATTTTAATTACTGCAAACCCTTATCATGGTATATAAAGTATGAACTCTGATTTGTACAACCTTTAACTCATCAAGTTTGTACCATGGTATCACCTATATTGACCTAAAACATATTTTTAAGTAAAATGTATTCAGTGGAGTACAAAAGTTTCCTTGACCCAAAATATGGTGACCAGAAGAAATGTGGTCGCACCTGCTTGACTGTTTCGAGCTGTCTATTGGTGCCACATTGCTGTTCTTGCTACTAATTCAACTACCCTTACAGCTAGGATACTCCTGCAAAGACCTACGCAACCGTGTGTCAAAGACGTTCCTTACTTGTTGAGAAGAAGAACAACGGAGCGACCTGAGGGGTCAATGAAGGCGGCCACCTCGAAGGAGTCGCTTGACACCGTGGAGGAGATGCGCTCAGCTCCCGGCAACACGAATTTGCTGAAATGTCCCAGAGCGTAGAACATTGGCTGCTTGAAGAACTCTCCTGCTTCCTGAGGAGGGATTGTGACGTTTTTTACTACATAAGATCCTGATGACGTCTTACTATTTGAGTTACCGTTTTAATGTCTCAGTTGATATTAATATACCGGTAAATGTGATATTCTATGAAAAGAAGCAAAATGTAGCCATCTTTTTTTGTTCTACAAAACAAGATTCTAATGAAATTTTAGTTTAAGTTCAGAAACTATATTCTATGGAAAGCCAGTTGCCTTTAGTAGGTATGTGATAATAACAACTATCACTGCCTGCAAAAGTGTAATTAAGACTTGCAATTCTCAAGTTTACACAGTAAAAAAGAAGTAATTCTGTTTTACCAAAATTTGAAAACAGTACTGTTTTACTGAAAATTTTTAGTCAATGCATGTTTTGATAGCTGAAGACATCAATCATAGATTTTTTTATATATAATTTTGACTACTTATGTGATCTATGAAGTGCGCTATAACAACAATACCGATTTGGAATGAAAATTAAACCGGCTTTACCCTGGTATTTGTAGGGGTTGATTAGAATCTTACCATATATTAACTACTGAAAGGGAAGGGGAACTCTTCACGGATTCAACAGTTTTAAATAAGCATGGGAAACACATTTAGAGATCAAGAGAACCTTCCCATGGTATTTATAAGCCTGCGTTTTTTTCAGTAGATTACCTTTAAAGATAAGTAAAGCATTCTCAGTTTTCAAAATGTGATTGAAAGTGATTGATCATTATTCCATCGAATACGATGGTGTTGCAAGGTTTCCTGAAAATATGTTTGGCATTCTCCAAGTTATCATATGACCTAAAAAAAAGCTGTTCGAAAAGCCCTGTAATAATTGTTTAGATTGAGAATAATATTTATAATTATATAATTCAGTGTAGTACTGTGTTTACATTAAAAAAATACAGAAATACTCCAGTGTTACGAGGATCTGTTGCTAGAAACCGAGCTCATAATTAGGTGCCTCTGAAGGAACAGTAGTTGTGGATTAATATACTGATATACTGACTGTATCGACGATAATGGGTGCGTCAAGGAAGTTGTTTGCCCAGTTAGGTCCTCCATGTCTGTCCAGCGCCAGGTTCCAGTCCACCCAGCCTGCTGAGTAGTGGTTCACGGCCTGCAGGCATGGGAGGGAACCTCAGTATATTGTGATGTGTTCTTACTAACATCTATATTTTGACATTTGTCAGAGTGTGAAGGGGGGATTTAAATGATAACGAATAAACCCAGTTAGCTAAATATTAAAAACAGATTGGGATATTATTAATTACCTTGTACTTTTTGTAATATTTGCAACCTTTTTCTTTACACTAAAAAACAAAATTTTTACTAAAAGGTCTTAAGTCCAGTTAAATAACTATAGCAGGTTTCTTTTTTAATCTTTGTTGCAAACGGTGAACATTATTTTTTCAATTAAATAACATTTAAATTATATGAAAATGGTCTTAATCTAAAGAAATTGCGAAAATACAGAGAAAAATGAAATGGGCAAGTTGATGAATTGCATTAGGGATTAAGAGATGATGCATGATGATGAAATACATGATATACGTTAATAAAAGTAAATACACATTTAACATTTGATAGAAGTTCAAGAATGAAGAACTTCGAGGTGATTGTTACCTCGAAAATGTGGCGCGAGTAATCCTCAGCTCGAAACCATGACCCAAGCAAAGTTTCGTCGAAGTCTGTAAGGAACTTAATGATTTTAGATCTCTCGAAATGTCAGTACATGTAACAAAAATACCTAATTTTATATGATTTGCCATGAATTTACATGTCTAATTATATTTGAAAACTCATGTAAAAGACTTGTATTCAGTACAGGGCCGGATTTATAAGTTGGCATTACCCCGAGGGGGCCCCATACTTGATAGAAACAAAAATTTAATAATTGTAAAATTAGTTTTATTTTTACAAAAAATTAGTTAACAATGTGTGCATCAGAAAATAGAAAGACAAAGGGTGTCAAAATCCTATCTGAGGTTTGGTTGTTTTATTGGGAATTCCAGGGTATTTAACTCCCAGATATCCTCACCTCTCCAGGCAACGAGACAGTGAGGGATCACTCACGTTTTCCATCAAGCCCTGTTATATGGGGGAACACGGTGTCCATGCTTAATGCACTGACTTGCTGTAAACCACAAATTTTGAAGTATAGAACTTTAGACAACCACACCCACCAGGAGACTCGAACCCTAGCCATCAAGATGGCAGGTAAGCACTTGTATCCACTACACCATACTCAGATCCCTAAAAGAGGTGGAAATTCCGGGGTATTCAACTCCCAGATATCCTCATCTCTCCAGGCAACGAGACAGTGAGGGACCACTCACGTTTTCCATCAAGCCCTGTTGATGGAAAATGTGAGTGGACACAAATGGACACCGTGTTCTCCCATATAACAGGGCTTGATGAAAAACGTGAGTGATCCCTCACTGGTAATCTTGGGCATGGTATTTTATCAAATCACTTCATTTTTTTGGGGCCACGTGAGCAACACAAATGCGAACAAGCCTGAATGGTCCCCAGGCATATATGCAACTGAAAACTCCACACCCCAGAAATGACTCGAACCCATACTGCCAGGAGCACTATGCAACTGGTGTACAGGAGACCTTAACTACTCGACCATCAGTGAGTGTACAAAAGAAGCCAGACTAAAATGAAGTGATTTGATGAAATAGCTATGCCCAAGATTACCATCAAAGTGCAGCCGGGGAGGTGGTCAAATAGCTTCGACTATCACCTCCATATGTGCAGTCACTGATGGTCGAGTGGATAAAGGCACCATGACACCAGTTGCAATGTGCTCCTGGAGGTCTGGGTTCAAGTCACTTCTAGGGTGTGGAGTTTTCATTTGCATATATGCTTGGGGACCATTCGAGCTTGTTTGCATATATATATATATATATATATATATATATATATATATATATATATATATATATATATATATATATATATATATTAGGCCCAATTTGCCTAATATGCCAAGTTTTCATGAATTAATTGTTTTTCGACTACCTAACCTACCTAACTTAACCTAACCTAACTTTTTCGGCTACCTAACCTAACCTAACCTATAAAGATAGGTTAGGTTAGGTTAGGTAGGGTTGGTTAGTTTCGGTCATATATCTACGTTAATTTTGACTCCAATAAAACAAAATTGACCTCATACATAATAAAATGGGTAGCTTTATCATTTCATAAGAAAAAAATTAGAGAAAATATATTAATTCAGGAAAACTTGGCTTATTAGGCAAATCAGGCCTTGCATAGTAGTCCAAAAAGTGCGTTCTGGCTACTAGGTACGACATATTTATATATATATATATATATATATATATATATATATATATATATATATATATATATATATATATATATATATATATATATATATATATATATAAGTGCCACCGGATGGAAATAAATAAATAAATATATAAACACAGGTTAAGTGAATGCTATATTGTATTGTCGTGTTATATTGAAGCTTATATGGGGACCAAATCTGGACATTCCAGGGCTTTCCTTAAGGCTGTTGTTACATTGTTTGATCAGAGTGGACTCAATCACATTTCGTTCAACGAAACCCTCACTTTTAACAATACCAAAATTTAAACATTTTAACGAAAGATCATTCTATCGACTTCAGAGGAGCAAAATGAATTCCATGCAATGCCAATAAAAAAATTACAAAGGATACTTGAATTGTTCACAGGTCGAAATATTGCTAAATATGAATTAAAATATTGTGTATATCAATTACAGAGCATGAACTTTTTTCTGAACTTCCATATTAACACTATCTATATTTATACTAACTCACCCTTTAGTTTAGTTAATTTATTATGCACCATCATAACCTAATTGGTAATTGGTAGTAGAAAAGGGGTATTGTCAAATCGTACTGAAAACGATTCGACAAAGCCCGTTTTTAGATTGTTAAGTTAGGATGTATTAAATTAGGTTAGGTAAGGCTGTGTTATGCTTGACTGCGTAAAGGTAGATTGGTTTGAGATAGGTTAGATTAAATAGGCTTTACAATTCGTTGGCAAACCGTCGTGTGAACGATGTGACTTGTATCCGAGGACAAAGTTAGAAGCAATTTAAAGGGCTTAGACTGAAGTGTAACAATTTGAAAACAAAATAATGTTGTGAAATAACCCTAAAAAAAGTGTTTCCCTCTATTGTTTACATTACAAAGTAGCAGCGTTCTCCTTACTGTAACAAGCCTCAGAGTAGAGTATAAACCTTGATGGAGAGAGGTCGTGGGTTTGGTCCAGGACCTCGGGACCCACTATGTAGTCAGAGTACCAGTGGACTGCTGTACCGTCCACGTACTGGGCACACTCCGGGTCCTCCAAACACTGCAGAACAACTTTTAATATAGTTAACATCATGTGTTTGTCGCGGATTACGGAATAATTTTACTACTTGATGAAAACTGTCATTTCAAACAATGGTACAAACGATTCTTGAATGCTATTCTGTAAGTGTTAAATACTATAGTTTTTGTATTATTTATTTTCTGGATGATTAATTAAAGTTTGTCTCATTTTCAACTGGGTAATAATGGCTTACTTTTTTGTAAAATTTTGTATTATTTATTTTGCTATTGTCTTTCAAGGTGAAATAATATTAATTATTTGTATAAGTATTGCAGAAACACTTTGCTATCACTTACCCTACTGGTATTACAGTGCTACACTGAAACAAACTGTGACAACGTAATCCAGTATCATTTGGCACAACCACTGGACTGGTCGGTAGAGCGATAGCCTTATTGCTTGTAATGTCAGCGTTCGATCCCTAATAGCACAAGTGCTTGGTCACTATTCCTTCACTTTGTCCTCATATTTCAACTCCTGGTCTTCACATCCGTTCTAAGTGTTATTTAGTTACACACATTCAGGACAAGGAGCTCTTGGTTCTGAGCCTTAATCCGTCTCATACAGCAACTAAGTCTGACTTTCTTAGTGCCATAATTTGACTCTGGCTTCTTGTTCATGAATACCTTAATAACCTCTTCGGACTGTATGCTAATCATCGCTTATTGGTGTGATCTTCCTCCAAGTTAGCTATTTTTATAACACATATTGTTGATCAAACAAAATAATTTGCAGTTCTAAGTAATTCATAAATATACTTTCTGATGAAACGTATTTCCGTTTCTCAAATATGTTCATTCTATACTTGCCTGTTAGACAATTGAATTATTTATGAGTGCAGCAAACACTTTAAAAATCATGCTGAAAGGATTACAACATTTAAAATTTGATGCGAGTGATACTGTTTGATTTAACAAACGAGTTATGAAAATATTACGTCAAATATAAATGCTGTTCACAAAAGATTCCCCCATTTTACACTCGCAAGTTAACGTAAGTTTTTAACCACTGCACTGCTCTGCCTTAAAATATGACAAATCTGTGGTGCGCCGAAAATAACTTGTTTGCAAACAATTTTTTGTTCTTCTAAAAGTGTTAAATACCCTTCCCTGATCACATATATGTTGAAAAAATTTCACAAATGTACTTTGGCCGCAGTGGTGTCCAGAAAATGTTGTGTGACACCATGGCTTGGTGAGCGCCCACGCCGGAGACTCCCGGAGGCAATTGTGCTCCAGCTTCAACAAGCGCGAGTTGCCACAAATATATTTTTGTTAATTTTTCCGCACACAAATTTCCTCCTTACAAATGCATTTATAATCTTTTTTTTGGCTAATCCTATGTATATTGAACACGTTTACAGTATTCTGGCAGTAGAACATCCGTACCACCATTCCAAGACACTGTGTTACATCTATCACAAATGTGTCCACAAACATGTTTTATATTTACAATATTTCATGTTCAATTATGTACATTCATAGCATTTTACACACTGTACACTATCACACGCTGTATACATCCCCTATCAATACACTTAGAACTGCGCGAGTGTGTGATAATCAGTAAAGCAGTCAATGGGGCACAGGGGAACTTTACACTCAACGCACCAGGTGCAGATGCATCTTCGCTTGTGTTCTCAACGTTGTGTTCTTGCAAACAACGCAGGCACATTTACCTTGTCCCACGAGCCTGTGCCTGGCATATAACCAAGCTTGTGTACAGCAAGGTGTTCTTTACTCCTGAGTCTGTCAGGAACTGCGTGTGGCATTGTTGCTGGCACCCCACGTGTTGCAACATAGCCCTCCACCCCAGACTTCACGAGAAGCTGGGACACTAGAGCAACACTGAATGCACGTATTAGGAGTCTTTTGGCAGATTTCACGAGATACATGTTGAAACAGTTCAACATTGCAACGTCAATGAGGTGGGAAAAAAAAATTCTTCGTTCACTTCACAGATTTTCGGACGCACTCGTCGGCACAAACCATCATGTCACATTTATCAACTAGCCGCATATTTACGTTGTAGTCAATGACACAATCAGGTTTATATATTGGGAACCGTGTTGCAAAGTGCACTTTGCCACTGTCCAACATAGCACTAGTGTGAATAGGGGTCATCATATTCATCTCACGTCTGTCCCACCTGCACACTGATAACGCTTCATCACACTTTCACAGCTGCCAATCACCCACTGCAATACAAATCCCAAACACTGGCATTTCCCTCCTGTGGGCCTTGACAGTGCTACATACGCCGGTATTGTGGTCAACTTGATTTCTCTCTCAAGAGAAGGAGGAATCTGATCAGCAAGGGGCTGGTATAGTAGTTGTCCGTGTATAGGATATGCCCCTTGTTCAGCAACGGTTCCATGAGTGTTTTCACGACACTGCCTGAGAAGCCGTGTGGATCTTGACCAGGTATGTCAACGTCTGTACCTGAATACAGTATCATGTCCATGACAATACCAGTTTCGCAGTCACGTAGCACGAAAAACTTGAGTCCAAACTGGTGCCGCTTTAGCACGAAAAACTTGAGTCCAAATTGGTGCCACTTTGATGGAATGAACTGCTTGAATGCCAGTCGTCTCTTGAAGAGGACTAGCAATTCATCAATCACGACATTCTGTCCTGGTACAAAATAGTCACTGAACTTTCCTCTCATATCACTAAATATCTTCTGCATCTTCCACAGGTGTGGAAGATATACCACACAGTCTGTCTTCTTTATCATTGTGAGAAGCAGCAGAAACCTATCACGTGACATGTACCTGTTGAACACGGGGGATGGAACAAGGCTGTTTTTGCTCCATTAATACTGGATGACGTGTTTATCTGAATGCCTCATCATCATGCACTACTCTAAAAACACATACATTTCCTCCTTTGTCGTGTCTTTCCAACGTGTCACACGAGAGGCAGATAAAATTCCAGAGTCAATGAAGACGTGAGCATATCTGTTCGTCTCTGCAACGAGAAGGTCCATGAATGCCTGATCAAAATTTGCCATAAAACAATCTATATCAGCCATATCATCACCAGTATAGGGGGACTAAGGCTGTCACATCAACATCGGTATCATCAAATGTTCGAAATTGTGGGACAGAAGTCTCACAATCCTCCCACACAAGCACACCAGCGGTTTTGGTTTTGGCGCCAACACCGCAGTCAACTCCAGCACGGGCCCCAACAACTTGACTCTGTCGTCTCATGCTAGAGCTGCATATGGGTATGCCAGAAGATGAGAGTGTTCTGTGTAGTATAGGCCTACCACGAACACCTGATGTTGAGGGAACACTGTGATCTTTGTCCTGAGGCCGTGTGACATGCTTGCCTGGGCATGTTGCTGTGGCAGCAAAACCCCACCTAGTAACATCCATCGCTGCTTGTAGTCGGGTCCTCAACACTGCTTGTATCGGAGCCTATGTCACTGAATCTCGAGAATGACTCATCACATACATATAGTGTCATCAAATAAACTCACATCAGGGAACACACAAGGTGATGGTGACTCTACCGGTGTTGACCCCGGGCAGTGAGGCAGGTCAGGCCAGGCGCGTGTACTGTACACACTCGCGACATCGTCCACCTCTGCTTCCCCCCCCCCTACCCCCGCATTCGTGTCTGACCTGTGTTAGGTCTTTTATCAGGACTGTAGTGTAAATCGTCATCCATGGGTCCATCATCATACAATATGTCCCGTATTTGGTCCTCTGAGAGTTGTTTTGCTGGACCGCAGCTGACCGTGGACCAGGAGCTCATAGACAATGCATCAGACATGGTTGCTTCCTTAAAACTGAGGGTTCCCACGGCCCTTGGGCTTACTGGGATTTTTTTTCAAAATGGCGGACAATCACTGGAGGCCTTAGGCATCCATTTTGTACCTGCGTCACCATGTGCCAGTTTTGAATCGTATACTATACCAATGAGATCCCTGAGGCGCGTTGTGCACCACCCATCGCGAGCCTCAAAGCACGTTGTGCAGTTCAGTGGTTAACGGTTGATGAATGTTAATCTTCTTGTTTGATACGCTGTTCAATTGAGACAGTTAAGCAAATCCCAGCTGTGGCTGGGTACAAGTGACATGATGAACAACCCAGTTGGTTTTCTTCCCACTGAGAGTGTTGTACATACGCTATGGCGGCGTGTCCACTCACAGAATGAGTGGCGCTGCCCAATAAACTCGCCCCTCAGAGCAAAACTATAGAAACAAACATCTCAGATAACGGCGGCCAATAACAACGTAACTGAGATGATGCTGTTGATGGCTACTGGAGTATGATGGTGAGTAGGGTAATTTACGACGGAGACCGTGAGTACCACCTGCCAGCTGGTGCAAGAGGAGGTGCACCAGCTGGCAGGTAGGCCAGGTATGGCACTGTCTACGTCGTAAGGGGTTAAAGTGGGTGTGGCTTATGTTGTGGTGGCGACGTGGAGAGTGTGTGTAACCACAAACTCCTCCCCCCATTAACATGTACTAG
>NC_091164.1:6862442-6997442 GCF_040958095.1 Procambarus clarkii
AGTCCAATGGAAACTGCATTTGTCAAGATGCCTAATAATTTCCTTTCTGAGAGTGAATTACAGCTGGGTTCTCTTTTTGTGTTTTTTCGTCTATTTCACTTGCTTAAATTTGTAATCCCATCAATGTTTGAGTATATTACCTTGAAGCTCACTTTCCATTCTCCATTATCACACACACACTCACCACTGGTGTAGGAAGGATACCATTTAACACGGGTGGATCACGAACAAGAGGACACTGATGGAAACTGAGTACCCAAATGAGCCACAAAAACATTAAAAAGAATTTTTTTAGTGTCAGAGTAGTTAACAAATGGAATGCATTAGGCAGTGATGTGGCGGAGGCTGACTCCATACACAGTTTCAAATGTAGATATGATAAAGCCCAGTAGACTCGGGAATCTGTACACCAGTTGACTGGCGGTTGAGAGGCGAGACCAAAGAGCTAAACCTCAACCCCCGCAAGCACACCTAGGTGAGTACAACGATGTGAGTACAACTAGGTGAGTACCTTTTTCCAAATGTCGTTGGTAGATTATTGCGTATTCTGATGTTACTCGGCTAATGAGTGTGTCTGGCGTCAGATCTGTGGTCATATGTCTCATCTCTAGTCCTATACAGCAATACGTAGCATTACATAGTATAAGCACATAATGGTATTTTCCAAGCTACATGACATTAAGCTACTGCTATTCACTACACTTCCAGTATATATCCACAAATACATGGCAAAAACATATGGTACAAAAATATAAATATACATAGATATATTTGACATTCCTTGGCAATACACAATTTGTACTAATATATTGTTGGAAGAAGATTAGAAAGAAAATATAGTATTCGTGATACTTGGCTAATCAACCAAGATATCACTATACAGTTTGAACACATCATACACCAGCCACAGTATGATCATACTAGTGTATGTGTGGTCATAACAGTGTGTGTGTGTGTGTGTGTATTCATCTAGTTGTGCTTGCTGGGGTTGAGCTCTGCTCTTTCGGCCCGCCTCTCAACTCTCAATCAATCAATTGTTACTAACTACTAATTATTTTTTTCACACACACACACACACACACCCAGGAAGCAGCCCGTAAGAGCTGTCTAACTCCCAGGTACCTATTTACTGCTAGGTAACAGGAGCATCAGGGTGAAAGAAACTGCCCATTTTTGTTTCTCGCCGGCGGCGGGAATCGAACCCGGCCCACAGGCTTTCGTGTAAAGCGTGCTATCCACACAGCCGCCCCCCCCCCCCAGTCTGCAGTGTGTGTGTGTAATTACCTAAGTGTAGTTACAGGATGAGAGCTACGCTCGTGGTGTCCCGTCTTCCCAGCACTCTTTGTCATATAACGCTTTGAAACTACTGACGGTCTTGGCCTCCACCACCTTCTCACCTAACTTGTTCCAACCGTCTACCACTCTGTTTGCGAAAGTGAATTTTCTTATATTTCTTCGGCATCTGTGTTTAGCTAGTTAATATCTATAACCTCTTGTTCTTAAAGTTCCAGGTCTCAGGAAATCTTCCCAATCGATTTGATCAATTCCTGTTACTATTTTGTATGCAGTGATCATATCACCTCTTTTTTTTCTGTCTTCCAGTTTTGGCATATTTAATGCCTCTAACCTCACCTCGTAGCTCTTGCCCTTCAGTTCTGGGAGCCACTTAGTAGCATGTCTTTGCACCTTTTCCAGTTTGTTGATGTGCTTCTTAAGATTTGGGCACCACACAACCGCTGCATATTCTAGCTTTGGCCTAACAAAAGTCGTGAACAATTTCTTTAGTATATCGCCATCCATGTATTTAAAAGCAATTCTGAAGTTAGAAAGCGTGGCATAAGCTTCTCGCACAATATTCTTTATATGGTCCTCAGGTGATAGTTTTCTATCTACAAAACTTTATCTTTTTTATCTTTTATCTATCTTTTTTCTATCTATGTTCTCCTATTCCACATTCCATAACATGGCATTTATTAACATTAAATTCCATTTGCCAAGTGGTGCTCCATATACTTATTTTGTCCAGGTCATCTTGAAGGGCATGACAATCATCTAAGTTTCTTATCCTTCCTATTATCTTAGCATCATCAGCAAACATGTTCATATAATTCTGTATACCAACTGGTAGATCATTTATGTAGACAATAAACATCACTGGTGCAAGAACTGAACCCTGTGGTACTCCACTTGTGACATTTCTCCAGTCCGATACATTGCCTCTGATTACTGCCCTCATTTTTCTATCAGTCAGAAAATTTTTCATCCATGTTAGAAGCTTGCCTGTCACCCCTCCAATATTTTCCAGTTTCCAGAACAACCTCTTATGTGGAACTCTGTCGAAAGCCTTTTTTAGGTCCAGATAGATGCAGTCAACCCAACCATCTCTTTCCTGTAATATCTCTGTTGCTCGATCATAGAAACTGAGTAAATTCGATACACAGGATCTTCCAGATCGAAAACCATACTGTCTGTCTGATATTATATAATTTCTCTCCAGGTGTTCTACCCATTTAGTTTTAATTATTTTTTTCCAATATTTTGACTCTTACACTTGTCAATGATACAGGTCTATAATTAAGGGGGTCGTCCCTGCTTCCACTTTTGTAGATTGGAACTATGTTAGCCTTTTTCCACACATCAGCTACAACTTCTGTAAACAGGGATGCCTGAAAAATCAGTTGAAGAGGAATGCTGAGCCTAGGTGCACATTCTCTCAGAACCCATGGTGAAACTCCATCTGGACCAACTGCTTTGTTCTTATTTAGCTCCTTGAGCATTTTTTCCACTTTGTCTCTAGACACCTCTATGTGCTCTATGTTGTTCTCTGGAATTCTTATTGTATCTGGTTCCCTGAAGATTTCATTTTGTACAAACACACTTTGGAACTTTTCGTTTAATGTTTCACACATTTCCTTTTCATTTTCCGTGAATCTATTTTTCATTTTCAACCTCTGAATATTATCCTTTACCTGCAATTTGTTGTTTATGAATTTATAGAATAGACCTGGTTCTGTTTTACATTTGTGTGCAATCCCTTTTTCAAAATTTATTTCTTCCTCTCTCCTCACTGCCGTGTAGTTGTTTCTCGCATCTTTGTATCGCTGGTATGTTTGGGGGTTTGCCTCTTCCTGTATTGATTCCATTTTTGTGTCTTTTGGTCTCTGGCTCTTTCGCAATTTCTGTTCAACCAATCCTGTTTCCTAGTTCTGCTTCTCTGTTTTGGTATAAAATAATTTGTGCCTTTATCATATATTTCACAAAACTTGACATACATCTCATTCACTTCCTTGCCTAGCAACAAGTCTGTCCAATTATACCCACTAAAAAAATTTCTAAGGTTGCCATAATGTCCTCTCCTAAAGTCAGGTTTTTCAATTGCATCAACCTTCATATTTTCTTCCAGATTATAACGCATTGCATACTTTATTCCCAAAAAAACATGGTCACTTTTACCCCTAGGGAGGAAGGTACTGAATGTCAAATATTTCTTCCTCCTACCTGGCAAATATCAAATGTAGCATGGAGGGAACTTCCCTCATCCTCGTAGCTTGTTTAACATGTTGATACAAGAATGTTTCCAGAATGAGGTCTACAAATTTACAGGTCCAGAAATCTTCTGTTTTAGCTTCATATGCTTCCCAGTCTATGGCTTTCAAGTTGAAGTCGCCGACTATCAACAGTCGTGAACTATCGTTATCCGCTCTCGCTATGATCTCTCTCATTATTGTTATAAGACCTTCTCGTTTACTATCTAGCTCCTCCTTTGCCCATGTGCTGCTTGGCGGTGGACTATAAGCATTTATGATCATTAGTTTATCATCCTCATGGCAGATCTCTAGTGCTATTATGTCAACTTCTTGTGGATTGGCAGTCATTATTTCCTTCACCTTTAGGTGTTCTTTCACCAGCACAGCAACGCCACCGCCTTTCCTAATTTTTCTGTCCCGTCTCCAAATTGAGTAGCCCCTTGGGAGGTGTGTGTGTGTGTGTGTGTGTGCGTGTGTGTGTGCGTGCGTGTGTGTGTGCGTGCGTGTGTGTGTGTGTGTGTGTGTGTGTGTGTGTGTGTGTGTGTGTGTGTGTGTGTGTGTGTGTGTGTGTGTGTGTGTGTGTGTGTGTGTGTGTGTATGTGTGTTATAGGCTTTTGTGTGCTTCTAAAATACATATTGATATAAGAGCGTCATGTAAATTTTTAGTGAATAAATTCTTGAATGTGAGTCAGAATCATTTATCTATAATTATTTAACGACTTTTAAGTATTAAAGAAATGTAAAAAAAAAAAAAAAATAAAAAAAAATAGCCAGGAATCCGATAAGAATTAAGAATGGTGTTAAAGGTAAAATTATCTCATCTTTCCTACTTGTTTATGAAAGTCTAAAAACAAAACAAAAAAACAAAAAATTGAAAAAACTTACAAATTAAATAAACATATCTAAACAATGTTCTAAATTCTAAACTACATTCTGAGGTGCAAATATCATCCGAAAAGTTTCTGGTGCAATGTTGCATTGCTTACTGCCAAATCTTGGAATAATTATTTCTTGCATGAATGTATTTCTTGTATGACTTGTGCAAGGACTAAACGCATCCCCTATTTTTTTTTTAATTACTTCAGATGAAATATTTTTTTTATTCTTAATGACGCAATTACAGTAGATGAAGGCTTTTGATCCTTTGTCTTACGGTCTTGTTCATCACGACGACGTGGGCTGGATAAGGTCCCGCTGCCTTTGATAGGCCGCAGGTCGCTATGAATGGTTGTGGCACATCCTGGTCTTTCTTTATCCATTTCCTGATTAGCGGCACCACTTTCCACTGACTGTGGTTTCTCTGGACTGCACTCTCTTTGGTCTTCAGTTTCTCTGGACTGCAGTTTCTCTGGACTGTAGTTTATCCAGACTGCAGTTTATCCAGACTGCAGTTTATCCGGACTGCAGTTTCTCTGGACTGCAGTTTCTCTAGACTGCAGTTTATCCAGACTGCAGTTTATCCGGACTGCCGTTTATCCGGACTGCCGTTTATCCAGACTGCAGTTTATCCAGACTGCAGTTTATCCAGACTGCAGTTTATCCGGACTGCAGTTTATCCGGACTGCAGTTTCTCTGGACTGTAATTTATCCAGACTGCAGTTTATCCAGACTGCAGTTTATCCAGACTGCAGTTTATCCGGACTGCCGTTTATCCGGACTGCAGTTTCTCTGGACTGCAGTTTATCCAGACTGCAGTTTATCCAGACTGCAGTTTATCCGGACTGCAGTTTCTCTGGACTGCAGTTTATCCGGACTGCAGTTTATCCGGACTGCAGTTTCTCTGGACTGCAGTTTATCCGGACTGCAGTTTATCCGGACTGCAGTTTCTCTGGACTGCAGTTTATCCGGACTGCAGTTTATCTGGACTGCAGTTTATCCGGACTGCAGTTTATCCGGACTGCAGTTTCTCTGGACTGCAGTTTATCCGGACTGCAGTTTATCCTGACTGCAGTTTCTCTGGACTGCAGTTTATCCAGACTGCAGTTTATCCAGACTGCAGTTTATCCAGACTGCAGTTTCTCTGGACTGCAGTTTATCCGGACTGCAGTTTCTCTGGACAACAGTTTCTCTGGACTAAACTGTATAGCATAGACTACCATTTAATGTTCAATCCAAGAAGGCACTATGAAAATATCAATAAGAACAATACAAATGACCAAAGAAATGCAGCTTCATCTTTTTATATTCCTATTTTTCCCACAATTGTTTCTAGATAATATTATGCTAACTTTACTCGTGTTTGAGTATCACATCTTCCAGGTTCTGATGCTCTGGGAACAAGTAAGAGCGCGCTGCGTGTGGGGCACAAGCGGCATATATTACGTTGTGGGGAAGGCTTCAGCGTTAGTTCTTTTTTAATGATATACTGTGCAATCCTACCTGTGTGTGCTGTGTCCTATATAAGAAAAAAACAATTACAAAAGAATTTTCCATTTTATATATGTTTGTTTTTCAGGTTATTATTGTGTGTTATTAATATCATCTTAACTCTTGTGGGTTGTGATGAGAGCTGACATTTATGTGTGTTTAAGTTTGTGTTTGATAGGGTATTAGGTATGCTTAGGGGTGCCTTCTCGCCATGCCCCTGTGGCTGGGGGAATTGGTGCCCTGTGGCTGGGGGGATTGGTGCCCTGTGGCTGGGGGGATTGGTGCCCTGAAACTACATAAACACCCTATACCCCCCTTCCCCGAAGTGGCAAGGAGAGTTAGGAGACAACAATTGTGCAGAAGAACAGGTTTGGTAAGAGTTTTTTTTTTTTTTTTTTTTTTTATTATTATTATTTTCTACCACAGACGTGGCCACACATTTACAATGCTAACCAGCATATATACATTTTCTTCTGTCCTCCATGGACAGGGTTAGAGAAGTGTTAAACATATTGTTCAAGGGTTTATTGAACAATCATCCACAGAAGGTGATTCGGTGCTTTTAAAATGCTAAGCTAACCTACATACGTAAATACATAGATACACAGATTTACGTATGCTCTACATAAAGTGTTAGATGTGTCTTTTACATAGTGTCATTAATGTACATTCACAAAGGTGAAATGTAATTCTGATCAGCTTCCATATATACTTTATACCCATACATATACATACACACACACACACACATATACATACATATATACACACACACACATGCATTCACATACATTTGTCTCATTTACTCTGACAGGGTGAGGTAGCTGATAAAGAAACTAGTGTGCAATTAAGCACTTAATCACTGAAGGTGATGAAGGTGCTTTTACAAGCTCAGGTTATATAGTTACATCATATATATACATTGTATGATTGATAAGGAGTGTTGGGTAGGTACCACGGGCTGCCGGCTGTGTTACTGAGACACTTTCACCGGCTTGTTTTAGGCTACTCAGTTTCACTAATAGATTGGAAAGGTGAGACGGGGGAGTGGTTTTCAGCCGGACCCGCCTAGTTCGGGCCAACAGAAGTGGTGGACATGAACAAGACCATCCAGGCCAGCAGACCTGGACTTGGATTCATCAAGCATTTACGCACCTTCTTACGAAACCTTTACATCAACAAACATGGCGCCTTTGTGGCAAATTTACTGAACAGTCTTCGAGCTGTTTCGAGTCATCGAAACCCTACGACCCAATGTTATTATTATTATAAACAGCCTCGTAGTGCTTTGGTCCTTATAAACAGTTTATTAAATATAAACAACGCTGCAGTTTTCGAAGAAAGATACACAGGTTTCGCAATTTGCTGCCCAAGACCTTAATAAATTCCAGCTCTGCTCCAAAGCTCCCTAATTCTTAGGTTCTTGTGGACTAAATCCATTTTTCTTTCCATTTGAACAGTTTTACCAAGCTGAGGAGAGCCGTTACGAGGTGCCAGTTGAGGTACGAGTGCCAGGGGGCGGTGCCAGGGACCCCCTGTACGAGGTGGCACTGCCCAGCCACCCACGACCCGGAGACCCCTTCTACTTCTACGTCGTCAGGAGAGACACTGGCACCATCCTGTGAGTGGACCTTCAAGGAGCGAATTTATTTTGTATTGAATGAATGCTCGATGGAAGCATTATTGCTAAGATTAATGAGAGCCGCCCATCATTAAAATATTGATCACTACACACAGCCCATCATTGAAATATTGATCACTCTACACACAGCCCATCATTAAAATATTGATCACTCTACACACAGCCCATCATTAAAATATTGATCACTCTACACACAGCCCATCATTAAAATATTGATCACTCTACACACAGCCCATCATTCAAATATTGATCACTCTACACACAGCCCATCATTAAAATATTGATCACTCTACACACAGCCCATCATTCAAATATTGATCATTCAACACGCAGCCCATCATCAAAACATTGATCACTCATCAAACAATTGACAACTCTGCACACGGCCATCATCAAACTATTATGTTACCTAACGATCACTGTCCCTCGGCCGACGGTCAATACACCTCGGCCGACGGTCAATACACCTCGGCCGACGGTCAATACACCTCGGCCGACGGTCAATACACCTCGGCCGACGGTCAATACACCTCGGGCCGACATTTATTCTCGCCCCTGAGGTTCGACACGAGGATCGGGGGACTGACGTTCTCGGAGCAGTTCCTGAGCATCAGCAGCACGTTGCCCAGCAGGAACGTGTACGGCCTCGGGGAGAACGCCCACCACACCTTCAGGCACCACCTGGGAGGGAAGGTGTGGCCCGTCTTCTCCAGGGACCAGGGGCCCGTCCCAGGGGTGAGTCCTACATCAAAATGAATCAAAATGACTCCCGAATCACATTTTAGAAAACGGGTTTTAATCTAAATTTATCGTGTATCTAAATATCGGTTAATGTAAGTTTGTTTTTAGCGTAGAGAGTCTTGTAGGTTGGTGTATAGGGTATTAGGAGGAGTATCCGGCGGTGCCCGGGTGCCCTCTCCTCCTCCTCCCTTGTTAAGCATCACTTCCCTTTTATAAAATATAATATTCTGGAGAAATGAAGCTATTGTATAGATCTTTAGAGAATTATTTTTTTAAGATGACGAAACACACTTCGGCCGTCTTCACCAACATGTCACACTTGACCAGAATGGAATCCGTGAAAATCGGATGAGGGTTATGTGTTAATAATTATTAATATTTCTTAAATCATTTAACTTAGGACTACGTTGGGAAGCCTATGTCCGTCCTTTACCCCAGACCATTCCCCCTACAAATTTGTGTAAGGCCAGTCACAAATGTCTGGCCTCCAGCTTCGGACAGACAGACAAGCATACAATCGCACTCTTGTAGCAGAGGTACGCAGTGGTAAATGACATTGTACTGAGAGGTCAGAACACGAGGACTTAACACGTTTAATCCATAAGCATTTAAATTATGAACAAAATTTTATTTTATTTTATTTTATTAAATATTTAATATTTTATTTTATTAATTACCGTTAATTAAATAAGAAAGCTTTCGATGCACCCTCATCTACCACCACCCGCACACTCATCTACCACCACCCGCACCCTCATCTACCACCACCCGCACCCTCATCTACCACCACCCGCACCCCTCATCTACCACCACTTGCACCATCATCTACCACCATCTGCACCATCATCTACCCCACCTGCACCATCATCTACCCCACATGCACCATCATCTACCCCACCTGCACCATCATCTACCCCACCTGCACCATCATCTACCCCACATGCACACTCATCTACCACCACCTGCAACCTCATCTACCCCCACATACAACCTCATCTACAACCACATGCACCCTCATCTACCACAACCCACACCCTCATCTACCACAACCCACACCCTCATCTACCACAACCCACACCCTCATCTACCACAACCCACACCCTCATCTACCACTACCCACACCCTCATCTACCACTACCCACACCCTAATCTACCAAAACATACACCCTAATCTACCATCACCTACACTATCATCTACCACCCACATATACCCTCATCTACCCCCACCAACACCATCATCTACCCCACCTACACCCTCATCTACCCCCACATACACGCTCATCTACCACTACCTAAACCAGAGGGTGAGTGGGAGCCAGAGGGTGAGTGGGAGCCAGAGGGTGAGTGAGAGCCAGAGGGTGAGTGGGAGCCAGAGGGTGAGTGAGAGCCAGAGGGTGAGTGAGAGCCAGAGGGTGAGTGGGAGCCAGAGGGTGAGTGAGAGCCAGAGGGTGAGTGAGAGCCAGAGGGTGAGTGGGAGCCAGAGGGTGAGTGTGAGCCAGAGGGTGAGTGAGAGCCAGAGGGTGAGTGAGAGCCAGAGGGTGAGTGAGAGCCAGAGGGTGAGTGAGAGCCAGAGGGTGAGTGAGAGCCAGAGGGTGAGTGAGAGCCAGAGGGTGAGTGAGAGCCAGAGGGTGAGTGAGAGCCAGAGGGTGAGTGGGAGCCAGAGGGTGAGTGGGAGCCAGAGGGTGAGTGAGAGCCAGAGGGTGAGTGAGAGCCAGAGGGTGAGTGAGAGCCAGAGGGTGAGTGAGAGCCAGAGGATGAGTGGGAGCCAGAGGGTGAGTGAGAGCCAGAGGGTGAGTGAGAGCCAGAGGGTGAGTGAGAGCCAGAGGGTGAGTGAGAGCCAGAGGGTGAGTGAGAGCCAGAGGGGTGTTGTGACTAGGTGCTGACTGTGACTAGGTGCTGACTGTGACGAGGTGCTGACTGTGACGAGGTGCTGACGGTGACGAGGTGCTGACTGTGACGAGGTGCTGACTGTGACGAGATACTGACTGTGACGAGGTGCTGACTGTGACGAGATACTGACTGTGACGAGGTGCTGACTGTGACGAGGTGCTGACTGTGACGAGGTGCTGACTGTGACGAGGTACTGACTGTGACTAGGTGCTGACTGTGACGAGGTGCTGACTGTGACGAGGTGCTGACTGTGACGAGGTGCTGACTGTGACGAGGTGCTGACTGTGACGAGGTGCTGACTGTGACGAGATACTGACTGTGACGAGGTGCTGACTGTGACGAGATACTGACTGTGACGAGGTGCTGACTGTGACGAGGGGCTGACTGTGACGAGATACTGACTGTGACGAGGTGCTGACTGTGACGAGACACTGACTGTGACGAGGTGCTGACTGTGACGAGGGGCTGACTGTGACGAGGTGCTGACTGTGACGAGGTGCTGACTGTGACTAGGGGCTGACTGTGACTAGGGGCTGACTGTGACGAGGTGCTGACTGTGACGAGGCACTAACAGTGCCAACACAAACAGTGTCCTTGCACATTGCTCTCAACAGGAAGTGTCTGTGGACCTAACAGCTCCTTCTCACTCATTTACACTTCGCACCATTTGAACTTCAATTAATTAAATTAAAAACTATAAATGGATTTTTCGATTCATCAAAACATATTTGTGAATCATCAAGAGTGACGGGTGGGAGAGTGACGGGTGGGAGAGTGACGGGAGGGAGAGTGAAAGGTGGGAGAGTGACGGGTGGGAGAGTGACGGGTGGGAGAGTGACGGGAGGGATAGTGAAAGGTGGGAGAGTGACGGGTGGGAGAGTGACTGGTGGGAGAGTGACGGGAGGGAGAGTGAAGGGTGGGAGAGTGACGGGTGGGAGAGTGACTGGTGGGAGAGTGACTGGTGGGAGAGTGACGGGTGGGAGAGTGACGGGAGGGAGAGTGAAGGGTGGGAGAGTGACGGGAGGGAGAGTGAAGGGTGGGAGAGTGACGGGTGGGAGAGTGACTGGAGGGAGAGTGACGGGTGGGAGAGTGACTGGTGGGAGAGTGACGAGTGGAAGAATGACGAGAGGGAGAGTGACGGGTGGGAGAGTGACTGGTGGGAGAGTGACGGGTGGGAGAGTGACTGGTGGGAGAGTGACGGGTGGGAGAGTGACGGGTGGGAGAGTGACGGGTGGGAGAGTGACTGGTGGGAGAGTGACTGGTGGGAGAGTGACTGGTGGGAGAGTGACTGGTGGGAGAGTGACTGGTGAGAGAGTGACAGGTGGGAGAGTGACTGGTGGGAGAGTAACTGGAGGGAGAGTGACGGGTGGGAGAGTGACGAGTGGGAGAGTGACGGGTGGGAGAGTGACGAGTGGGAGAGTGACGAGTGGGAGAGTGACGAGTGGGAAAGTGACTGGTGGGAGAGTGACGGGTGGGAGAGTGACTGGTGGGAGAGTGACGTCGGGTGTGAGAGTGACGAGTGGGAGAGTGACGAGTGGGAGAGTGACTGGTGGGAGAGTGACGGGTGGGAGAGTGACTGGTGGGAGAGTGACGGGTGTGAGAGTGACGAGTGGGAGAGTGACGAGTGGGAGAGTGACTGGTGGGAGAGTGACGGGTGGGAGAGTGACTGGTGGGAGAGTGACGGGTAGGAGAGTGACGAGTGGTAGAGTGACGAGTGGGAGAGTGACTGGTGGGAGAGTGACGGGTGGGAGAGTGACTGGTATGAGAGTGACGGGTGGGAGAGTGACGAGTGGGAGAGTGACTGGTGGGAGAGTGACGGGTGGGAGAGTGACTGGTGGGAGAGTGACGGGTGGGAGAGTGACTGGTGGGAGAGTGACGAGTGGGAGAGTGACTGGTGGGAGAGTGACGGGTGGGAGAGTGACTGGTGGGAGAGTGACGGGTGGGAGAGTGACTGGTGGGAGAGTGACGGGTGGGAGAGTGACTGGTGGGAGAGTGACGGGTGGGAGAGTGACGAGTGCGAGAGTGACGAGTGGGAGAGTGACTGGTGGGAGAGTGACGGGTGGGAGAGTGACTGGTGGGAGAGTGACGGGTGGGAGAGTGACTGGTGGGAGAGTGACGAGTGGGAGAATGACGAGAGGGAGAGTGACGAGTGGGAGAATGACTGGTGGGAGAGTGACGAGTGGTAGAGTGACTGGTGGGAGAGTGACGAGTGGGAGAGTGACGAGTGGGAGAGTGACGGGTGGGAGAGTGACGGGTGGGAGAGTGACGGGTGGGAAAGTGACGGGTGGGAGAGAGAGAAGAAGAGAGAGTGACGGATGAGAGAGAGAGAGAGGGAGAGAGAGCGAGAGAGAGAGGGAGAGAGAGCGAGAGAGAGAGGGAGAGAGAGCGAGAGAGAGAGGGAGAGAGAGAGAGAGAGAGAGAGAGAGAGAGAGAGAGAGAGAGAGAGAGAGAGAGAGAGAGAGAGAGAGAGAGAGGGAGAGGGAGAGGGAGAGAGAGGGGGAGAGAGAGTGGGAGAGGTAGAGATAAAGCAGTTAACAACAGGTGGTAGAAGGACACCGAGAAAAGTATAAATGAAACTGTCGTAAATGAAAGGGCGGCAGAATTTTTGTCTTCCTAAGTGGCAGTTATAACTGATCCCCAGCCCTAACTACCACCAAGTCCCCCCCCTCTGGTCACAGGATAGGGCCGTAAGTGTCCACATATCCAGGGGACGACCCTGCTCGTCAACACTCATCAACACCTGAGACCAGCACGTATGGACCCAGCAAAAAGGAAAACTGTGTTTCGGATTTCCAGGAATGAAAACACTTTTTTATGTCGCTGCGTCACTCTCTAGTGGAGTTCTCTTGATGGATGGAAACTAATCTGTTGCTCTAATCTAGTCCTGGTTCCTGAAACTTGTCCTCCCTTACTGGTGCCAGAACACGGCTCCCTCCCTCCCACAATGGTGCTGGAACACGGCTCCCTCCCTCCCACAATGGTGCTGGAACACGGCTCCCTCCCTCCCACAATGGTGCTGGAACACGGCTCCCTCCCTCACTGGTGCTGGAACACGGCTCCCTCTCACAATGGTGCTGGAACACTATTCATGCTTTCTCCAGTGTTTTCAAAACTCTTCCCTCCTTCAATAATATGGTTAATATAAAGTAATTCATTTAAAATTCCACGTCGTGGCCTCCTAAATTATCACACTATCCAGAGGGATGATAACTACCAGCTGACACCCCAACACTGTCACCCTCGCTGACACCCCAACACTGCCACCCTCGCTGACACCCCAACACTGCCACCCTCGCTGACACCCCAACACTGCCACCATTGTGGGAACCGACCTGTGAGATTTATATTTATTTAATTTATATGAATTTATATTTACGTTAATTTATATACTTCGATAGCAATTTGTATAATGATAAGTGGACTGTATTTCTGCAATAATCTCATAATCTCACAAATCGATCCTCTACACATTAGGGGGGTTATTAAATTAATATATATGCAGCCAATCAAACTACAGAAATAACTACATACATTAAAGAGGTTCCTTATCTTATAGTACAGCAGGTTAGTCCACCAGGTATAACTAGGGTGTAGACACCAAATTATCCTCTTTGAGGTAGCTTCCATATCACCCAGTAACTGGTGCACAAATCTTGCATCCTCGTCTTGACCTGTCAAAAGTGCGCTAGCTGTGAAGCCAGATACCTATATATGACAAGTATATCAGAGAAAACAGTACATGGAACATGAAGACCTGGCTTAATTACCTTTAGTTTGAGGCTTCCATGTGATCTAACCGGGTCACCCTATATAATGACATTAATGGCCACTAATGATAAATAATGGGTTTCGGAAAGAACACTTAACTTGATTTGTTGACAGCGTGTTGACAGATGGTACACCTTTGGTATCCATAACACTACGTCCAAGTAAAATTAACAGGAGCCGAATTTGCTCCCGTGTGAGCCTCTGGTCTCGTATAACAATGGTTGTTTAACACTCCATACTATTGACGTTACTGGCCGACATTGTCCAGAATGATAGGAGCTAAATTTGCTCCACACGTCTCGGAGGTGACACAACAATGGCTGCCCTCCTTCCCCACTCTGACGCCTGGCCTACTTTGTCCAGATTTCAGAAAGTGATAGAAGGGTCACATTTACTCTACTTTAATATCGATAATTAAGTTAATTTATATAAGATGTTTTATGATGGTAAAGTCCAAAGACTAATGTATTTAAGAACAATTCCCAGCAGAATAGCTGGTGAATTATAATAGTATGTGGTGATGATATCCCGTTTTCTTTAGACGGTAATTCCACTAAAAGTTACGTTTTCTATGGGTAACTTGATTATACAATACAGCTATTATCTGTATGATATATTAAATGGTGTCGGATTTTCCGACAACCATCGCTGACACCCCAACACTGTCACCCTCGCTGACACCCCAACACTGTCACCCTCGCTGACACCCCAACACTGCCACCCTCGCTGACACCCCAACACTGTCACCCTCGCTGACACCCCAACACTGTCACCCTCGCTGACACCCCAACACTGTCACCCTCGCTGACACCCCAACACTGTCACCCTCGCTGACACCCCAACACTGCCAGTACCCTCAGTAAAGAATCACATGGACACGTATATTATTGTGTGTGGAAGAAGTATCACGTCACTGATTCTGGAACCACAGGTTCAGCCTGTGGTCATGTGCTCTCGCCCAAACTGAGCTACGTGTGATTCAATCTTCCTCATATGTTACCCAGATGACCTCTCAAACAGTTCCCTTGTTATCTATCTTCATTATTTAACTGGCTGGTTGAAGCTATCACCTCTCTTTCTCAGTAAAAACCTCACAGGGTACAAGAGGAAGCATTTCTTCTAACAAACCAACATTTAATTTAAAGAAATACAATAAGCAAAAATTATGTCTTGAACGCGGTCTTCAACTCATCTCTCGGATCTAGGTTGCAACATCATCAATCTTGCACATCAGATAACTTGAAATGTCTTTGTACATATATCTGAGACATATTGGAATTGCAAAGACATATTGAATGTCTTTGCAACAACTTCGATTTTTCCTCTAGTTCTATATGCATCTGCTTACTTAATTACATCAAACCAATAAATCTATATAGTTTTTCTTCAACAATATGCTCAACATTAGTGTCAACATCAGTAATCACTGCCTCAATAAGCACTGTTCCCCCTCCACCCCACTTGGTTCTCGTTATGACAAATTATGCCCAACACTGTGCTGCTGTTCTTGTCTTGATTACTCTTGCAGAACACGGGTCTTATAATTACCCAACATCTAAGTACATATGGATAAAAAAACAAAGAAACATTCTCACTTCCGTTCATTGCGTCACGTATACAATTACATTGGCATCTCCCAAATAAGCAAATAAAAATGACATACAATCCCTGGTGGATCAATCCTCCTTTTACTTGGGGTGGATCTACTCTCTGACGAATTATACTCCACAGGTCAGTAGTAGCACCACTACCAAGAAACAGGTCAACAGATGTCAATAGCTCTTCTTAGCTATGATACACGAACCTTAATTCACATATAACAAATTATTTTTTCTTCTTGATACGTGAAGTTTGCATAAACCTCATTCATTACCCTCATGACTGCGTCAAAATATTCCTCTTCTACAAACAACTAGAAAATAAATTAAACAAAACCTTTCTCCAAAACCCTTTCCCTCTCTTTCCAGCCCGTTGTCGTCGAGACGGGGCTTTGTGGGCGGCTGTCGGAGCGTGATGCTCCTTGGGACAGCGTATCCTTTCCTTTTGAAACCTTATGCTCCTGCTCCTGTCTTCACAAATTTTACTGGTTGCTTTTTCCTTTTCCTCATGTTTCATTTTTCCTCCCAACTTCTCCTTTCTGATTGTTCGTTCCAGTCGACTTTTTACCGTTCTTTAATATTCTTTCTGAAGTCTTCTGTTTTGACGCCGGGTGTTTGGGGAGGCACACTGTCTCACTCGTAGATCTGTGGTACCTGACGTTTTCGAGCGAGGGGGATGCTTTTATTGTCAAACTTTGCCTTCATTGCTGAGCCTAATCTCGACGGACTGACGGCTCTTCAGGTGACGATTGCAGGGTGTATAATCCCGATGCACCCCCTGAGGGGGGGGCCTGTCTTGTTGGGTGTCCTTTCCTTTAACTGTGGCTCCATGGTGGGTATGGGAGTTTAATCGTACATGAAATTATATTCATATTTGTTTCTATGCCGATTTCTAACTCATTTAATTTCTGAGAGTCGTGGGGTGGGCGACCAGGCCCCTGAGTCGGACTGTGATGGAAGCCGGGCTCTGTAGTCCCGCTGCATTGGGCCTAAACAAAGCTGCTTCGCTGACTCTGCTTCCCTCCCACCTCTGTGGCGGGGTTGAGCCTCAAGCCTCTGGTGGTGGCCACCTCATCACCTGAGTGGTTCCATCTCTCGCTGTGATAACTGCCCCTTTTACCCCCTCTTTTACAGGGCATGCTCGGCGCTGTCAGCTCTGCACTCGCACGCTCATGATTCCTTCGCGTTCTACTACATTCCAGGATTTGTTTCGTCCTGCTAAGTGGACTAAATATTTTTATCCAACGTGTATGCCACGCGTATCCCGTATGACGTCGCAGCTCCTTCTCAGGAAGCGGCTGACTGCTTGACTTCGTTGTCCTGCATTGGAGAGACCACTGTTTGGATCTAAAAAAAATGCCTGGTTAAATTGCAATGGTACAGTTATTCTCCTGCTCCATGATTCGACTGGTGATAGGGAACTGAAAGATTGCCACGAGGATATTAAATATATCTTTGAAGCCCCAGGCCATTCTATTCTTCAGATTGATACGTTCACTCGACCCCCTCGTGGTCGTCATCAGCCTCTTCTCGTGGTTAAAATGACATTTGATGGTAGGTCCCTTCCATCTTCCGTAAATTGTATATATGATACAATTGTATATATGATACAATTGGATATATGATACAATTGGATATATGACCTTGTAAGTGCCAGATACTCCATTCAGGAGTACATCTCCCTCTCCTCGTCTTTGCAATAGGTGCTGGAGATTTGACGATGGTCCATTCAAGAGCACAAGTGAGGTGAAGGAAGGAAGGAAATATCAGGAGAAGCGCCAAGCTATTATGACTATATAGCACCGGGAAGGGGTCAGGATAAGGATTTGGGATGGGACGGGGGAAAGGAATGGTGCCCCAACCACTTGGACGGTCGGGAATTGAACGCCGACCTGCATGAAGCGAGACCGTTGCTCTACCGTCCAGCCCAAGTGGTTGGGGGTACAAGTGAGGTGAGTCCTATGCCCTTTGTGTGGAGACTCAGGTCATTCTAAGATAGAGTGCTCTATTTTCCCAAGCTCACTGCAGGAAATTGTGGTGACGCCCACCCTGCCTTCTCCCACACGTGTGTGTACTACAAAATTGAGGAAGCCATCCTTAATTTGAAACATCGTAATCGTTAGTCTTTTCCTGAGACGAGACGCCAGGTTCTCAGTCTTCTTTTTTTCTCTGGCATGTGTTAGTGCTCGTTTGTCTTGTTCCATTTCTCGTCCTCTCCCTCTTTCTCAAATCCGCAACCGTTTCCATGGTCTTAGACCCCGACACCTCCAGCACCTCCTCCTTTGCGTTCTGAGCTAGAGGGTCTTCCTCTTGGTTCTCCATCTGGTGTTTCCTTCCTTCCTTCCTTCCTTCCTTCCTTCCTTCCTTCCTTCCTTCCTTCCTTCCTTCCTTCCTTCCTTCCTTCCTTCCTGGTCTGCTCTGTCTCCTGTGCCCACTTTCCCTTTCTCATCCCACTCCTGCTCAGCCCTCCTCTCTGTCTTTTGGCCCTCCACAATGCCTGTTCGTCCAAGATGTTGTTTGTCCTCCTCGCGGCAATCTTCGTGTTGACTGCTCCTGTTCTCCATCTCCTGTTGAGGCTGTGAAGGCTGTTTCCTAGTACATTGCTGCTGGTACGCCTGTCTCTCTAGATCAGAAACGTAAGTTTGGCTCCTCTCTTTCCTCCCTGGTGGGTAAGAAGGCATCGTTATCTTCCTCTCTTTCCGCCTCCGACTGGATACATATATTTATTACTCTATTTTGTAAATGGTCTCCCAACCTTCACCGTACCCGACGCAGTCTACACCACCTAGACGTAAGTTACAAGTTCTCCCCAAGCTCCTGACCCGGTTATTGAGGAGAACACGGCCGCCCTTGCTGACTTGCAGTCTGCGGCTGCAACGCCCGCTACGGCAGTTACTACAACGGAAGCAGCTTTGGAGCCACCGCCTTCTCATCCATCGACATCTGTTACAGTTCCCCCCCTCGTCTGTGAGTTCTCAGAACCTTCTACTTCAGCGACAGGACCTGCTGCTGCTGCTACTCAACCTCCAATTGCTTATAGCAACTTGCACTCAGCTGACTCATCAGACGACGACATCTCGGTAGGGACTTCATTCTCTCGTCAAAGAATCAAGTATATGGACTATCTAACCGACGAAAACTCGAATGCCAGTACTACCATTTCAACACGAAGCAAGACCTACATGAAGACCGAAGACCCCTAACAACAACAACAACAATGTCAAAACATCGGTAAGAAGAACGAAGAAAGAAGATTGAACGAAATAAAGAAGAAAACTGGATAAAATACGTGAAGACACACGACGACTACATTCCACAGTGGATAGGCCACTGATCTTTCAGCCCTTACTATCACCGCCCTCTTCCTGTTTCCTGAGGTTTCTTCCTTGCCCTCCAGTTCTTCATCTATCAGCTCGACAAACCCTTTGGTCCTGAAACCCTTTGGTCCTGAAAACTGTCTTTGACTTTATCCCTAAGTCCCCTCCCATTTCAGTGGCGGAGTCGCCTGTCCCAGCTGTGGAGTTTCCCTTGGTTTTTTATTCTCTCTTGGATGCTGCCCTTGATCAAGTTCACTCCCCTAGTTACTGTCCTTCATCCCCCTGATTCCCCTGAACGCCCCTCTTTGATGCCTCCTCCCACTCTGGACTCTGTCAGTTCGCCTCTGGCCCATCCTACCACTCCCTTGACTCCATCATCTTTGCTAGATTTACCTCTGCCACATAACCACGATTTCACAGACCTTGATCCTGATCCTATTTAGTGTACTGTGATCTTCTTTGCCATTGTTTCTCACTTGTTATCTCTTTTTTTGACAATATCCATTTTTTAATGGAATATTCATGGTTTTTATGCCAACTTCCAATGAACTTCAACTTCTGATAACACAATTTTCACTGTTTTGTGTCTGTCTCCGGGAGCCGATGCTTGGCGTTCGTTTTAGTCACTTCCGTGGTTTTTCCTATCTCTCTCCCCCCCCCTTTTGCTGGGGCCCATAACTCTACTGCTCTCTTAATCCGCCATGATATTACTTCTGTCCCCCAACTTTTTCAGTCGCAGTCTGTGTTCTTCGGCCCGTATCTTTGTGAGTAAATGGTATACAATCTGTTCCATTTATCTCCTCCTAAATGTCCTGCTTTCTCTTCCTGATCTTAAACACCTGTTGGACTCCTTACCAGAGCCTATGCTCCTGTTAGGTGATTTTAACTTGTCGACATACCCTCTGGGGCAAAGTTCTGACAAACACTTGGGGCTGCCTTTTCAAACCATTTCTTTTCTCCCTCTCTGTCTCTTCTGAATTCTGTTGAGCCCACTCATGTTGACTCACTCGTACCCTTTCCTGTCTTAATCTTTCATTCTGCTCATCTTCTCTTTATTTAGATTTGACATGGGGAGTTCTTGATGACCTCCATTAACAGTGTTCTTAATCTTCCTCCATCTTTCCTTACTCCTAAGCCCCTTCTTGAATTTTGTACCTTAGATTTTCGTCCACCTCTCCAGCTTCCCAATAACGATCCCATCTCTCTCAGGACGCCAGTCTGCCCTGGCCCTCTGCGGTTTTACGGCGGCGGGCTCTGATGACATTCAGTCTGAGATGCTTCGACATCTCCCTCCATGCAAGTTTCAGTATTTACTGAATATTTACAACCGTATCTGGGAGTCGTCGTCAGTCTTTGAGGACTGGCTTGAAGCAGTTGTTCTTAATATATGGAAACTAGGTTCTCTAGAGACATCTCCTAAGGACTTCTACCTCATTGCCCATACATGTTATGTCTTCAAACTTTTTGAACGAATGGTCACTGTCCATCTGATGTGGTTGTTGGAACACACTCACCAGCTCTCCCCTTCTCAATTTGGCTTTCGAAAGTGTTGCAGCATGACTGATGCCATGGTGAACTTGGAAGTCTATATTCGTATTGCCTTTGTTGCGAAGACCTCCGTTGTTGCTCTCCATTTTGACCTGGAAAATTACGTAAGACATCACATGGAGATACCAGATTCTGTCTCAGCTCCGTTCTTTTGGCCTTCGTGGTAATTTCCCTCTCTTCCTCCAAAGCTTCCTCTATAGTCGTTCCTTTAGAGTGAAGCTTGATACCACTCTCTCTGCCTCTTTTCCGCAATACAATAGAGTACCCCAAGGTAGTGTTCTGAGTTCTACTCTTTTTCTTGGTTGCCCTCAATGGTCTTCTTTCCTCCCTTCCTTCTAGCATTTTCTCAGCTCTTTGTGTTGACGATCTTGCCCTCAGCTATTAAAGGTGATGATTCACCGTTCTTTCAACGGTGACTTCAACTTACGATTGATGCTAATTCGTCCTGTGCCACCATTCATGGCTTCAAGTTCTCTACAACTAAGACTTGCGCCATGAACTTTACCTGGAAGCAGGTCGTTCTTCGACCCCCTTTGCTGCTCTTTGCTAATCCTCGTTTGTATAAAGATTCTGCTAAACTTTTAGGGTTAATCCTTGGCACTCGTTTGTCTTGGTCACCAAATATCTCTTACCTCCATGTTGAATGCTCTAAGGCCCTTATCATACTTAAGGTCTTGTCCCATATTTCCTGAGGAGCAGCTGACAGGTGCACGCTTCTCTAATTACATTCCTCTCTAGTGCTGTCTAAACTCGATTGTGGCAGTCCCCTTTCTCGTCTCTCTCTCCCTCAACTCTTCGTCGTTTTGATGTTCTGCACCATACTGGGCTACGCCTCAGCTCTGGTGCCTTTCGTTTGACTCCTACCCTGAGTCTAGTATGTTGAAACCGGCATTCTGTCTCTACAGGATCGTCGTGATCGCTACTGTCTTTGCTACTTTGCAGGGTTTCTACAACATTATCACTCTCGCTTATAGTCATACTCTGACCACTACCCCTCCTGTGGTCCCTGTTTCCTTTCACTACCTTCCATTTTTTTGGCAATTGTCTCGCTAGCAAGATTCTCTCTCGGTTTTGAGTTACCAATATTTCTCCTCATGTTGTTCCATCATTGCCCCCATGGAGAGTCCCTCTTCCTAAGTTTTGCAAAACCGTGACTGACATGGCAAAAGCTTTTACCCCATCTATAGGTCTGAAACGCCTTTTCCTTGAACAAATTTTCTTCGCACTTCCATTCCACTTCCATCTTCAAAGATGGGTCTATGTCTGCCGACGGCATAGACTTCTTCATTTTATTTCCTGACCACACATGTGTCGCCTACTCCCGAAGACTAGCATCTTCAATGCAGAACTTTATGCAATTTTGTATGTTCTTCATCAATTGTTTTCTTGCAGACAACGTTCCTTTGTCGTCATAGTTGACTCTTGCAGTGCCCTCATTGTTCTGCATGGTGTCATTTAATACTATCCATATTGGGGTTGTCAAAATTCAACATTGTTTCTTTCTTTAACAGATTTAAGATATTAGAGTTTTGCTGAGTTCCCCCTGTTATATTGGGGTTTCCTCAAGTGAGTGTGCGGATGCTGCCGCTAAATAGGCTATCTGTATTTGTCCTGTTTCCCACAAAGGTGATCCTTATTCCAACTTCAATCAAGTCATTCTTTCCTCAATCCGTGCCCATTTGCAGGATCGTTGGTCTTCTATTACTGGTAACAAACTGCCTGCTCTTAAAGGTAGCGTGTCCCTGTGGCCGGTTAACACAACATAATGATCCTACCACCATAACCGGCGGTTGGAAATGGCTCTGGCGAGGTTTTATATTGGCCATAGACGTTTAACTCACGGGCACTTCATGGAGCGCTGCCCTTGTTGAATGTCCTGACTTCCAGGACGTGCGTGTGTCTTGCTTCCCGACCGTCCCTCGCTGTTACTTGCCCTCGACAGAATTCTTGGTGAATCAGAAACCTTTAATATCCCTTGCCTTATGCACTTTTGCTCTCGTATTGGCATCGTTAGTGATATCTAGCTTTTGGTTAGCATTGTAAATGTGTGGCCACGTCTGTGGTAGAAAAACAAAAATTGAATATCCTGAAATTTTGATGGTGCTACATAGCCTTTCCAGCTTGGCGCCTTCTTTTGATAATTAATTACTTTTCAAAACTCCCTACTCACCCCTGCCGGCGGTATCTGACAATCCCTGCAGTGTCAAGTGGACTCCCCAGTAGTGGGTGAAGCCACAGATCTGCCCTTTACCTTGTCAGTTGTTCACCAACCGTCAACGAGCGAACATCCGCCGCTCTCGCCTCCATCATGCTATCATCTCTCAATTCCCAAATATTACTTCATATTCACCATAAACATGATTCTTTAATGTCAATGAGAATCCCTATAAATCACTGAGCAATTGTCATCACTGAGCATGACAAACTGTGGCAACTGAAAAATTCTTACCACGAAACTCATGGTGTGATGACGCCTGTCTCCTGAAATAAAGATGGTGCCTGGGGTTTACCTTCGTTCCAGGTTATCCACGAGTTCTTTTTCAACTGCCACTGTCTTCCCTTCCTGACTTGCGTGTGGGGGGCCAGACACTGGCACCAACCTTGGCTCACCTGTCACACTGTCCTTACACAGGACCAACAAAACCACTTGTAGGTGCTATGCTGGACGCCAGAATTCATTCACCCTCTGTTGTAAATCAGTATACAAGATGTATTTCAATATGTCACAAATGAACCATTATATCAATATTGTCAATAGCATGTACCAGTCCTCCTACAAAGAGGCCATCCGCATTAGCATGAACACAAAGGTTAACTAAAGAAAGCTATCCGTATATCTATATATTTAAATTATGTATCCCAGCATCCGCTCGTTCAATCCTAATCCAAATTACCATATCTCGAATCTCTGGAGGCTTTCCTTAACTCCCTCTCAAATTACCAGCCAATGTTAGCACCTCATATACTCACACATGATACTCACGAACCACTTCCAACTTCCCCACAGACCAAACTTGGTGGGTGCGGGTTATGAGTAGCAACCAGCTTGGACATGCCACGCCATCTCAGCTACGCTGGCTAAGCTCACCATAGCTCACCTTGCCTCGTTGTCCGGACAGCACTGAAACCCCTGCCACTTGCTTGTGGCAGTATTTATTCAACTTCCCCAAATCCCTTCCAGTCACCCATGTCCTGTGCTTCCCACACCCACAAACCCTATCCAAGACCTCCCAAAATGTCACATCTGGTCACTTGTCTGAAACGCCGCCCGAGGGCAGCCACCCCGCCCACTGAGGACTGGTGACCCTCTTAGACATCCAACATACAGGAGGTGCCAACCGCCTCCAATCCATTCGCCACAGTCGTAAAACTACTCCACACGCTCAATAAACTGATTCTGCTGCCAGTACATTGAGACTACTAACTAAATTTTACACAATAATCTGGGTACAACACCTCCCTGGCTTCAGAATGTCACTCCTGGCTCCACTGAATTAAGGCTGATTCCCTTCACTTGACCAAGATAGTTAGAACTATACCTTTAACGTGAAGTAGCAACGAGTAGCATGTGATCTCTTCAACCCCACACTAACAAGTGACGTCTTCACCAATCACAGAATACAATCGGCCTGTAGTATAAACCTCCCGGTTTACACTTCAGACTGTACTATTCCTCCAGGTTTACACTACAGACTGTACTATTCCTCCAGGTTCTGGGAGTCGTCGTCAGTCCCTGAGGACTGGCTCGATGCCGTTGTCCTCCCTGTTCGCAAACCGGGGTCTCTGGGTACTTCCCCTACGGACTTTCGCCCTATTGCCCTCATAAGTTGTGTCTGCAAACTCTTTGAACGTATGGTTAACGTTCGTCTGATGTGGTTCCTGGAACACCATCACCTCCTCTTCCCTTCACAATTTGGTTTCCGCAAGTGCCGCAGCACGACAGATGTCCTGGTGAACTTGGAGGTCTATATTCGTACTGCTTTTGCTGCGAAGACCTCCGCTGTTGCCGTCCTTTTTGACCTGGAAAAGGCTTACGACACCACTTGGCGATATCATATTCTATCTCAACTTCATTCTTTTGGCCTTCGTGGTCATCTCCCTCTCTTTCTCCGCAGCTTCCTCTCTCGTCGTTCCTTTCGGGTGCGCCTTGGTACCGCTCTCTCTGCCTCTTTTCAGGAATACGAAGGTGTGCCCTAGGGTAGTGTTCTGAGCACTACTCTTTTTCTGGTTGCCCTCAATGGTCTTCTTTCCTCTCTTCCTTCAGGTGTCTTCTCCGCTCTCTATGTCGATGATCTTACCCTTTGCTGTCAGGGTGATGATTCGCCTCTCCTTCAGCGCCGGCTTCAACTTGCAATTGATGCCGTGTCGTCTTGGGCCACCGATCATGGCTTCAAGTTCTCTACTTCTAAGACTTGTGCCATTACTTTTATGCGGAAACGGGTCGTTCTTCGTCCCTCTTTGTCACTTTATGGTCATCCCCTTGAGTACAAAGATTCCGCGAAGCTTTTGGGGTTATTCCTTGACACTCGTTTGTCTTGGTCTCCCTATATCTCTTACCTCCGTGTTGAATGCTCTAAGGCCCTTACCCTCCTTCGGGTCTTGTCCCATACTTCTTGGGGGGCAGATAGGCGCACTCTCCTTGCTTTACATTCCTCTCTCATCCTGTCTAAGCTCGATTATGGTTGCCCTGCTTACTCATCTGCTTCTCCTTCTACTCTTCGCCGTCTTGATGCTTTGCACCATACTGGGTTGCGCCTCAGTTCTGGTGCCTTTCGTTCGACTCCCGTCCTCAGCTTGTATATTGACACTGGCTTCCTGTCTCTCCAAGACCGCCGTGATCGCTACTGTCTTTGCTATCTTGCGCGGTCCTTACAACATCCTTCCTCTCGCCGCTATCGTGCTTTAACTTTTACCCCTCCTACGGTTCTAAAATGCCTTTTCCTTGATCACTTTTCTTCTCACTCCTGCTCCGTTTCTGTCTTCACCGATGGGTCTAAGTCTGCGGACGGTGTTGGCTACTCTGTTGTTTTTCCTGATCTCACTTATATGTGTCGCTTACCTCTGGAGACTAGCATCTTTACAGCGGAGCTTTATGCTATTCTCTATGCTCTTCGTCTCCTGCTTTCTCGTTGTCAGTCTTCCTTTGTAGTTGTTGTTGACTCTCGTAGTGCCCTCATGGCTCTCGGGTCCTTTAATCCGGTTCATCCAGTATTTGTCGAGATCCAGCATTGGCTGTTTCTTGTTCACAGTAAATTTAAGTCGGTTGAGTTTTGTTGGGTTCCCAGCCATATTGGTGTGTCTTTAAATGAGCGTGCGGATGCTGCCGCCAAGGAAGCTGTCCGCTCTTGTCCCATCTCTCGTAAAGGTATTCCATATTCCGACTTTTACCCGGTTATCCATTCCTCCGTCCTTACCCGTTGGCAGGCTTCTTGGTTGTCTGTTACTGGTAACAAACTACGTACTCTTAAATGTTGTGTTTCCTCATGGCCGTCCTCCTTCCACCGGAACCGGCGATGGGAAACAGCTCTGGCGAGGTTGCGTATTGGCCATACTCGCTTAACCCATGGTCACTTGATGGAGCACCGCCCTGCTCCTTATTGTCCTAGTTGCATTGTCCCTCTTACGGTCGTGCATGTCCTTCTTGAATGTCCTGACTTCCAGGACGAGCGTGTGTCTTGCTTTCCGACCGCCCCTCGCGGTCACCTGTCCCTCAATAGAATTCTTGGTGACTGATACTTTTGATATCGTTCGCCTTATGCGTTTTCGTTCTCGTATTGGCATCCTTGGTGATATTTAGCGCCCTCTGATTATTTTGCGCATTTGATGGTGCTACATAGCCTTCCCGGTTTGGTGCCTTCTTTTGATAATTACTTACTTATTCCTCCAGGTTTACACTAGACTGTAGTATTCCTCCAGGTTTACACTGCAGACTGTACTATACCTCCAGGTTTACACTACAGACTGTACTATACCTCCAGGTTTACACTACAAACCGTACTCTACCTCCAGGTTTACACTACAGACTGTACTATACTTCCAGGTTTACACTACAGACTGTACTATACCTTCAGGTTTACACTACAGACTGTACTATACTTTCAGGCTTACATAACATCAGGGCCGGATGGGGAGTAACACTCACCACAGGTAGAATCTAGGTCATGAGGCTATTGTGGTTCACAAAGTCTTCCTTCCTTAAGTATTAGGGTCAACATAAAGTAAATAATTATGAAGTAATTAGCAATTAAAAAGCTTATGAGAACAATGAGCTTGGATAAATCCGGAATGATGAAGGAACGGCTCTTTAGCACTTGTAATATCTGAGCTTCAACACCAACTTCGCAAGTTTAAAGCCTAGTCTAAGTGGTTGGGTCCACACTCACTTGTAGTGGATCATTGTTCTTCACCAGTTAGGAGCACAGTTCTTACCCATTGAACACTGTTCATTCCTCCATTTAGTCGCTTGAGTGTACATAAATACAAGTGTGTGTGTCTCCCGTGTGATGGTGTGTGTGGGGTACTCCCGCAGGAGGAGCGGGAGGTGAACCTGTACGGGGCGCAGCCGTACTACCAGTGCCTGGAGAACGACGGACGCGCGCACGGCGTCCTCCTCCTCAACAGCAACGCCATGGGTGAGTTGGCCGCTGAGGACGTCATGCGGGTTTATAGTCATATGCATATAGTATATGATGGACTAATAGCCTCTGCTACCATCAGTTTTTGTCCGGTCGTGATGGTAGAGTGGATTAAGGTGTCCTGTACATACCAGCTGCATTGCTCCTGGCAGTATGGGTTCGAGTCACTTCTGGGGTGTGAGTTATATATATATATATATATATATATATATATATATATATATATATATATATATATATATATATATATATATATATATATATAAAGGTTAAGCACAGATGCAACCACACACACACACACACACACACACACACACACACACACATACACACACACACACACACACACACACACACACACACACACACACACACACACACACACACACACACACACAGGAGTATGATGACAACAACAAGGCATGCATAGATGAACTGCAGAAGGCAGCAACATTTGCTCACAGAATGAGAGCAAAGCTGCTGGTCATGGGGGACCTAAATCATGGAGAGAGAAATTGGGAATCAAGGAATCCCCATGGAGGGGACGAAACGTGGGGAGCAAAGTTAGTAGATGTTATAGACAGGAATTTCCTTACACAACATGTGAAGGAAGACACAAGGGAAAGAGGAGAAGCACCGAGCCTATTAGACCTGATTTTCACCCAGAACGTAGAAGACATCGAGAATTTAGAGCATGAAATACCTCTAGGGGCCAGTGACCATTGTGTCCTAGTCTTTGACTACATGATGGAATTCAAACTTGCGACCATGGGACAGGAGGTCTGGGAAAGGAGAGTTGACTACAGGAAAGGGGACTACAGGAGGATAAGGGACTATCTGGGAGAAGTGCAGTGGGAGGAAGAAATTAGAGAAAAAACAGTCCAAGATATGATGGACCTGGTCATACGGAAATGCCAAGGCCGAAGAGAGATTTATACCAACAGCAAAGGGAAAAAAGTAAGAGGGAATATAATAACCCATGGTTTAATATACAGTGTCATGAAGCAAAAATGGCCAGCAGCGGGGAGTGGAGGAAGTACAGAAGACAAAGGACAGAGGACAACAGGTTCAGATACAACAGAGCTAGGAACGATTACATTAACATAAGACAAACATCGGAAAGGGACTATGAGAACGATAATGCGATCAAAGCGAAAAAGCAACCTAAATTACTACACAGCCATATAAGAAGAAAAACGTCGGTGAACGACCAAGTGACAAGACTAAGGAAAACAGAGGGGGCATAAACTGAAAGTGAAAAGGAAATCTGCGAGGCACTGAATGCCAGTTTCCATGGAGTGTTCACTACCGAGCCTGAACAGCTATTGTTAGAAGGGATTACCCTAGATGAAAGACTATCAGATATAGAGATGGCAGCAGGGGAGGTAATGAAACAGTTGACAACACTGGATGCAAATAAAGCAGTTGGACCAGACAAAATATCACCGTGGATACTAAAAGAGGCAGCGCAGGCTCTCAGCATGCCTCTGGCAATGATCTTTAATGAGTCACTTATGTCGGGAGAATAGCCCAGTTGCTAGATGAAGGCAAATGTCGTATCGATTTTCAAGAAAGGCGATAGGGAGGAGGCACTTAACTATAGACCTGTATTACTGACAAGCATCCCATGTAAATATTGGAAAAAATAATTAGGCTACGACTGGTTGCACACCTGGAGAATGTTAGGTTTGTGAACAAACATCAACATGGGTTCTGGAAAGGGAAATCTTGCCTGACAAACATTTTGGAATTCTATGATAAAATAACAAGGATAAGACAGGACAGTGATGGTTGGGCAGACTGCATATTTCTGGATTGCCAAAAAGCCTTTGATACAGTACCGCACATGAGACTGCTGTTCAAACTCGAGAGGAAGGCGTGGGTGGGGGGAAAGGTCCTAGCATGGATAAGGAACTACCTGACAGGAAGGAGCCAAAGAGTTACGGTAAGGGGCGAGAAGTCGGACTGGCGAACAGTAACGAGTGGAGTACCACAAGGATCGGTGCTGGGACCAATTCTATTTCTAATATATGTTAACGACATGTTTACAGGAGTAGAGACCTACATGTCAATGTTCGCGGATGACACAAAGTTGATGAGAAGAGTTGTGACAGATGATGATTGCAGGATCCTCCAAGAGGACCTGAACAGGTTGCAGAGATGGTCAGAGAAATGGCTACTGGAGTTCAACACGAGCAAATATAAAGTTATGGAAATGGGACTAGGTGATAGGAGATCAAAGGAACAGTACACAATGAAGGGGAACTGCCTACCTGCGACGACGCGAGAAAGAGATCTGGGCGTGCACATAACACCTAATCTATCTCCTGAAGAACATATAAATAGGATAACGACGGCAGCGTACTCTACACTGGCAAAAGTTAGAACATCATTCAGAAACCTAAGTAAGAAGGCATTTAGGATGCTTTACACTGCCTACGTGAGGCCAGTCTTAGAGTATGCCGCCTCATCACGGAGTCCCCATCTGAAGAAGCATATAAGGAAACTGGAAAAGGTTCAGAGGTTTGGAACGAGACTCGTCCCAGAGCTACGAGGGATGGGGTATGAGGAGCGCCTGAAGGAACTATGCCTTACGACACTAGAAAGAAGAAGGGAGAGGGGGGACATGATTGGAACGCATAAAATACTCAGGGGGATTGACAGAGTGGACATAGACGAAATGTTCACACGGAATAGTAACAGAACTAGGGGACATGGTTATCTTGAGATGATTTCGGGGCTTTTTAGTGTCCCCGTGGCCCGGTCCTCGACCAGGCCTCCACCTCCAGGAAGCAGCCCGTGACAGCTGACTAACACCCAGGTACCTATTTTACTGCTAGGTATCAGGGGCATAGGGGGAAAGAAACTCTGCCCATTGTTTCTCGCCGGCGCCTGGGATCGAACCCAGGACCACAGGATCACAAGTCCAGCGTGCTGTCCGCTCCCCGACCGACATGGGTGGAAGCTGGAAACTCAGATGAGTCACAGGGATGTTAGGAAGTTTTCTTCTAGCGTGAGAGTAGTGGAAAAATGGAATGCACTTAAGGAACAGGTTGTGGAAGCAAATGCTATTCATAATTTTAAAACTAGGTATGATAGGGAAATAGAACCATAATCATTGCTGTAAACAACCGATGCTCGAAAGGCGGGATCAAAGAGTTAGTGCTCGATCCTGCAGACACAAATAGGTGAGTACACACACACACACACACACACACACACACACACACTCACACACACACACACACACACACACGCATTCATGAGCTAACAGCTCGTTCTTGCAGGCAAAAAATAGGAAATACACATACATATACATACAAACATGAACACGTCTGAGCGTGTTCATGTTTTCCAAGACATCATCAGTCAGTCTCTAATGGCATATATATTCATCAGTCGCGCAGGCATATATTCCTCATTTCTTACGTGCCTCTAAGTATATACATTCACTGTTAAACTTCAAATATAACAAATGCATATCGAAAAGTCATTTTCATATGTAAAAATATCAATACATTTGTGAGTGTTGTTACTTTGTCTTAGGAGAAGTTTCCCTTACCACCACCTCCTCCTCCTCCAGACTACCAGCTTCTGGAGTACCCTGCCATAACCTTCCGGACCATCGGCGGGGTCCTGGACCTGTACTTCATGCTGGGGCCGGAGCCGGAGACCGTAGTGGCGCAGTACACCAGCCTGCTCCAGCGCCCGGCCATCCCGCCCTACTGGGCCCTCGGCTTCCAGCTCTGCAGGTCCGTCTCTCTCCTCTCTACTCTGCAACCATTCGTATTTACCGCTGTGTATGGAAAACCTCTGGAGGGAGGAGAGTTTTTAATGAACGCATCTGGAGGGAGGAGAGTTTTTAATGAACGCATCTGGAGGGAGGAGAGTTTTTAATGAACGCATCTGGAGGGAGGAGAGTTTTTAATGAACGCATCTGGAAGGAGGAGAGTTATTAATGAACACTTCTGTAGGGATTAAGTTAATCAACTCCTCTGTTGGGATGATAATTTATAAAAACCTGTCTATAGTGGTCGGAGTTCTTAATGAACGCCTCTGGAAACATGGGAGTTCCTTATGAACGACTTTAGAGGGATTAGAGCTCAATGAACGCCTCTTAAGAAATGAGACGAATTAGAGAGCGCCTCCATAGAGATGAATGTTCTTCATGAGCGCTAATGGTGGAATGAGAGTTCTTTATGAACGCCTCTCGAGGGATGAGAGTAACATATGAAAGCCTCAGGTGGGATGAAAGTTCTTTATGAACGGCTTTGCAGTGCTGAAGCCTCTTTCATAAGTAAGCAGCTTCAAAGTCAAAGCCCGCCTCCCTTGGCCTTGTCGTCGGGTGGGGAAAAATGTCGAGAGTCTTATATAATATGTTGAAGAATCTGCGACATATTAAAAGATTTACTCTCCTCACCCACACGTTTACCTGCAGTAAAGGAAGGCAATTTCTCTCCGTATTTTGTGACTTGCTAAAGGAAGCCTGGAAAGGTATAGGGTAGAAGCTCGAAGCAATCCCTGGTTAATCTGATTTCCTCGAATATTTAATATTATGTGAAGGACCTTTTAATGTAACTGGTTTGAAATAAGTCTGTGAAATTGGGAGAGGTGTTATCATAATTCAGGATTTTTTTTTTGCATTTGTTTTATTTTATATTTTTAATAGAATAGTGATTAATTATTAATCAAAAGCATATTAAAATTAATAGCTAGAGAAGAGGGTGATGGGTTATGCTAAGATGACAGTGTTTCATTACAGCTGGCAACACTCTTCATAGAGGCCGGATGTGACGATAACTCTTTGTTTTTCATAAATGATTTGTGTGTGTGTGTGTGTGTGTGTGTGTGTGTGTGTGTGTGTGTGTGTGTGTGTGTGTGTGTGTGTGTGTGTTAATGCCGAAGAAAATAACATGTGAGGAATAATGTGAAAATATGTAAACACGAACGACAAAATTGAAAAACCAGAATGGACTTGGGGGGCCTTCGTGTGTATTGAATCAACACATACTATCAAAAGTCAAATAGCTGAAGATTGATGATTGATGATGGTTAAGCCACCCAAGTGGTGGCACGGGCATGAACATATAAAAATAGCTGAAATACAGCTCCTGAGTATAGAGGCAGGAAGGTGGCGTGTGAGCTCCTGAGTATAGAGGCAGGAAGGTGGCGTGTGAGCTCCTGAGTATAGAGGCAGGAAGGTGGCGTGTGAGCTGAGTGTAGAGGCAGGAAGGTGACGTGTGAGCTCCTGAGTATAGAGGCAGGAAGGTGACGTGTGAGCTCCTGAGTATAGAGGCAGAAAGGTGACGTGTGAGCTCCTGAGTATAAAGGCAGGAAGGTGGCGTGTGAGCTGAGTATAGAGGCAGGAAGGTGACGTGTGAGCTGAGTGTAGAGGCAGGAAGGTGACGTGTGAGCTGAGTGTAGAGGCAGGAAGGTGACGTGTGAGCTGAGTGTAGAGGCAGGAAGGTGACGTGTGAGCTGAGTGTAGAGGCAGGAAGGTGACGTGTGAGCTGAGTGTAGAGGCAGGAAGGTGACGTGTGAGCTGAGTGTAGAGGCAGGAAGGTGACGTGTGAGCTGAGTGTAGAGGCAGGAAGGTGACGTGTGAGCTGAGTATAGAGGCAGAAAGGTGACGTGTGAGCTGAGTATAGAGGCAGAAAGGTGACGTGTGAGCTCCTGAGTATAGAGGCAGGAAGGTGACGTGTGAGCTCCTGAGTATAGAGGCAGGAAGGTGGCGTGTGAGCTGAGTGTAGAGGCAGGAAGGTGACGTGTGAGCTGAGTATAGAGGCAGGAAGGTGACGTGTGAGCTCCTGAGTATAGAGGCAGGAAGGTGGCGTGTGAGCTGAGTATAGAGGCAGGAAGGTGACGTGTGAGCTCCTGAGTATAGAGGCAGGAAGATGACGTGTGAGCTCCTGAGTATAGAGGCAGGAAGGTGACGTGTGAGCTGAGTGTAGAGGCAGGAAGGTGGCGTGTGAGCTGAGTGTAGAGGCAGGAAGGTGGCGTGTGAGCTGAGTGTAGAGGCAGGAAGGTGGTGTGTGAGCTGAGTGTAGAGGCAGGAAGGTGACGTGTGAGCTCCTGAGTATAGAGGCAGGAAGGTGACGTGTGAGCTGAGTATAGAGGCAGGAAGGTGGCGTGTGAGCTGAGTGTAGAGGCAGGAAGGTGGTGTGTGAGCTGAGTGTAGAGGCAGGAAGGTGGCGTGTGAGCTGAGTGTAGAGGCAGGAAGGTGACGTGTGAGCTGAGTGTAGAGGCAGGAAGGTGGCGTGTGAGCTGAGTGTAGAGGCAGGAAGGTGGCGTGTGAGCTGAGTGTAGAGGCAGGAAGGTGGCGTGTGAGCTGAGTGTAGAGGCAGGAAGGTGGCGTGTGAGCTGAGTGTAGAGGCAGGAAGGTGGCGTGTGAGCTGAGTGTAGAGGCAGGAAGGTGACGTGTGAGCTGAGTGTAGAGGCAGGAAGGTGGCGTGTGAGCTGAGTGTAGAGGCAGGAAGGTGGCGTGTGAGCTGAGTGTAGAGGCAGGAAGGTGGCGTGTGAGCTGAGTGTAGAGGCAGGAAGGTGGTGTGTGAGCTGAGTGTAGAGGCAGGAAGGTGGCGTGTGAGCTGAGTGTAGAGGCAGGAAGGTGGTGTGTGAGCTGAGTGTAGAGGCAGGAAGGTGGCGTGTGAGCTGAGTGTAGAGGCAGGAAGGTGACGTGTGAGCTGAGTGTAGAGGCAGGAAGGTGGCGTGTGAGCTGAGTGTAGAGGCAGGAAGGTGGCGTGTGAGCTGAGTGTAGAGGCAGGAAGGTGGCGTGTGAGCTGAGTGTAGAGGCAGGAAGGTGGCGTGTGAGCTGAGTGTAGAGGCAGGAAGGTGGCGTGTGAGCTGAGTGTAGAGGCAGGAAGGTGGCGTGTGAGCTCCTGAGTATATGGTAGGAAAGTGATGATTCCTCTTTGGATCATAGAGATCTACATGAACTCCACAAGTGGTCGGAAGACTGGCAAATGCTTTTTAATACCGGACAATGCAAGATTTTGAATGTGGGCCAAGCAAGATCTGTGCAATGTGCATCACAAGCATCACATCAACAACATTACTTTGCAGCAGATTGATAAAGAAAAGGATCTTGGAGTTAGAATCCACCAATCACTGAAGTTGCTCAAGAGCAAGTTCAGTACGAAGCAGTAAAAAAAAATAAAAATACTGTAACAGGAAACCAAATCCTAGGAACAGTGAAACTAAATTTCAAGTTCAAAGGAAAAGAAGATATTCATACAGCTGTATAAATCTCTGATGTGTCCCCACTTGTATTATTGTATCCATGCATGGAGACCTCCTCATATCTTCTTCAGAAAGGCATCTGCTCTGGAGAAAGCTGAATACCGGGTGATGTTGATTTAGTTCCCTGTACTGAGTCAACTCTTATACCAGGCACGGTTGAGAGCCACGAGGCTAACAACACTGCAACCCGGACGGGTCTTATCGAAGGTTTTAAAATGTTGAACAATTTGGAGGATGTTGATCCAGATAACTTCCTCAAAACGCCAGATGAAACACGAACCTGGAGTCTCCAGCTCAACACCCACAATGTAGGTCAGAAACCAGAAGACGCTTTTCGCCCATAGGGTTATAAACCCATGGAACCCCCTACCCGCCAATACAGCAAAACACTGATGAATGTCAAAATCGAGCTCAGGGCAAATACCTTTGAAAATTCGACGGCTTCCTGTCCCCCGTCGAGGCCACTAGAGATATAATGGCCCTCAGGTAAATTCAGGTAAATCTTGACAGTGTGAAGGCGCCTTAACACCTCACTACATCTGTACCAACCAATCATCATTGCAGGTACGGATACGCGTCCCTGGAGGAGATGCAGGAGGCGGTCAACAGGACGAAGGAGGCTGGAATCCCACAGGTAAGTTGTCCAAACTTCCAGTTGGCGGCCTGGAGCCAGTCGAAGAGGGACTGAACTCCTGAGGCATTAACCACGCCTTCTGAAGTACGGTTGTTAAGGCCGGCGGCTGTGTGGTGGTGAGGGTGCAGCCAAAGGAAAGGTGTTAACTCAAGCGTATACAATGTGTCGTACTCAAGTGTGCCACACTCGCCCCCCCCAGGTGTACCTCACCATGTGACCCTAAAAGCAGTGATCTTTTCTACAGTCACACACACATAGATGACTGCATCAGAAGGCTGGTATCACCTTTGTTATTGTTCCAGGGGCCACACCCTCTTCCCCTGTCCCACCCTCTCCCTGTACCACCCTCTTCCCCTGTCCCACCCCCTCCCTGTCACACCCTCTTCCCCGGGCCCACCCCCTCCCTGCCACACCCTCTTCCCCGGGCCCACCCCCTCCCTGTCACACCCTCTTCCCCGGGCCCACCCCCTCCCTGTCACACCCTCTCCCGGCCACACCCTCTCCCTGGCCACACCCTCTCCCCCGGCCACACTCTCTCCCCGGCCACACCCTCTCCCCCGGCCACACTCTCTCCCCGGCCACACCCTCTCCCTGCCACACCCTCTCCCTGCCACACCCTCTCCCTGCCACACCCTCTCCCCCGGCCACACTCTCTCCCCGGCCACACCCTCTCCCTGCTACACCCTTTATCCCGAGGACTCCCTATCTCCCAATGCACCACTCTCCCCCGGCGACATTGAGGAAAGAATTAAACAAATAGAGAATGTAACTGAGATTTGGAGAGTAAACCCAGACAAAACCTTTGTTGTGGCAGCAAACGGTTAAGAGGGAGAGAAGATAATTAAGCAAATAATACTAGAGACTAAGAACTACCCAAGATATGAAGTGTACAAGCCAGGAGTTGGAGAGGGAGAGATCTGTTGTGATATACAACCTACCAGAGCCTGAGGGCCACACATGGCAAATAGGTAATGAGAGAGAGAGAGAGAGAGAGAGAGAGAGAGAGAGAGAGAGAGAGAGAGAGAGAGAGAGAGAGAGAGAGAGAGAGAGAGAGAGAGAGAGAGAGAGAGAGACAGAGATAGAGACAGAGATAGAGATAGAGAGAGATAGAGATAGAGATAGAGATAGAGATAGAGAGAGAGAGAGAGAGAGAGAGAGAGAGAGAGAGAGAGAGAGAGAGAGAGAGAGAGAGAGAGAGAGAGAGCGAGAGAGCGAGAGCAGTATGAAATAACTTAAATTCTTCACAAAATTCAGGCTGGAAATGCGACAAGGGAACTGGATCATTTCAGCAGGCTAGGTAGGATTCAGAGTGGTAGATACCGACCAGTGAAAGATATTTTTATGAACAACAACACCCCATTCAAGAATATAATGGCAGAGTAGAAATATTAAAGAAATGAGGAAAAGTACCATGCATTATTTAAGGACAGGACATGCCTAAGGAGGAAAGAGAGAGAGAGAGAGAGAGACAAGAGAATCAGAGAAGAAAAGCAAATTAGAAATGGAAGGAGACTAGAAAATATCACACACAGAGCATGGGACAATGCACATCTGACAACAGCGAGTAAAACACCGGGGAAATACTGGGGCATACCAGGTTACCAATGAAACAGAGTATTACAGAGGGAGATAACAGAGCTGACCAGGCTAGCGAGACTTCTACACAAACTAATAGGCAAGAGTTATCGGTCCTCCATATCCCCCTTACCCCCTAACAATTATGGAAAGAGAGCTACATGAACTCCTCGGGGAAAATAAAAACTACAATCGTTATGAGTAGCATCAAAGTCACGTATACAAATGCAGATGAAATTGCTAATATCGGAAATGTGTCTAGGCAACGGAACAGTTCATAACACTCAAGAAGGAGGTCGATGAATAAAGTAAACCTGTGGTTCAATATGTGATGCAGGGACGCTAAACAAAGGGAACAAAAACTTGAAAAAGTAAAGAGAAATGGGAACCAAACAATAGAGAGGCCCTAAAGACAACAAGGAATGAATACACCTGAATTTAAAAAGAAGACGAGAGACAATTTGAAAATGACATTGCTGCAAAATATAAGGAACAACTAAAGCTGTTTTATGGCCATTTAACGAGATAAACGACAGTAAGAGACCATATCACTCAGATTAGTGAAACAAGGGGGAACCCGTCACAGACAATGATAAGGAAGTATGCGAGAAACACAATGAAAGATTTCAGGAGGTCTTCACATTTGAATCAGTGTAGAGACCAAGATGAAAAGTCAGAAGACATACTGGGTGGCACTGTAGTCACTGAGGATGAGGTGACAAATTCCCGGGGACTCTGGACGTGACAAAATCAATGGAGCCAGACCTAATCTCACCCTGGCTGCTGAAGGAGGCTGCAGAAGTACTCAGTCAACCGCTCTCTAATATTTTTAATAAGACCCTTGAGACGGAAGTCTCCCAGATGTCTGGGAAAAAAGCACACGCAGTCCCAATATTCAAAACGGGGAATAGAAAGGAGGCACTGAACTACAGACTGGTGTCACTGACAAGTGTTCCTTGTAGAGTGCTGGGGAAAGTAATCAGGTCGAGAATGGAGGAGCAGCTTGAGAGGTTGCACTTTGTGACAAAAAATTAACATTAATTTAGAAATGGAAAATCGTGTCTGGCAAACCTGAGTGAGTTTTATGACAAAGTTACTAACATGAAAAGGAAGACTGTGTCGGAAAATCCGACACCATTTAATATATCATACAGATAATAGCTGCTGTATTACCAACAAGTTACCCATAGAAAACGTAACTTGTAGTGGAATTACCGTCTAAAGAAAACGGGATATCATCACCACATACCATTATAATTCACCAGCTATTCTGCTGGGAATTATTCTTAAATACATTAGTCTTTGGACTTTACCATCATAAAAACATCTTATATAAATTAACTTAATTATCAATATTAAAGTAGAGTAAATGTGACCCTTCTATCACGTTCTGAAATCTGGACAATGTAAGCCAGGCGTCAGAGTGGAGGAAGGAGGGCAGCTATTGTTGTTTATTGAGACCAGAGGCTCACACGGGAGCAAATTCGGCTCCTGTTAAATTTACTTGGACGTAGTGTTATGGAACCCAAAGGTGTACCATTGTCAACACGCTGTCTACAAATACAAGTTAAGTGTCTATCCGAAACCCGTTTATCATTCATTTATGGCCATTAATGTCAGGATATAGGGTTAGCCGGTTAGAACCCGAAATCGCCTCAAACTAAAGGTAATTAAGCCAGGTCTTTAATGTTCCATGTACTGTATAGTGTTTTCTCTGATATAACTTGTCATATATAGGATTCTGGCTTCACAGTTAGCGCCCTTTTGACAGGTCAAGACGAGGAAGAGTTTGTGCACCAGTTACTGGGTGATATGGAAGCTACCTCAAAGAGGATAATTTGGTGTCTACACCCTAGTTATACCTGGTGGACTAACCTGCTGTACTATAAGATAAGGAACCTCTTCAATGTTTAATAGTATGTAGTCTATTACTGTAGTTTGATTGGCTGCATATATATTAATTTAATAACCCCCCTAATGTGTAGAGGATCGATTTGTGAGATTATGAGATTATTGCAGAAATACAGTCCACTTATCATTATACAAATTGCTATCGAAGTATATAAATTAACGTAAATATAAATTCATATAAATTAAATAAATATAAATCTCACAGGTCGGTTCCCACATTATTTGGTCCTTCGAACCGGATGACGGATTATTTGATCCCTTGAACCCACATTTGGTCATCTTAGTACCGGATGAACCAGTTATCCAGTGGATTCATTAAATATACTAGTGCAGTGTTATTTAAACAAAGGCCAGCCAGTCAAAGACGGAAGCGTAGCCTCGAGGGAGCTCAGGAGCCTCCCTCAGCCGAGTTCAGCCTTAGTCAGCGGTTTCATGCACACCCACAGATTTGGTGGCGTGTTATTCTGTGAAATGACAGCGCTAATATAGAAACCAGCCAAATTAGTGACTGTGTCTTCGCGAGATTGTTCACGGATTTCGTGGTGTTACATTTCGCGAGAGATTATCTACGAATTTTGTGGAGTTTATTTCGCGAGGTCACTAATAATATTTAATACTTCTAGATAATATAAGAAGTTTCATAGAGGCAATTAAGAGGCTATTATCAATAATTGTGTATATTATTTCTCCAAAATAGAGAATCATTTAATATATATTGCACTAGTGATCACAGTATAATATTTACTAATTGCCAACCCACAACAGGGTAGGGTATTAACCATTGACTAGTTGAACTATTATCGTTCATCCTAGTCCCATTATTACCATAGTCAGTTGTACTATATTGATCAACCTAACACCATTAATGAATGGTCCAGACCCTATTTTGGGTGTAATTTTTATCAACTCGAGTTGAGTTGTGTATATATAATAATTTACTTATGATCATTACACCTTTGAGTGATTAATTAGTGTCAATTCCATCCTAGGGTGATATAGAAGAGCTAACCTAAAGGTACTTCCAGTGACACTGGTTTATCACTCAATTCATTAGTGTGTATGATTGTATATATATAATGTGTATTAATTTTAAGTGCTAACCTCTAGTAGAGGTAGGATTATTGCCTAGTGAGTGCAGAATTTACCCTAGGCTACCATTAGTGTTTGTTCAGTATTATGAGCAGCCCAAGTACAAGTCCCACAAGGCTTCACCAACTAGCCAGTATGGATAATGCAGGGAGAATGAAAAGAACCCTTGCAGGTCTTAAAGGCCACTTAACAAGACAGATCAAGAAATGTGAAGATTTGTCACAACAATCTCAAGTTGATTATGCTGACCTGGAAAGCTATTATCAAGCAGCTGCAGGTAAATTTGAGCAAATCAAATGCCAAATGGCTGTCCTTGTGGGGACAGACTACTACCATCAATTCATTGGTAGCCCTACTAAATATCAGGGTATAACCATGTTAAACTCTGCAGGAGGTAAATTACTCTCAGGCCCAGTATCAAGCCTGAGGAGACCTATGCCTGCAGATAAACAATACCAATAGAAATCTAAATTTGTCAGCTGATTATATTTCTCCAGTAGCATTATACTAAGGAGATTACAGCTGACTATACCAACAGAGGTTGATGTTAGTATCATCATTTAAAGCTGAAGATGAGTTCATGAGGCCTCAGTGGCAAATCAGTGAACAGTAGCCTAAAACAGCTACAAGTCACTGCGACCAATGTCACTGAACCCACTGCAGTCTCAGAACCATACTTTACTTTAATGATGAGCTATTCAGTCTTCTGAATCAATTAACTAAATTAAACCCTAATAAATCTGATGACTGATTTGATACATTTATTATTTAATCAAGATGTATTCCATGGGCCTCAGTGTTTATATATCAGTGACCAGTTACCTGAAGAAACTTCAAGTTATATCTAATGTCACTGATCTCACTGCAGTCCCTGAATCATACTTGACTGTAGTACTTGATCACATCCAGTCTTCTGGGTTAAATAATATGTAATAAGGCTTGAATATTAGCCTTTCAAGAGTTGACAGGGAAATGAAATCGCATTAGACTTCTAAACCCTGCAACTCTAGTACGGGACATCCGTCCTGTACGAACAGACGCACAAATGTGTGATTACTAACTACTAACATCAAATTAATCTAATAATTCGAAGGAGGAGTATCGGTGTTCGTCTGTTCTAATTAGGACTTCGACCCGTGAGCAGCCCCCTGGGGAATTATGTCGGAAAATCCGACACCATTTAATATATCATACAGATAATAGCTGCTGTATTACCAACAAGTTACCCATAGAAAACGTAACTTGTAGTGGAATTACCGTCTAAAGAAAACGGGATATCATCACCACATACCATTATAATTCACCAGCTATTCTGCTGGGAATTATTCTTAAATACATTAGTCTTTGGACTTTACCATCATAAAAACATCTTATATAAATTAACTTAATTATCAATATTAAAGTAGAGTAAATGTGACCCTTCTATCACGTTCTGAAATCTGGACAATGTTAGCCAGGCGTCAGAGTGGAGGAAGGAGGGCAGCTATTGTTGTTTATTGAGACCAGAGGCTCACACGGGAGCAAATTCGGCTCCTGTTAAATTTACTTGGACGTAGTGTTATGGAACCCAAAGGTGTACCATTGTCAACACGCTGTCTACAAATACAAGTTAAGTGTCTATCCGAAACCCGTTTATCATTCATTTATGGCCATTAATGTCAGGATATAGGGTTAGCCGGTTAGAACCCGAAATCGCCTCAAACTAAAGGTAATTAAGCCAGGTCTTTAATGTTCCATGTACTGTATAGTGTTTTCTCTGATATAACTTGTCATATATAGGATTCTGGCTTCACAGTTAGCGCCCTTTTGACAGGTCAAGACGAGGAAGAGTTTGTGCACCAGTTACTGGGTGATATGGAAGCTACCTCAAAGAGGATAATTTGGTGTCTACACCCTAGTTATACCTGGTGGACTAACCTGCTGTACTATAAGATAAGGAACCTCTTCAATGTTTAATAGTATGTAGTCTATTACTGTAGTTTGATTGGCTGCATATATATTAATTTAATAACCCCCCTAATGTGTAGAGGATCGATTTGTGAGATTATGAGATTATTGCAGAAATACAGTCCACTTATCATTATACAAATTGCTATCGAAGTATATAAATTAACGTAAATATAAATTCATATAAATTAAATAAATATAAATCTCACAGGTCGGTTCCCACAGACTGGGAAGACTGTATTTTTATAAACTCTCTCCCCCGGCGACACACACTCTCCCCCCGGCGACACACACTCTCCCCCCGGCGACACACACTCTCCCCCCGGCGACACACACTCTCCCCCCGGCGACACTCTCTCATCCAATCTTTCCACTACTTGCTACCATTCTTGCCTCTTACCTCTCTCCTCACTCGACAGAGGCGCGATGGTGGTTGACTGGACAGCACTCTGGGCACTTAATCCTGTGGATTGGGGTTCGATTCCCGGCGCCGGCGAGAAACAAAATGGGCAGAGTTTCTTTCGCCTTGATACCCCTGTTACTTGGCAGTAAATAGGCACCTGGGAGTTATTTACGACCTGGGAGTACCTGTTACAGGTGGCTTTCTGGGGTGGGGGTGTGTTTAAAAAAAAAAAAAAGGTTAGTAGTTAGTAACAATTGATTGATTGACAGTTGAGAGGCGGGCCGAAAGAGCAGAGCTCAACCCCCGCAAGCGCAAATAGGTGAATACATTGATCTCCCAATTTCCTCACTACTCACTATCCCTCCATCGTTCCTTGCTTCCTTCCTAGCTGTTGATCTTTTCCGTATCTTCGTCTCTTCCTTCCCCTTTCTACCACTCACCATCTCACTCCCTGTTTCAAACTCTCCCTTCTCTCTTTATAGCTTATCCTACCTATCTTCCTCCCTCCTCTCTCTCTTTCTCCCTCGTTTATCTCTTCTTCTTCCTTCTTTCACGTCTCCTCCCACCCCATTCCCAATCCTGAACGTCTCCTGCCCAACCCTTACCCATGCCACCAGGACGTACAGTACGGGGATATAGACATCATGGACCGCCGGATGGACTTCACACTCGACCAGAGGAACTTCGGTGACCTTCCCGGGTACGTGGAGGACCTCCAGGCAGGTGGAGTGCACTTCATCGTCATCCTTGACCCCGCCATCAACGCTCAGGTGAGGAAGGAATTTTTTTATGTTTATTTTTGCATGTACGCATGCGAATAAGTACAATAAACACAAAACTAAACACAACAAAGGACAAAATCACCGGCCGGAAGAGCCGACAACAAGACACAACAGAAATGACATGCACATCGCATGACATACACAGTATACAACAATACAAGAACACAAAGCACAATCCAACACTACAATACAAAAATACAATACAAAAACACCCAAAAGCCCAACCCAACAACCTAAGCACCGGAAAAGGACAAAGCATAACAAATCCACCAGCCTCTTAATGAACAAATGGAGAGGCACTAACACATAAGGACAATAAAACACATGAAACAAAGAACATGTAACTAGAAACAAACATATGAAACACAGTAACAAGGAGAAAATAACAAATAACAATACATAACAAATTTACCAAAACCATACAGGGACAAGCAAGCAGCCAAAGGGGCACTGAACACCACACAAACCAGCACATAGATAGTACATCAATGCACGTACTTTTCCGGAAACTGGTCCCTCAGGAATGTCACACTGAACGCCTCCGAGATCAATAACTCCACTGCATGGTTTCTATCCACCGGGGAAACCATTGCATCTGGAACCTCGGAAACGAATACCCTCAAACAGGGGACCCAAAAGGTATCACAGACTATGCGAGTGATCGCCACGCGCCCCCATACGACGGAAAGCCTTGGAGCACCAAAGGCCGCCTCGTGTTCAGACAATGGAATCAGGACAATCTGACGCCAGTGACCCAGCAGCATCTCAGACGCTGCCAACACATCCTCCAGGACCCCCATGGACGTCCTCATGGGAGACAACGTGGCAGAGGGCAATACCACAGGGACCCCCGCGGCAACGTCCACACAACCAGGCACCGACAAGGACCTCTTCGGGGAGCATCCTTCTTTAATTTCACCACCAGGCCATGGCCCATAGCAGCATCTGCACCATCCACGGCATGTGAAGCCACCACCCCCACTGAGGAGAGCCTCCTGGTGGAGAAAAAACAGGAGGCATATTAGAGACACGGGCACCAGCATCAGCAGGCACATAGACCTCCGCAACCTCCAACTGCGCAGAGTGCGACGCACTCAGCCGCAGAACCACCTTGTTGACACCCGAAGACTCATCGTCACTGAAGTCACCCACATCCGCCCAGGAAGAGGACGAACGTTGGGAACGTTTGGGCTCTGGCTGTATATCGTCAGAGCTGGAGGCGGACCCAGAAACACGGGCAACACAAACTGGGCGAACCGACGCTCGACGCAGAATGGCAGCAGCGTACACCACTGGGGGAACCAGGCCGCACCCAGCACAAGGCGCAGCAGCATGAAACGAGGAAGATGAGGACACCGACGACTTGCAGAGATCGCCCAGAAGATCCATGAGAGCAGCTAGAACAGCTACAGGAGCAGGAAGACCATCCGACGACACAGCAACATCCGGAGGAGCGCTGGGCAAGGCAGGGGAAACCGCATCAGCGAACGGGACGCCCAGATCCTCACCCACGGAGTCCACCTCCACAGGGAGCTGCGGGAAATCTTCTTCCCGGAACAGGTTCACGGGAGCGACCGCATAGCACCCGGCAACCTGATGCCTCAACAGGCCACACCTAAAACATGTTCAGGGTTGCCAGGCATAGTACACCCGGACGTAGTACCCCAGAAGCCGGACTGAAGATGGAATGTCCAACCGCAAGCGCATTCCTAGGGTACGAATGTTCGTCCGCATACCCTTATGCCTCCCTGAGGAAAGCGTGTTCACCCGCACGCTGATGACAGCTCCAAACCTCTGGAAGTAATGCCGGAGTAGGTCTTTGGGAAACTCCAAGGGCACCCCGTGCAAACTGACATACGTCAGGGCACCACTACAGTCCGGAATGGACACAGAGCCGGCATTATCCGGCAGCGGCAAGGAACGCCCCTCGTATCGTCGGAGGAATTCATGGTAGTCCTCCTCCCTCACAAACTTCATAATAACACAGTGAGTAGTTACAAGCTCAACACCGTAGATGCCATCCACAGGGACACGGAGCATGTCACACATAACAACCTCTACTGAAGGGTAACCAGCACTGCCTGTAAACTCCAGGCCCATGGAGTTCATTCTCACAACAGGGGGAAAGACGGACTCCAATCACAAGCATGCCAATCATCGAAGTTGAAACCCACTTATGTCAATCATCAGCCAGATACCCACACCTACATACAGACTAGCTAAGCGACTCAATGGGTTGCTGACTCCTTACGTACCCTGTGCTTTCAGCTTGAAGTCTCCCAAGGAATTTGTCGACTTACTGCGTGGAGCACAGGCCACAGGAATAAGAACCTCGTTGGATGTGGAGTCATTATTTACCATTGTACCTGTGGACGAGACAATCGGGATTATAGCAGACAGAGTGTATCTTGACCCGTCTTGCACTCCTCTGGACATGCCAGAAAGCATACTGAGGAAACTACTCTAAGCCTGCACTAAAGAGGCACCCTTCGTGAGCCCAGATGGGCACATGTATAAGCAAGTAGATGGGGTCGCCATGGGTTCTCCCCTAGGTGTCCTGTTTGCAAACTTCTACATAAGCACCATCGAGCAGAGGGTCTTAGTAGACATGGACTTGAGACCCGCCATATACTGCAGGTATGTTGACATTTTTACACAGGTACCTGATGCCAGATGTCTGCAGCAGCTGAAGAAGGCATTTGAGCAGACTTCTGTATTGAGTTTCGCATACGAGATGGAGAATAATGGGAAGCTGCCCTTTCTGGATGTAACAGTCACAGAGGCTTCCATACTGCAGTCTACACCAATGAAACAAACATAGGAATGTGCCTCAATGCCAATAGTGACTGCCCAGACAGGTACAAGAGGAGTGTTGTTAACGCTTATGTCGACCGTGCTCTCAGCCACAGCTCAGGATGGAAAGACGTCGATAAAGAATCCTGTAGGGTAAGGCAAGTCCTAGTCAACAACGGCTTCTCTAACGGTTTCGTTGAAGACATCATAAAAATAAAGGTAAAACGCTATGCAACCTCTGAAGAGTCAACCAACACAACACTTGTACCTTCAATTAGACTATTTTACAGGAACTTCTTTTCGACGGCTCATAAAAGGGAGGAAAAGGCCCTGAAAGATATTGTTAATAGGAACATTATCCCCTACAGACAAAAATCAGATAATACAATTGACAATTTACTACAAAAACAAAAAAACGGCCAATCTACTCATGAAAAACTCCCCAGATACCAAGCAGAACGCTTTGAAAGAGACCAACGTCGTCTATGCCTTTAAATGCCCGCTTGGGGACTGTAAGCCCCAAAGAACTCAGTATATAGGCAAGACAACAATGTCTCTTTCCAGGCGACTAACAATGCATAAGCAACAGGGAGCCATCAAGGAACACATAATCTCTTCTCACAACCAGACCATCACCAGAGAAATCTTAACAAATAACACAGAAATCATCGATAGGTACAGCGATAGCAGGCGGCTTGACATCAGCGAGGCACTACACATAAAAAAGTCAACACCAGCAATTAACAGCCAACTAATGCACAACTATATTCTACCCACTTCAAGACCCCGAACCAATATAGAAGCAGCAAGAGGAAGTATGGGCCAATAGGCCTTCTGCAGTTACTTCAATTCACATGTTCACTTATCCAATTTATACCCATTGTTTCGTGTTCTGTCTTGTGTTTGTCATCTCACCCAAAACTTTTGTACCATATCACCTCATCCTATAGAGTACAAGTACTAAGAATTTGTGTGTAAATTAAGTCTTTGAAAATGTAATACGAATTACGAAACGTGTTCAGGAGTCAGACAATTAAAAAACGAATTTCGGAGAACTGATATTTTTATTACCACCGACAGTGAAGAAAAACATAAGAAATATTGAGAAGATTCGTGTTAGAATTATTAATCTTACCTTTTTGGTCATATTCAACAACATATATATATATATATATATATATATATATATATATATATATATATATATATATATATATATATATATATATATATATATATATATATATATATATATATATAGATTATGTATATATATATATATACATAATCAAATTCGGTAACGTAGAGAATATGTAATGTGATATACTTAATATTTATCAAATTTTATTAATATGTATTATTAAATATTTGTTAATAAACATTTATATGTAATTTTTTTGTTATCGATGTCGTCGAGTGTCTTTGATATAGTCACATAAAAGCCCCGCAAGTCTAAGGCAAGTAAAACTTAGTTGCAAGCAATAAGTCTGGCTTGGAAATAAGTCTTCCATGAGTCTAAATACAGCCTTCCACCAGCATGGTATTAGGAGAAGTATCTTAAGAACTAACTACTTTGTTGTCCCCCTTGGCTTGTTGTGGCCGACATGTGGCGTCCCCTCACCCCTGCCATCACACAAAACTGTTCCAACTTTAGGATTGAACTCGCCGAAGACTGTTGAAGTGAACAGCTTGAAGTGACCGGCAAGCTGGACGAAGCATCCCTCACCTCATAAGCTTACACTTTCAACTGGAAAACGTTCAAAAGTACCAAAACCTTGCCAGTCCCAGTGTGATCTCTGGGTTTTTTACACTAACAAGTATCAAATGTGGATTATAACATTGTATTAACCATTCTGATAGAAACTTCGCATTATTTTGTGTATTTATATTTCGCACGGGTGAGACCTCTAAATTCCTTTCCTTCACTTCTCTTGACAAGTAGATATATGCACATGCTGTATTCATATTAAATATTATTGTATCCAATATGCATTACCTTAGATCTGGCAGCAAGTGAAGGCATCTTGCAGGCCTCTGACCAGTGTTCTGTGGGGACCGATGGCTCCATCAACGTAAGATGTGTTATATTCCCTGATCGTTACCTTCATCCACTCGCACGATTTTTCCTTCAGTACCAATCACAGTGTCATTAAGAACGTCTTCGTTACTACCCCTCGTTGTTCCCTGGTAGCCAGACCTCGTTCAGGGCCCCTCGTTGTTCCCTGGTAGCCAGACCTCGTTCAGGGCCCCTCGTTGTTCTCTGGTAGCGAGACCTCGGTCAGGGCCCCTCGTTGTTCCCTGGTAGCGAGACCTCGTTCAGGGCCCCTCGTTGTTCCCTGGTAGCGAGACCTCGGTCAGGGCCCCTCGTTGTTCCCTGGTAGCGAGACCTCGTTCAGAGCCCCTCGTTGTTCCCTGGTAGCGAGACCTCGTTCAGGGCCCCTCGTTGTTCCCTGGTAGCCAGACCTCGTTCAGGGTCCTTCGTTGTTCCCTGGTAGCCAGACCTCGTTCAGGGCCCCTCGTTGTTCCCTGGTGGCCAGACCTCGTTCAGGGGCCCCTCGTTGTTCCCTGGTAGCGAGACCTCGTTCAGGGCCCCTCGCTGTTCCCTGGTAGCCAGACCTCGTTCAGGGCCCCTCGTTGTTCCCTAGTAGCGAGACCTCGTTCAGGGCCCCTCGTTGTTCCCTGGTAGCCAGACCTCGTTCAGGGTCCCTCGTTGTTCCCTGGTAGCCAGACCTCGGTCAGGGCCCCTCGTTGTTCCCTGGTAGCGAGACCTCGGTCAGGGCCCCTCGTTGTTCCCTGGTAGCCAGACCTCGTTCAGGGTCCCTCGTTGTTCCCTGGTAGCCAGACCTCGGTCAGGGCCCCTCGTTGTTCCCTGGTAGCGAGACCTCGTTCAGGGCCCCTCGTTGTTCACTGGTGGCCAGACCTCGTTCAAGGCCCCTCGTTGTTCCCTGGTAGCCAGACCTCGGTCAGGGCCCCTCGTTGTTCCCTGGTAGCCAGACCTCGTTCAGGGTCCCTCGTTGTTCTCTGGTAGCCAGACCTCGGTCAGGGCCCCTCGTTGTTCCCTGGTAGCGAGACCTCGTTCAGGGCCCCTCGTTGTTCCCTGGTGGCCAGACCTCGTTCAGGGCCCCTCGTTGTTCCCTGGTAGCCAGACCTCGGTCAGGGCCCCTCGTTGTTCCCTGGTAGCGAGACCTCGTTCAGGGTCCCTCGTTGTTCCCTGGTAGCCAGACCTCGGTCAGGGCCCCTCGTTGTTCCCTGGTAGCCAGACCTCGTTCAGGGTCCCTCGTTGTTCCCTGGTAGCCAGACCTCGGTCAGGGCCCCTCGTTGTTCCCTGGTAGCGAGACCTCGTTCAGGGCCCCTCGTTGTTCCCTGGTAGCGAGACCTCGTTCAGGGCCCCTCGTTGTTCCCTGGTAGCCAGACCTCGTTCAGGGCCCCTCGTTGTTCCCTGGTAGCGAGACCTCGTTCAGGGCCCCTCGTTGTTCTCTGGTAGCGAGACCTCGTTCAGGGCCCCTCGTTGTTCCCTGGTGGCCAGACCTCGTTCAGGGCCCCTCGTTGTTCCCTGGTAGCGAGACCTCGTTCAGGGTCCCTCGTTGTTCCCTGGTAGCCAGACCTCGTTCAGGGCCCCTCGTTGTTCCCTGGTAGCCAGACCTCGTTCAGGGCCCCTCGTTGTTCCCTGGTAGCCAGACCTCGTTCAGGGCCCCTCGTTGTTCCCTGGTAGCCAGACCTCGTTCAGGGCCCCTCGTTGTTCCATGGTAGCCAGACCTCGTTCAGGGCCCCACGTTGTTCCCTGGTGGCCAGACCTCGTTCAGGGCCCCTCGTTGTTCCCTGGTAGCCAGACCTCGTTCAGGGCCCCTCGTTGTTCCCTGGTGGCCAGACCTCGTTCAGGGCCTCGCGCTGAGTTACTAAGCCAGTCGTTGATCCAACTTTGCAATATATCTCAAAGTTCCAGGAATCTTAAGCTTATTAAACAATCATTTTTCCGTGACACTCTGTCAGTCTTTCTGGATAATCAACATTATACATAACTACTCTATTCCTAATAGTTAATGGGTGATTACTTTTCCAAACACGGCAGACCGTTTGCACGATTGCGTCACGCACAATTCCCTACCAGTTTTTCTAGACTATTGGCTTGACGTTCGCTACATTGCAGTCATTTGGGACCTGTCTCTCTCGAGCAAATCGACAGTGGCGAGTGAGGGTGTGGAGGGAAGGAGGGGAGGGAGGGTGAGAGAGAGGGGAGAGCGGAGAGAGAGGGATGGGGGAGAGAGGGTGAGAGAGTGTGGAGAGTCAGAGAGAGTGGGGAGAGGCAGATGAGGAGGAAGAAAAACAAACTTCTTTAGATCGTTGACAGTGTGGAGCAAACCTGCCTCAGCACACTACCCGGGTCCTGCCTGAGCACACTACTGAGGTGATGGCTGTGGTGGTGGTGATGGCTATGTTGTGGTAGCTGTGGTGGTGGTGGTGGCTATGTTGTGGTAGCTGTGGTGGTGGTGGTGGCTGGGGTGGTGATAGCTGTGGTGGTGGTGGTGGCTTTGGTGGTGTTGGTGGCTGTTGTAGTAGCTGTGGTGTTGGAGGCTGTGGTGGTGGTGGCTGGGGTGGTGATGGCTGTGGTGGTGGCTTTGGTGGTGTTGGTGGCTGTTGTAGTAGCTGTGGTGGTGGTGTTGGCTGTGGTGGTGGTGGTGGTGGCTGTGGTGGTGATGGCTGTGGTAGTGGTGGTGGCTGGGGTGATGATGGTTGTGGTGGTAGTGGCTGTGGTGGTGATGGCTGTGGTGGTGATGGCTGTGGTGGTGATGGTTATGGTGGTAGTGGCTGTGGTGGTCCCAAGTGGTTATGACCGCCCAACCACTTGAACGGTCGGTGCAGTTAGCAGGTCGGGCGTTGAGGTGTCGGTCGTGCGCCTGGTATGAGGTTTGGCGCCTGGCTGGTGCAAGGTGCGTGTGTTCGACGTTGGGGTCTACCATGACTCCTTTAAAGAGAGTTGCTTCGGCTGGTTTGGAGTTCTCCACGCCGGTAGATCATAAATTGGTCGGTATTACGTTGGTGGAGGTGCTCCGTCTCAAGGTACCCGAATTGGTGGACATACAAGATTGTGTGGTGATTAAGTTCGTGAAACAAGATGTGTTCAAGGAATTCTACAGGACGGTGCTGCAGGGGAGTGCACCGCCCGGGTGGTCATCCTGAGTGTACCGTTGACATACGTGGCGGTGCGAGGTGCCCTGTTAGAGAAGTCTGATGGGCTGTTGACCCCGGCTGTTTGGGCAGTATGGTTAGGTACTCAGCGTTCGGTGGAATGACGTATACGCTGGATATTGTAAGGGGGATACTTGCTGGCACCCGGATGCTGACGATGTCCCTAATACGGAGTACACCGTCGTTAATTTCCCTGTTTGGGTTTACTCTTCAAAGTCAATATGCTGGCCAGCCCCGTACATGTTATAGATGAGGACTAAGGTCTCACTTGGCGGCGGCGTGCGCGGTTGGTGCCGCTGACCGCGATGATCTTTAGAGAAGGTGACTTTCCGCCGCTTACGACTCTGGACGATCCAGTGGAGGTGTTTGCTAAGGGTCTTGCACTGCCCCCCCCCCCTAGCATTCCTGCCGATGGGCCGGTGGCGAGCGAGGAGGCGGAGGTGAGGCTTGTAGTGATGGGGGGTTACGAGCCCACCGGTGTGTATGGCTGTGGTTGAGCCTAACAGGGCTGTGTCCGGCCAAATGTGCAGGTAGAGGTTCGCGAGGTGCCACAGGCGGTGGTGTTGATGGAGTCTCCCCTGGTGGTAGCCCCCTCAGTTGTAGTCTGCCGGTCTGGTGTGGTTGTTCTGTCTGTAGCTCCCTAGTTGTGCTGCGGGGGGGCGGGGGGTTGAGCTCTGGCTCTTTCGTCCCGCCTCTCAACCGTCAATCAACTGGTGCACAGATTCCTGAGCCTACTGGGCTCTATCATATGTACATTTGAAACTGTGTAAGGAGTCTGCCTCCACCGCATCACTTCTTAATGACACTATGTAAAAGACACATCGAACACTTTATGTAGAGCATACGTAAATCTGTGTATCTATGTATTTACGTATGTAGGTTAGTTTAGCATTTTTAAAAGCACCGAATCACCTTCTGTGGATGATTGTTCAATAAATCCAGGAAGTATATGTTTAACACATCTCTAACCCTGTCCATGGAGGACTGAAGAAAATGTATATATGCTATTTAACATTGTAAATGTGTGGCCACGTCTGTGGTAGAAAATAATAATAAAAAAATAAATAAAAAAACTTCTTAATGCATTCCATTTGTTAACTACTCTGACACAGAAAAAAATTCCTTCTAATGTTTTTGTGGCTCATTTGGGTACTAAGTTTTCACCTGTGTCCCCTTGTTCGTGTTCCACCCGTGCTGAAGAGTTTGTCTTTGTCCTGTCAATTCCCCCTGAGTATTTTGTAGTTGGTTATCATGCCTCCTCTTACTCTTCTGATTTCCAGGGATGTGAGGCTCAGCTCCCTTACCTTTCCCTAGTAACTCATGCCTCTCAGTTTCGGGACGAGCCTGGTGGCATACCTCTGAATCGTCTCTAACTTTGTCTTGTGTTTAACTAGGTATGAACTCCAGGCTGGAGTTGCATACTCCAGGATTGGTCTGACACAAGTGGTATATAAGGTCCTGAACAATTCCTTACACAAGATTCTAAAGGCAGTTCTTATGTTGGCCAGTCTAGCATATACTGCTGAGGATATCCTTTTGATGTAGCCCTCTGGGGATAGGTTCGGTGTGATATCAACCCCCAGATCTTTTTCTCTATTTGACTCCTGCAGGTGGTGGTGTTATTGGCACCACCTATTGGTTATTTCACCTCCCAGATGGTACCTTGTGTTCAACCTTCTGCTCCTTTCGACTAATTTCATTACTTTACACTTTCCTGAGTTGAACTTTAGTAGCCATTTTCTAGACCATTTCTCCAGTTTGTCTAAGTCGTCCTGTAGACTCTGTCTATCTTCATCTGGCTTGATTCTTCTCATAATTTTTGCATCATCAGTAAACATTGAGAAGAATGAGTCTATACCCCCTGGAAGATCGTTTACATATATTAGAATCAGGAATTTCAACACACGACAAAACACGAAACAATGGGTATAATATTTTGTAAGTTAAAGGGAAGAATGGAAGTAACGTTACTTCGTTACTTCCATTCCTCCCTTTAACTTACAAAATATTATACCCATTGTTTCGTGTTCTGTCTTGTGTTGAAAGTTTGTTTTCACCTCATCCAAAACTGTTGTAACATATCACCTCACCCAAAATGCAGGTATAAAATCGAAGCAAACTCGGTTCAGTTATAGTTGTGTGTGTGTAAACTAAGTCTTTGAAAATGTAATAAGTTTTACGAAACGCGTTCAAGTGTCGCGTTAGACTAGAAATAAAAGTGAATTTTGGAGAATTGATTTTTCAGTTATCATCAACAGTGAAAAGAAATATAAGAAACATTGAGAAAATTCGTGTTAGAATTATTAATCTTACTTTTTTGGTCATATTTAATAATATATATATATATATATATATATATATATATATATATATATATATATATATATATATATATATATATATATATATATATATATATATATATATATATATATATATATATTTGCAATTGACGATCACAAAACACTGATCATTTTATGCGGAAAATCCACAGAGAAATATGAAATGAGGTGAACGTTTCGGCTTTGTTAAAGCCTTTGTCAACACCAGAGAGTCTGGTGTTGACAAAGGCTTTAACAAAGCCGAAACGTTCACCTCATTTCATATTTCTCTGTGGATTTTCCGCATATATATATATATATATATATATATATATATATATATATATATATATATATATATATATATATATATATATATATATTGGTGTATACTGGCAGCAGGTTTTCTTTCAAACATGTTTCATTGAATATGACCGCATATTCTGTATTTATTATTTTCTGGTTTAGGGCTTCTATCCCTCTAACTATTTTCTTAGCATCAGGGCTTAATTGAAATAGGAGTTCTCCAAAACTCATTTTCGTACTTTTAAGGTGAAGAAAAGAAGTGATTTACTATAGAGTGTATTTACACTTATTTGTATAATTTGCACGACGTTTCGAACCTCCATGGTTCATTCTCAAGTGAACAGATCTTACAATACTAGTTGATTTTATACCCGCATTAGGTCAGGTGATAATACAATGAAGGTGAAAACATGGGGGGACACATAAGGGATAAACATAGGGGCTGCAGAAGGCTTATTGGCCCATACGAGGCATCTCCTATCTAAACACAAAGATTAATCCAGTGTAATTGGCCTGTTATGTTGGACATTGTCTTCTGTGTTGGCATCGATATGTTCTTGTCTTGTCGAACATATCGACAAGAACATATCGATGTGTTGTGATTGCGAAGTCGGATTGCGAAAGGGATCTGGGAGTTATGATTAGTAAGAATTTAAAACAAAAGGATCAATGCATAAATGTTCGTAATAAGGCAAATCGGACACTTGGATTTATTAATCGCAGCGTTAGTAACAAGACACCTGGTGTGGTTCTCAAGCTATATCTTGCTCTAGTTAGGCCCCATTTAGATTATGCAGTTCAGTTTTGGTCGCCATATTATAGAATGGATATAAATTCACTTGAACGTGTCCAGCGTAGGATGACTAAGTTAATTCCCCAAATTAGAAATCTTTCATATGAAGAAAGATTAACAAAGCTTAAGTTGCATTCACTGGAAAGGCGAAGAGTTAGGGGTGACATGATAGAGGTTTACAAGTGGATGAATGGACATAACCGGGGGGATATTAATAGGGTATTAAAAGTATCAACACAGGACAGAACACGAAACAATGGATATAAATTGGATAAGTTTAGATTTAGGAAAGACTTGGGTAAATACTGGTTCAGTAACAGGGTTGTTGATTTGTGGAACCAATTGCCGCGTAACATTGTGGAGGTGGGGTCCCTCGATTGTTTCAAGCACGGGTTGGACAAGTATATGAGTGGGATTGGGTGGTTATAGAATAGGAGCTGCCTCGTATGGGCCAATAGGCCTTCTGCAGTTACCTTTGTTCTTATGTTCTTATGTAAATCACTTCTTTTCTTCACCTTAAAAGTACGAAAATGAGTTTTGGAGAACTCCTATTTCAATTAAGCCCTGATGCTAAGAAAATAGTTAGAGGGATAGAAGCCCTAAACCAGAAAATAATAAATACAGAATATGCGGTCATATTCAATGAAACATATATATATATATATATATATTTCATATATATATATATATATATATATTTCATATATATATATATATATATATTTCATATATATATATATATATATTTCATATATATATATATATATATATATATATATATATATATATATATATATATATATATATATATATATATATATATATATATATATATATATATATATATATATATATTGCTGTCATTTTTGTTTTATTTTATGGATTCCCTTGTTGGGGCTGTTATATGATATCTTGTTCCGAGTTTCAGGAGTTAGTGGGGGATAACGGGCTCGGTTGGTATGTGTTTTTGTTTTTTTACTAGTATGTTTTTTGTTGTTGTTGTTGTGGGGGACTGGTTGTATTTGCCATACTTTATCTGTTTCCACTAGTGTAGTTCTGTTTCCCCTATTCTGTGCGTGTTAGTGCTGCTCCATGATATATGTACTTGCGTGTTCTTGTTGTGTGTGTGTTTTGATTTCAGTATAATTTGGTGCGTTTGGATTGCACAGTACGGTGCTTGGCTCTTGGTGTTGTGTCCTGTATTCACTAAGTTGTGTTTGCGTGGGGTTGAGCTTTGCTCTTTCGGCCCGCCTCTCAACTGTCAATCAACTGTTTACTACTTTATTTTTCCCCACACCACACACACACAATCCCCAGGAAGCAGCCCGTGACAGCTGACTAACTCCCAGGTACCTATTTACTGCTAGGTAACAGGGGCATTCAGGGTGAAATAAACTTTGCCCATTTGTTTTCTACCTGGTGCGGGAATCGAACCCGCGCCTGTGCTGTTGGTGTAATGTTGTGTGTTTGATTCCTTACTTTTATGGTAAATATATGTTATTTTATTATAAAGAAAACTATTACCAAAAATTGGACGTTCGGGGATTGAACACCGACTTGCATGAAGCGAGACCGTCGCTCTACCGTCCAGCCCAAGTGGCTGGACCTGCAAATACCAACGTATTATACATGATGAACCATTAAAGAATTCTGAATATTCCAAATCTAAAACAAGAGCTCAAAGTTCTAGTTCAAAAGAGCTCAAAGTTCAAAAGAGATTTGAACTAAAACTAAGTTCAAATCTCTCCCTGGGAACACTCTGCCAGAGTAAACCATAAGAGATGAGAGGAACACGCAAGAGACACTACGTAACTCTCTATTTTCCGCTTGTTACAACTTGTAATAAAGTTGTTACATCTTGTTATAACGTTTTCTTTAACGTATTAGAACGTTGTTACAACTTGCTATATTGGTTGTTACAACTTGTTAGGAGTTAAAACTTGTGCGAACGTTGTAGCAACGTTCGAATAAGTTTTAACTTGTTCGAACGTCGTTTAACTGGTTTAGCTTCGTCGTGAGTTTGGCGGGTTACATCTGGTGTTTGAGGGCGTCATAGTTCTGAGCAGATGGTCTCGTGTGACGTGGCACCCTCACTATGGCTAACTTATTTGTTGTGGAAGTTAACAGTTATCTCACTTATGGGAAGACAACGTCAAAAGCCTACTTGTTATATCCTCATAGCACCTCACAATAATCATAAAATAGTCACATTTCTATAACCTTAAGCTCAACATACTGTAAAGAATAATATTCAAATGGGGTGAAGTCTGAAACGATCCACAGGTCCTCTTTCTCTCTCTCCCAACCAACTCCTCCTTCAAAGACACATGGCCCGAAAGGTATGGAGTGTGGAGGAGGAGGGAGGGAGGGAGAGAGGAGCGGTCAGAAACGTGGTGAGAATCGTTTACGTGGCCAAACTTGCCTGTCTATGACTTCCCCCTGGCCACTCCTGACCCCTAGGTCTGTGTGTAACGACGGCCATGTGCCCGGGGGGTCCTCCCTAAAAGTCCGGAGTCTGCCAGTGCAGACTGCCTATCACATGCCTCTGTATGACTAACCATCCTGTGTGATGGAGATTTTTTAGCATCACCTAGTAAGTTTTTTTGACACACTGTACTTCACTTCATATAGTCTAGGGTAGCTGCATTAATGCAGATGTACCTAATGTATTAATAAAAAAAAAATCCCTAAAAAAATCCCTCACCCCTCACTGTGTGCGCATTGTGGGGGTGAGGCCATTTAAGAGTAGGAAGCTTGTGATCTGGGAATAACATTTCTCTACTGTTGGCGTGTGAGGGAGGCGACGTATCGCCCCTACCAAGTACAATATTATATTTTTTTGTATTATTATTATTTTTACGCTGCATCTCTTATGAGCCCATCCCTGACCTTGTGTGGCAGTGCAAAATAGAAAGTTGTATTTACATATTCCTACATTAAAACATTGATTGTAACCGTGAAATATATGTATGTGCTTCAGTCTACAGTTTAGACCTATTATCTTGTGTATGATCCTCTGTCCTGTGTGACAGTAAATACCAGCATTATCCTCACTCTAATAAGAATTGCATTCCTCAGATTAGGGAAAATTGTAATTAATTTTTGTCAATAAAGATGTTAATAATAATAAAGTATGGTGGTATGTGTGTGGGTTGGGATTAGAACCCTGGCCTCGTACTTCCTGGTGGCGATACGTCGCCTCCCTCACTTGGCACAGTAGAGGAATGTTATTCCCAGATCACAAGCTTCATGCTCATAAATGGCCTCACCAGCACACTGCGCATACAGTGAAGGGATATGGTGAATGTCTGCCTATCCCCGCCCCTCGCTCACACCTTCCTAGCCACCACATTAACCAATAGTATTCCGTTCCTCTACATGTTTATAATGTATATCGTGGTTGAAGCCTCCCAGAACATTGTTAAGACTCACTCCTCATCCATGAGGAGGAGGGGACGGACGATGAGGAGGAAGAGGAGGACAAGGAGGAAGATATATTTACAAAAAAAAAAAAATTATTAACGAATTAGTCATTTTAACGAAGTATTAACAATAGAAAACGAGGAGAGTAGCAGGAGACACTCAACTCCGAAGAATATCTATACCAATAAAAATGTAAATGTTCGTTTGTTCAAAATCGCTAATCTCCGAAAGTTCTTTACTGATTACTTTGAAATTTTCATACAACGTTCCATTCGCATCTGAGCAGGTTTTTATATACATTCTATATAGATGTCACATCTATGACGGGAAAAAAACATGTTTTTTTTTAAACTGTGTTTTTCATATATTTTTCATGTGAGGGGAAATCTTCGAAACCTCTTTACCGATTGCTTTGAAATTTTGACACAACGTTGCATTCGAATAGGCGCGTGTATTTATATAGCCGCTATATACATGCCTCACCTGTGACAGGAAAAAACATGTTTTTTTTTAAACAGTGCCATCTGTTGGATGTAAGAGCAACACACACAGTAATCTCCTTAAATTCTTTACTGATTGCTTTGAAATTTTGACACAACGTTCCATTCAAATACATGCGTGTTTTGATGTACCTACTAAATAGATACAATACCTGTGACAGGTAAAAACATGCTTTTTTTTTAAAACAGCACCGTCTGTTGCATGTAATAGCTGTGTTGTTACCATACCATTCATTTCGTAAGTAAAAGTATAGATGCCACACCTGTGACAGGTAAAAACATTTTTTTTTAAGAAACAGCACCATCTGTTGCACACAAGAGCAACACATGCTGTAGTAAATATGTTACGAGACTATTTCAATATTTCCAATTGCATTGACAAAATGAATTTTCATAGATTTCGATTTATTTTCATTTTGATTTAATTATTTTGTGTGACATTGCGTTGGAATTGAGCTGTGTTGTTTAAGATACCATATATTTCGTGAGTGTAAGTATAGATGCCACACCTGTGACAGGTAAAAACTTGCTTTTTTGAAAAACAGCACCATCTATTGCGCATAATAGCAACACATGCTATACTAAATATGTTATGATTCCATTTCAATGTCTCCAATTTCACTGATAAATGGAATTTTCATAGATTTTGATTTATTTTCATTTTGGTTTAATTATTTTGTGTGACATTGTGTTGGAATTTAACCATGTTGTTTAACATACTGTTCATTTCGTGAGTATAGTTTATTTTTTTATTTTTTAATTGTTTTTCATTTCGCTTTTTTTAACTGTTCTACTTCTTTTTCAGTGATGGGAACATCAGATCATTTGGGAACGCATCGAACAAAGGGAGAGGGGAATGGTGGGGAGGACGAGGGGATGGGGGAGTGGGGGATGCTGGGAACGAGGGGGACGGGGGAGTGGAGAATGGTGGGGAGGACAAGAGGACTCGGAAGGGGGGATAGTGGTGGAGAGGACGAAGGGACGGGGGAGTGTAGCATGGTGAGGAGGACGAATAGATGGGGGAATGGGGAATGTTGAGGAAGACTAGGGGACAGTAAAGTGGGGGATAGTGGGGAGGACGAGGGGAGGGGGGAATGGTAGGAAGGACAAGGGGACGGGGGAGTTGTGTATTGGGGGTTAGACGAGGGGACAGGGGAGTGGGGAATGGTGGGGAGGTTGAGGGGACGGGGGGACGGTAGAGGAGGGAATGGTGGGGGAGGACAGGGGGACAGGAGAGGGTTATGACTCAGCAATGCGCATGCATTGCTGAGCCACAGCAACGCGTGGCCGGGTACAGCTAGTTATAGAAATAAAGTACAAAACAACATTTCCATTTCAACCCCGATACATCTGTTCACCAAGCAGTAAAATAATGAAAAAGAAACCAAAGAATAATTACATATTAACGTGTAATGTTTATCGCTTTCCAATAATAATCTGTCTCTGTGCCCACCACAACAACAAAATAAATCACATTGACTATACTTTTATAGTTACTAATTAGAGAAAGCTGAATGAGTTGCGCTTGAAAGGGTGTAATTATTAAAGATAGTGACATATTGCTTTTCCACAAAGGGAATTATAACCCGTGTCAATGGGTTTTATCACCAATCCTGCCATTCTTTGCTTCCCAGTCATTTGCTGAAATGGCGATTGAAATGTCACATCCCGTGGAGGATACAATTGCTGATTTGTGTTAATTTCTGCGTTCATTGAGGCGGTCACTGCTATGTGATTGGTTGGGGTTAAGGGGGGGGGGGTAATGTCGTTGTGTTGGCAGCTGTTGTGCCTCACTCGGCTGTACCTCGCCGTGGGAGGCGGGGTACAGCCGGGGGAGGCGGGGTACAGCCGCGGGAGGCGGGGTACAGCCGGGGGAGGCGGGGTACAGCCGCGGGAGGCGGGGTACAGCCGGGGGAGGCGGGGTACAGCCGGGGGAGGCGGGGTACAGCCGCGGGAGGCGGGGTACAGCCGCGGGAGGCGAGGTACAGCCGCGGGAGGCGGGGTACAGCCGCGGGAGGCGGGGTACAGCCGCGGGAGGCGGGGTACAGCCGCGGGAGGCGAGGTACAGCCGCGGTAGGCGGGGTACAGCCGCGGTAGGCGGGGTACAGCCGCAGGAGGCGGGGTACAGCCGCGGGAGGCGGGGTACAGCCGCAGGAGGCGAGGTACAGCCGCGGGAGGCGGGGTACAGCCGCAGGAGGCGGGGTACAGCCGCAGGAGGCGAGGTACAGCCAGGGGAGGCGGGGTACAGCCGGGGGAGGCGGAGTACAGCCGCGGGAGGCGGGGTACAGCCGCGGGAGGCGGGGTACAGCCGCGGGAGGCGGGGTACAGCCGCGGGAGGCGGGGTACAGCCGCGGTAGGCGGGGTACAGCCGCGGGAGGCGGGGTACAGCCGCGGTAGGCGGGGTACAGCCGCGGTAGGCGGGGTACAGCCGCAGGAGGCGGGGTACAGCCGCGGGAGGCGGGGTACAGCCGCGGTAGGCGGGGTACAGCCGCAGGAGGCGAGGTACAGCCGCGGTAGGCGGGGTACAGCCGCGGGAGGCGGGGTACAGCCGCGGTAGGCGGGGTACAGCCGCGGTAGGCGGGGTACAGCCGCGGGAGGCGGGGTACAGCCGCGGGAGGCGGGGTACAGCCGCGGGAGGCGGGGTACAGCCGCAGGAGGCGGGGTACAGCCGCAGGAGGCGAGGTACAGCCGGGGGAGGCGGGGTACAGCCGGGGGAGGCGGAGTACAGCCGCGGGAGGCGGGGTACAGCCGCGGGAGGCGGGGTACAGCCGCGGGAGGCGGGGTACAGCCGCGGGAGGCGGGGTACAGCCGCGGGAGGCGGGGTACAGCCGCAGGAGGCGGGGTACAGCCGCGGGAGGCGGGGTACAGCCGTGGGAGGCTGGGTACAGCCGCGGGAGGCGGGGTACAGCCGCGGGAGGCGGGGTACAGCCGGGGGAGGCGGGGTACAGCCGCGGGAGGCGGGGTACAGCCGGGGGAGGCGGGGTACAGCCGCGGGAGGCGGGGTACAGCCGCGGGAGGCGGGGTACAGCCGCGGGAGGCGGGGTACAGCCGCGGGAGGCGGGGTACAGCCGCGGGAGGCGGGGTACAGCCGCGGGAGGCGGGGTACAGCCGCGGGAGGCGGGGTACAGCCGCGGGAGGCGGGGTACAGCCGCGGGAGGCGGGGTACAGCCGGGGGAGGCGGGGTACAGCCGCGGGAGGCGGGGTACAGCCGCGGGAGGCGGGGTACAGCCGCGGGAGGCGGGGTACAGCCGGGGGAGGCGGGGTACAGCCGCGGGAGGCGGGGTACAGCCGGGGGAGGCGGGGTACTGCAGGTGTGCTCCTAACAGAACAACACAGGGAAGTGCCCGCTCGCCCCGGCCTCATCTCCCTTACCTTGAGGCTACCTTGAGGTGCTTCCGGGGCTTAGCGTCCCCGCAGCCCGGTCGTCGACCAGGCCTCCTGGTTGTTGGACTGGTCAACCAGGCTGTTGGACGCGGCTGCTCGCTGCCTGACATATGAGTCACAGCCTGGTTGATCAGGTATCCTATGGAGGTGTTTGTCAAGTTCTCTCTTGAACACTGTGAGGGGTCGGCCAGTTATGTCCCTTATGTGTAGTGGAAGCGTATTGAACAGTCTCGGGCCTCTGATGTTGATAGTTCTCTCTTGAACACTGTGAGGGGTCGGCCAGTTATGCCCCTTATGTGTAGTGGAAGCGTGTTGAACAGTCTCGGGCCTCTGATGTTGATAGTTCTCTCTTGAACACTGTGAGGGGTCGGCCAGTTATGCCCCTTATGTGTAGTGGAAGCGTGTTGAACAGTCTCGGGCCTCTGATGTTGATAGAGTTCTCTCTCAGAGTACCTGTTGCACCTCTGTTTTTTAACGGGGGTATTCTGCACATCCTGCCATGCCTTCTGGTTTCATGTGATGTTATTTCTGTATACAGGTTTGGGACCAGCCCCTCTACTATTTTCCACGTGTAGATTATTATGTAACTCTCCCGCCTGCGCTCAAGAGAATACAAATTTAGGCTCTTTAGTCGGTCCCAATAGTTTAGATGTTTTACTGAGTGGATTCTAGCAGTAAAGGATCTCTGCACGCTCTCCAGGTCAGCAATTTCTCCAGCTTTGAAAGGGGCTGTCATTGTGCAGCAGTACTCCACTCTAGAGAGCACAAGCGTTTTGAAAAGTATCTTCATCGGTATAGCATCTCTAGTGTGAAAAGTTCTTGTTATCCAACCTGTCATTTTTCTTGCAGTTGTGACGGCTACTTTATTGTGTTCTTTAAAGGTAAGGTCTTCCGACATGAGTACACCCAGATCCTTTACATTGCCTTTTCGTTCTATGTTATGATTTGCCTGAGTTTTGTACGTGGTTTCTGTTTTTATATTTTCATTAAATCCGTAGCGCATGACCTGGAACTTATCTTCGTTAAATACCCTATTATTTTTTTGTAGCCCATAGAAAGACCTGATCTACATCTGACTTGAGGTTTGCCGTATCCTCTATGTTGCCTACTCTCATGAAGATCCTAGTGTTATCTGCAAAGGATGATACAGTGCTATAGGTTGTGTCCTTGTCTATGTCCCTGCCTCAACAACGCAGTTATAGCTTGTAAGATCTAAACTGCGATGGTTCCATATGACACTGTAGAGGTGATCCTCCTCATCATTCCTCTCGTGTGGTCCTCTTCACCGGAAGACGCGAGAGATAATGATTAACCATTATCTTCCCCCTTCAAGGGCTTGGTAAGATTGGTGATATAATGGGTGATTTGGATTTAAATGGGTGAATTAGTGTTCACTGAGTTCACATTAATGTTCAATTGACAAGCACAACTTTTGGAGCTCGGGAGTTACGTTGAACGTCTTGAAGAAGTGGTGTTGATTCACGTGAGTCTAATGTGCTCACCATCTGGAATGTTTTGGTGAAATCATTCTGGTGTTGTTCAAAGTTACCGGTCCTGTGAGGCGCGACCTCTCCTGATATGAGAGTGCATTTTGTTCCCTGATGAGTTTTCTCACTTTCTCAAGTTCGATGTTGTCTTCAGCTACGTCAGACAACGCCGCCTGAATACTGAAATACCGAGCCATTTCTAGCATAGCTCTGGACTGCACTGACACCGGCTTCCACATGTGTCCCCTCTGTCTATTCCCCCCTTAGTGCTCCAAGTCTACTCCCCTCAGTGTGATCTCTTCTAGTAATGTTATACTGAATTATCTTACGCGCGATCTGAAGATATTTTCTAGTTTTCTAAGCGTTTTAGGAACCTCTAATTCTATCCTAGTTTCAAACAATGTATTTGAGTATGTATCGTGCGCTCAAATTTGAGAATATGCTCTAAGAATACCCCACCACCTCTCACCCCCACCACCTTCCCTCAGCGTGTCTCGGTAGTGTGAATGTTCTCACCTCAGCCATTCTTGTTTACAGCTGTCGGCCGAAGAGTACCCGCCCCATGCCCGCGCCCTCGCGGCCGGGGCGTACGTGACGTGGGCGCCGGAGACGAAGGAGGAGGTGGTGCTGGCCAACAACGGTGGAGGCTTGGCCAGCAACGGCGGAGGCTTGGCCAATAACGGTGGAGGCTTGGCCAGCAACGGCGGAGGCTTGGCCAGCAACGGTGGAGGCTTGGCCAGCAACGGTGGAGGCTTGGCCAACGTCATGCTGGGATACGTGAGTTCTGTGTAGTGGCCAGAGAACGCTGCTATAGCAGTGATCAACGTTGATCACTGTAATGAATCAACATAGATTTACTGTTTATTAAAGATTTCTCGTGTTTGCACCCGTCTTACACACGTACATTACGTGCAAACCCGTCACTGACGTGTACCACGTTAAACCCCGTCACTGACGTGTTTCACGTGTAAACCCGTTTATGACGTGCTTTACATGTAAATCTCAGTGACGTGCATGACGTGTAAACCCGTTTATGGCGTGCTTTACATGTAAACCTCAGTGACGTGCATGACGTGTAAACCCGTTTATGACGTGCTTTACATGTAAACCTCAGTAACGTGCATGACGTGTAAACCTGAATGACGTGTATTACACGTAAACCAATGGAGATAAGAGCCAGGAAGAGGATCAGGAAACAGTTGCAGTTAGGACAACTTTGCAAGATAGGGATAGCACGAGTTTCCAAGAGAGATTGCAAGTGGCGCCCCCGAGACCCGGACGCAATCCTTCCAAACTTCTCAAGATAAAACTGGAGAGAGAGAGAGAGAATGTTGGATGGATTTCATCTTAGACCTTAGGTGCAGTTTCACAAAAAAAAAAAAAATTAAAAAAAAAATAGTTTTGGGAGTGAGATTATACCTAACGGATAGAAAACAAAGGGGGTCATGGATTAGAATTTAATTCTATAATACAGCAAAAATTGCTGTAAATTTTGCTTCAGTTTCCAAACATAGCAGCAGCATATATATATTCCCATATTCCCCCCCCCCCACATGCCTCCAACATGGTATGTGGGGGGGGGGGGGGAAATATAAACATTAGAGAGGCATTATATAGTCTTATAATATACTGGCTGATAGCTATTGACCTAGGATTAACACTATGTTGTCACATGTCTGTGAAGCCATCCTCCCTACCCTCGTCTCTCTCTCCCCCCCTCCAGGTGTGGCCAGACAACAGGACAGCCTTCCCAAACTTCTTCAAGGAGTCTGCCAAGAACTGGTGGATGCAGGAGATCAAGAATTTCTACACCACACTCAAGTTTGATGGCCTGTGGCTTGTGAGTGGCGGCACTCTCTCACACACCTGGCCAGGTTTCCTCTCCTCTCTTGACCTTCCCATAAGAGAGTCAAGCTATTTGGCAACATTTGTTTAAGCCTTATTGGAAACAAATCAGCTCAGCTGTTTTTATTTTAAATGGCTGCATATAAATATATATTTGTATTCCCATACTCCGTCTCGTGTACAGCCTGCCGTGTAGAGCTTCCTTGTACAACCTCTAGTGAACAGCTTTCTTTGTACAGCCTCTCGTGTACATCTTGTCTCGTGTCTGGTCACGTGTACACCCTCCCGTGTACAGCCTTCGAAGCGAAACACCATTACAATCAGTGCGACAGAGAATATTCCTGTAATCAGATAATCTCACCATTAGTAGCTGGATAATTCACTTCAGGAAGAAGAGAGGTGTGAGAGGCGGGGAAGGTGAGAGAGATTAACATGGACAACTGGGAGATATTCCAGGACTTCGCCTGGAATATCAGAGGCTGATTGGGTCCACGCTGGATTCATAAAGAGATTATAAGAGGTTCTAGAGGCACTAGGAAAGCGCATACGAGATTAAGTGATGCTCTGATCCTGTGTGTGTGTGTGGGATCTGAGATCTTTCCTTGATGCTGTGTGTAAGATCTTAGATCTCTCTCCTTGACGCTCTGTGTATGGTCTGAGCTAAATCAGAATTGATGGTAATCTATCACTTGATGTACTTGACTAATACTGATCATATAATTAGTTAATTGCCACATTATATTCAATGCATATAATATGTCTACACCTCTTCTAGTCTCTTAAGACTGGACTGGATTTAAGGCACACATCGAAATACAAGGAAAGGTTACAGAGGCACAAATTAAATTTAGTTTTTTTTATATTAAATAGACTGAAATAATAGACTGTAAATAGACAATTACATACAAATTTGTTTTCCATTCTCAAATTCCCACACATTCCCACATATAAGAGTCGGACTTTATACAGTCACTGAGGTGACTGTCATTTTGACTGTCGTGACAGTCCCATTTGCAGGTTTGGGGTCCCCCTTCCCAGTCTCTGTCTTCCGTCTCAAGACCTGTCGGACTATACAAGTCCTCTCCAACTGGACTCTTCAACTTGGACGGCCAAGCCGGACTTGGCCAGCGGTCCAGCTACGTTCCGTCGTGACATTCAAGAGATATGACAACTGTCAATTGAATCACGTGATTTAACCCATGCCTGAGGCCTTGAATCACGTGATTTAACTCATGTCTGGGGCCTTGTATCACGTGATTTAACTCATGTCTGGGGCCTTGTATCACGTGATTTAACTCATGTCTGGGGCCTTGAATCACGTGATTTAACCCATACCTGGGGCCTTGTATCACGTGATTTAACCCATGCCTGGGGCCTTGAATCACGTGCTTTGACCCATGCCTGGGGCCTCGTATCACGTGATTTAACCCATGTCTGAGGCCTTGCATCACGTGATTTAACCCATGCCTGGGGCCTTGAATCACGTGATTTAACTCATGTCTGTGGGCCTTAAATTACGTGATTTAACCCATACCTGGGGCCTTGTATCACGTGATTTAACCCATGCCTGGGGCCTTGAATCACGTGATTTAACCCATGCCTGAGGCCTTGAATCACGTGATTTAACCCATGCCTGGGGCCTTGAATCACGTGATTTGACCCATGCCTGGGGCCTCGTATCACGTGATTTAACCCATGTCTGGGGTCTTGAATCACGTGATTTAACCCATGCCTGAGGCCTTGAATCACGTGATTTAACCCATGCCTGGAGCCTTGAATCACGTGATTTAACCCATGCCTGAGGCCTTGAATCACGTGATTTAACCCATGCCTGAGGCCTTGAATCACGTGATTTAACCCATGCCTGGGGCCTTGAATCACGTGCTTTGACCCATGCCTGGGGCCTCGTATCACGTGATTTAACCCATGTCTGAGGCCTTGCATCACGTGATTTAACCCATACCTGGGGCCTTGTATCACGTGATTTAACCCATGCCTGGGGCCTTGAATCACGTGCTTTGACCCATGCCTGGGGCCTCGTATCACGTGATTTAACCCATGTCTGGGGTCTTGAATCACTTGATTTAACCCATGCCTGGGGTCTTGAATCACGTGATTTAACCCATGCCTGGGGCCTTGAATCACGTGATCCTGACGCACCCTGTGACGCAAATGTCGCTATGGGTTGCTTCACACAGGTGTGGTCTCAACACACAAGAACACCTCGCCTCAGCTAATCTATTTGAAGCACCACTTTCCGTCTCAAGTGAGCAGCTCGTAGCACACAACAGTCTGTTCAGTCATACGTATTGACTGGGAAGACTGGAGAGATTCTATTAGCTAAATGCTTAGTATATTTAGGTTACAGCTTGTCCAGGACATGGAGAAGACACCCCCCTCTCCCCCCACACTCTTACACTACATTACCGAGAGTAACCCCTTCACCCCTCCCCACACCCCAACAGGACATGAACGAGAGTAAACCCCCACAGGACATGAACGAGAGTAACCCCCCACAGGACATGAACGAGAGTAACCCCCCACAGGACATGAACGAGAGTAACCCCCCACAGGACATGAACGAGAGTAACCCCCCACAGGACATGAACGAGAGTAACCCCCCACAGGACATGAACGAGAGTAACCCCCCACAGGACATGAACGAGAGTAACCCCCCACAGGACATGAACGAGAGTAACCCCCCACAGGACATGAACGAGAGTAACCCCCCACAGGACATGAACGAGAGTAACCCCCCACAGGACATGAACGAGAGTAACCCCCCACAGGACATGAACGAGAGTAACCCCCCACAGGACATGAACGAGAGTAACCCTCCCCACACCCCAACAGGACATGAACGAGAGTAACCCTCCCCATACCCCAACAGGACATGAACGAGAGTAACCCTCCCCCCACCCCAACAGGACATGAACGAGCCCGCCAACTTCGGCACCAACGAGCGCCAACCATGGAACTGGCTGGAAGGTTCGCCGCCCTGGAGCCTGACCTGCCCCAACTCCACCTGGGACGACCCTCCCTACGTCACAAGTACGACCCTCTGGCTGGTAGTTGTGGTAGGTGTGGTGGTAGGTGTGGTATTGGTGGTGGGGGTGGTAGTGGTGGTGGAAGGTGTGATAGTGATCGTGGTAGGTGTGATAGTGATCGTGGTAGGTGTGGTAGTGGTGGGTGTGGTAGTGGGTGTGGTAGTGATGTTGGTAGATGTGGTAGTGATGGTGGTGAGTGTGGTAGTGGGTGTGGTAGTAATGTTGGTAGATGTGGTAGTGATGGTGGTGGAAGAGTAGTGATGAAGGTGGTGTGGTGGTGATTGTGGTGGGTGTAGTAGTGATGATGGTGGATGTGATTGTGATGGTGGTAGTTATGATAGTGGTAGGAGTGGTAGTGATGGTGGTAGTTATGATTGTGGTAGGAGTGGTAGTGATGGTGGTAGTTATGATTGTGGTAGGAGTGGTAGTGATGGTTGTATGTATAGTAGTGATGGTAGTATATATGGTAGTAATGGTAGTATATATGGTAGTGATGGTAGTATATATGGTAGCAATGGTAGTATATATGGTAGTATATATGGTAGTGATGGTAGTATATATGGTAGTATATATGGTAGTGATGGTAGTATATATGGTAGCAATGGTAGTATATATGGTAGCAATGGTTGTATATATGGTAGTGATGGTAGTATATATGGTAGCAATGGTAGTATATATGGTAGTGATGGTAGTATATATGGTAGCAATGGTAGTATATATGGTAGTGATGGTAGTATATATGGTAGCAATGGTAGTATATATGGTAGTGATGGTAGTATATATGGTAGTGATGGTAGTATATATGGTAGTGATGGTAGTATATATGGTAGCAATGGTAGTATATATGGTAGTGATGGTAGTATATATGGTAGCAATGGTAGTATATATGGTAGTGATGGTAGTATATATGGTAGCAATGGTAGTATATATGGTAGTGATGGTAGTATATATGGTAGTGATGGTAGTAGGTGTGGTTCTGTTCATTATTTAACACAAAATAATGGCTACCAACGCCGCTGTTCCAGTGTGTCTAAGTTTCATAAAATCTCAACAAACTTCCTTGTACATCAATGATCATCAACAAACTTTGCATCAACACTTATTTTCCATCGCATCAATTACATTAATATTTTCAATATGTTGTTGTACAGAGGCTGGAGCCCAGGGGCCGAGCAGGAGGATGTCCGACAAGACCTTGTGTCTAGCGGCCTCGATGGAGCCCTTCCGCCACTACGATGTCCACAACCTCTACGGCTGGGCACAGACGGAGCCAACCTACAGGTGAAGCTGCTACCCATGCAGCGCCAGGCTGCTGATGGGGCAATGTCTGGTGGAATGAATCCCCTTGTCACTGGCCTGGCGGGTTCAGAACCCACCAGGTGGAGAACGCTCTTGATCCCTGGGATTGTTATTTGAGGCCACCACAGTATAACTTTCTGATTAACAAGTTTACTTTAGTCCTGAATATAGTCTAGATAGTCAACAGTGGTCTTCAACTTTTTCTAATGTCGTCCACCCCTAGTGGTGATTAAGTAGAAGCTGTCCATCCTCCACCCCGAATAAGTATCATTAAAAATTTCACGTTTTTAATATTTAAAATCTCTGTTTCTTATCTCATTTCTATGACTATGTAAACAGAAAAAAACAGTTTCTCTTATTTTTTATTTAACTTATACATATTTATCCATATATTTCCATATCTCATCTCAAACTAAGAGGCTCAAAATACACAAGATAACATTAAACGTGCCATTCAGACCCATTTTTCTTCACTAAAGTAAAATTGCAGACAAAGTTTGATATATTTGGTACGGTATCAATAAATAAAACAAATAGTTATCATTTAAAAATATATCAGTGGCTTGGCTGCTGTTGCACTTTGTCTGCTATTAGGTTGAGTCGAGGTGTCAGACGATTTTCAAGTGCAACTCGCATGAGAGGATCCAAGTTCAGGATTGCCTTCCTTTACTTTGTCTTTACCAAAACTAAACTAGATAACCCTTGCTCACACAAATATGATGTTGGCATCTGTACAAATATGGCTATTGTCTGCTCAGCTAGATCCTTGTACTCTGGAATATCAAGCAGGGTAACCCAGGAATCCATGGGATGGCTAAATGTCTTGAAAACTGCTTTTTGTGAATAATCCGCTCGAGACTCTAAAAGAACATCACAATGATCAGTTGCCTCATCTGTGAAGGGATTAAGCATCCACATGTTGGAGGTCAGCTGGTCATTCTCACTGTCTGGGAAATAGAAATGTCAAGGTTTTCTTGCTTTAAAGTAAGGTGTCTGATAACTAAAGTGTGACATGTGTACCTCCAGTGTCTGTTCTGTTGCCTGCATACCGTGTTCCCACCCACATTCTCTCATAAATGAGTCAAATAATTCACAAACAGAAAAGCACCTCCTCTCTACATTGCTTTTCCATTTTTTCACCTTCAGTTTAAATGCATTTATTTTCCAGGTTAGAAAATACAACTATGGAAAATGTTATTTTACAAGTTAGTTACTTGTAAAAATATCCCCACCTTTGCCTTGCTGACTGATGTTTAGCTTGTTCAGATGATCGATGATTGAAGCCATGTAAGACAATTTTGCCGGCCAGAGCACAGCCTGACATTTAACTGTCATGGGGTTGGCTTCCTCAGTAAAGAAAACACTGAGATGCTCTCTCGATGTAAACACTGGATTAAGAACCTCACCCCGAGATAGCCAACGTACTTCAGTATGAAGGAGGAGTTTTGTGAAATTAGCTTCCATATCCTTACACAACTCACGAAACATTCTATGCTTTTTGGAATGTGCACAAATATGATTAACCATTTTAACATCATCAAGTAGAAGCTCAAAGTTACTTTCCTCCTTAGCATTTCTAGTTTCATTAAGTCACTTTGCCACTAACGCTTCCCTGTGAATCACGCAGTGAATTGCGATACAATTTGGTGAGACCGCTTGGATTGTCTTTACAACGCCATTGATTGCACCGACCATAGCTTTTGCACCATCAGTAGTAACAGACTTGTATTTTGACCAGTCAATGCCCTCTTCAATAATATAATCATGAAGTTTCTGAAAAATGTTGTGTGCTGTTGTTTCTACGCCCAGTTGGAGGCAGCACAAATACTGTTCAACAATAGGTTTCTCTTCTAAGTCTGGAAACCGACAGCACACAATCAGCTGTGCTTCTCCTCCTATGTCTGTGGTCTCATCCAGATTCACACACACACACACACACACACACACACACACACACACACACACACACACACACACACACACACACACACCTCCCTCGTAGGGGCCTCGTAGGCCCCCTCGAGGCCCCCTCCCTGGGGGCCTCGTAGCCTAGTGGATAGCGCGCAGGACTCGTAATTCTGTGGCGCGGGTTCGATTCCCGCACGAGGCAGAAACAAATGGGCAAAGTTTCTTTCACCCTAAGTGTCCCTGTTACCTAGCAGTAAATAGGTACCTGGGAGTTAGTCAGCTGTCACGGGCTGCTTCCTGGGGTGTGTGTGTGTGTGTGGTGTGGGAAAAAAAAAACAAAAAAAAAAAAAAAAAGTAGTTAGTAAACAGTTGATTGACAGTTGAGAGGCGGGCCGAAAGAGCAAAGCTCAACCCCCGCAAAAACACAACTAGTAAACACACACACACACACACACACACACACACACACACACACACACACACACACACACACACACACACACACACACATACACACACACACACACTCACACTCACACACACACACACACACACACACACACACACACACACACACACACACACACACACACACACCGCGAAGTACAGGTTCTCATCTCTCGGTGGTGTAATTCCTTGTCATTCTCCATCACATTGCTTTCATGATGATAGTTGGGCATGTTTAGGTGGTAATATTTTTTTTTTTTTTTTTTTTTTTTTTTTTTTTTTTTTTTTTTTTTTTTTTTTTTTTTTTTTTTTTTTTTTTTTTTTTTTGAGATATATACAAGAGTTGTTACATTCTTGTACAGCCACTAGTACGCGTAGCGTTTCGGGCAGGTCCTTAATCCTATGGTCCCTGGAATACGATCCCCGCCGCGAAGAATCGTTTTTTCATCCAAGTACACATTTTACTGTTGCGTTAAACAGAGGCTACAGTTAAGGAATTGCGCCCAGTAAATCCTCCCCGGCCAGGATACGAACCCATGACATAGCGCTCGCGGAACGCCAGGCGAGTGTCTTACCACTACACCACGGAGACTGCTAAATTGTTACCTTGAGGTGCTTCCGGGGCTTAGCGTCCCCGCGGCCCAGTCGTCGACCAGGCCTCCTTCCTTGTTGGAAACAATTCCTGGGGAAAATTAGTTACTCTTGGACTAGTGGAACGAGTTACTCATTCATGTCTTGTTGATAGGAGCGTTCATTCATGTCTTGTTGATAGGAGCGTTCATTCCCGTCTTGTTGATAGGAGCGTTCATTCATGTCTTGTTGATAGGAGCGTTCATTCATGTCTTGTTGATAGGAGCGTTCATTCCCGTCTTGTTGATAGGAGCGTTCATTCCCGTCTTGTTGATAGGAGCGTTCATTCATGTCTTATTATCTTAGCGTTTATGATTACGTTGCGTCATTGATGATCGTACTCTGTAAGGCTTGAATCTTGATATCCTTAATCAGCTTAGGTGGTTAGTGCAGTTATTCTCAAGTTAAGCTCGTCCATCCTGTGGCCGACCCCCAAACATGCAACCGTCAAATTAATCATACCACGTCTTCAAAATCGAGAGATATGCTTAAAAAAAAATATTATAATTAATAATTTCGCGAATAGTAAGGCTGAGGTTAGGTATTAGATGTTAGGTATGTCAACCCGACCTCACACCAGGCTCGTTAAAGCAGCGGCCGTCCTCCCCAGACGCATTCATCAATTTTAACATACTGTGTATTAAAAAATGATTTGTTATCATATATAAATTAATATTATTATACATAAGAATTCTAGCTATGTATAGTTAGACGTAGGTTAGGTTAGGTGTTTAGGTTCTGTTGGTGATTATTTGTAATTGAAGTACGTGGGTGAAGCATTTACAGCAACCCGTCCTCGACTCGACTCCAATCCATCCAGCGGTCGACCCCACAGACGTATTCATAAATTTTAACATGCTGTTCAGTCAAAACTGGAGTTTTCTAAAATATAAATTAATATTATAATATATTAGCTATATAGCGATCCAAAAGTGATTCCATCCACCCGCCAAACCCCCCCCCCCTGTTTATAAATGAAAAACGGTTTACACACGACTCACAACTGATGACGTTCGAACACTTCCGGAACAAGTGCTTCACTGACAAATTTTGTTCGAACCACAACGCTGTAAATGCTTCACCCACGTACGACAAATACAAATAATCGCCAACAGAACCTAAACACCTAACCTAACCTAACCTAACCTAACCTAACCTAACCTAACCTAACCTAACCTAACCTAACCTAACCTAACCTATGCCTATATATGCACAATATGCTAATATATAATATTAATATATATTTTAGAAAATTTGCTTCGAATGAACAGAATCTTAAAATTGATGAATGCGTCTTTGAGGTCGACCGCTGGATAGAATGGACTTGGTCTAAGGATGGGTTGAACAGCCGGGTTGGCGGCTGGATTAACGAGCCTTGGCCTCTGAAACAGCCCTTCTGCATCGGTTGCGAGTCGTGTGTAATACCCCACCTCATAAACCATAGCTCAGCCCGTCCTCATAAATAATAGCCCAGCCCGTCCTCATAAACCATAGCCCAGCCCGTCCTCATAAACCATAGCCCAGCCCGTCCTCATAAACCATAGCCCAGCCCGTCCTCATAAACCATAGCCCAGCCCCTCCTCATAAACCATACCCCAGCCCCTCCTCATAAACCATAGCCCAGCCCCTCCTCATAAACCATAGCTCAGCCCGTCCTCATAAACCATAGCTCAGCCCGTCCTCATAAACCATAGCCCAGCCCGTCCTCATAAACCATACCCCAGCCCCTCCTCATAAACCATACCCCAGCCCGTCCTCATAAACCATACCCCAGCCCGTCCTCATAAACCATAGCCCAGCCCCTCCTCATACACCATAGCCCAGCCCCTCCTCATACACCATAGCCCAGCCCGTCCTCATAAACCATAGCCCAGCCCCTCCTCATACACCATAGCCCAGCCCCTCCTCATACACCATAGCCCAGCCCCTCCTCATAAACCATAGCCCAGCCCCTCCTCATACACCATAGCCCAGCCCGTCCTCATAAACCATAGCCCAGCCCCTCCTCATACACCATAGCCCAGCCCCTCCTCATACACCATAGCCCAGCCCCTCCTCATAAATAATAGCCACATGTTTGTGAATGAAAAACCCTTTACACACGTCTCATAACTAGTAACGTTTGCAGATGTTACAGATGTTACTACAAGTGCAGATGTCACTACAAGTACAGATGTTACTACAAGTACAGATGTTACTACAAGTGCAGATGTTACTACAAGTACAGATGTTACTGCAAGTACAGATGTTACTGCAAGTACAGATGTTACTGCAAGTACAGATGTCACTACAAGTACAGATGTCACTACAAGTACAGATGTCACTACAAGTACAGATGTCACTGCAAGTGCAGATGTTACTGCAAGTACAGATGTTACTGCAAGTGCAGATGTTACTGCAAGTACAGATGTTACTGCAAGTACAGATGTTACTACAAGTACAGATGTTACTACAAGTACAGATGTTACTGCAAGTACAGATGTTACTACAAGTGCAGATGTTACTACAAGTACAGATGTTACTACAAGTACAGATGTTACTGCAAGTGCAGATGTTACTGCAAGTACAGATGTTACTGCAAGTGCAGATGTTACTACAAGTACAGATGTTACTACAAGTACAGATGTCACTGCAAGTACAGATGTTACTACAAGTACAGATGTTACTGCAAGTACAGATGTTACTACAAGTGCAGATGTTACTACAAGTACAGATGTTACTACAAGTACAGATGTTACTGCAAGTGCAGATGTTACTGCAAGTACAGATGTTACTGCAAGTGCAGATGTTACTGCAAGTACAGATGTTACTGCAACTACAGATGTTACTACAAGTGCAGATGTTACTACAAGAACAGATGTCACTACAAGTACAGATGTTACTACAAGTACAGATGTTACTACAAGTACAGATGTTACTGCAAGTGCAGATGTTACTGCAAGTACAGATGTTGCTGCAAGTGCAGATGTTACTGCAAGTACAGATGTTACTGCAAGTACAGATGTTACTACAAGTGCAGATGTTACTACAAGTACAGATGTCACTACAAGTACAGATGTTACTACAAGTACAGATGTCACTACAAGTACAGATGTCACCACAAGTGCAGATGTCACTACAAGGGCAGATGTCACTACAAGTACAGACGTCACCACAAGTGCAGATGTCACTACAAGGGCAGATGTCACTACAAGTACAGATGTCACTACAAGTACAGATGTCACTACAAGTACAGATGTCACTACAAGTACAGACGTCACCACAAGTGCAGATGTCACTACAAGTGCAGATGTCACTACAAGTGCAGATGTCACTACAAGTGCAGATGTCACTACAAGTTCAACAATAAGGCACGCTCTACCAGACACGTGTTAGAAAAAACTTAACATTCTAGCAAGTTCAAGTTTTTCCGGTTGCTCATATTATACGTCAATGTTCAATTATATTCGATAAAATATTGTTTTTATATATACATAGAGAGTAAAAATTCAGGGATGTGTTTTTTGGGTCGGGCAGAGCTTGACGAGCATGACCCGAGGATGGGTGTACAGGTTGTGTACAGGTTGTTGGGGTGTACAGGTTGTGGTAGTGTACAGGTTGTGTACATGTTGTTGGGTGTAGAGGTTGTGGTGGTGTAGAGGTTGTGGTGGTGTACAGGTTGTGGTGGTGTACAGGTTGTGGTGGTGTACAGGTTGTGGAGGTGTACAGGTTGTGGTGGTGTACAGGTTGTGGTGGTGTACAGGTTGTGGTGGTGTACAGGTTGTGGTGATGTACAGGTTGTGTGCAGGTTGTTGGGGTGTAGAGGTTGTGGTGGTGTACAGGTTGTGGTGGTGTACAGGTTGTGGTGGTGTACAGGTTGTGGAGGTGTACAGGTTGTGGTGGTGTACAGGTTGTGGTGGTGTACAGGTTGTGGTGGTGTACAGGTTGTGGAGGTGTACAGGTTGTGGTGGTGTACAGGTTGTGGTGATGTACAGGTTGTGTGCAGGTTGTTGGGGTGTAGAGGTTGTGGTGGTGTACAGGTTGTGGTGGTGTACAGGTTGTGGAGGTGTACAGGTTGTGGTGGTGTACAAGTTGTGGTGGTGTTCAGGTTGTAGTGGTGTTCAGGTTGTGGTGGTGTACAGGTTGTGGTGGTGTACAGGTTGTGGTGGTGTACAGGTTGTGGTGGAGTACAGGTTGTGGTGGTGTAGAGGTTGTGGTGGTTTAGAGGTTGTGGTGGTGTAGAGGTTGTGGTGGTGTACAGGTTGTGGTGGTGTACAGGTTGTGTTGGTGTACAGGTTGTGTACAGGTTGAGTACAGGTTGTGGTGGTGTATAGGTTGTGATGGTGTACAGGTTGTGGTGATGTACAGGTTGTGGTGATGTACAGGTTGTGGTGGTGTACAGGTTGTGGTGGTCTTCAGGTTGTGTACAGGTTGTGGTGGTGTACAGGTTGTGGTGGTGTACAGGTTGTGGTGGTGTACAGGTTGTGGTGGTGTTCAGGTTGTGGTGGTGTACAGGTTGTGGTGGTGTACAGGTTGTGGTGGTGTACAGGTTGTGGTGGTGCACAGGTTGTGGTGGTGCACAGGTTGTGGTGGTGCACAGGTTGTGGTAATGTTCAGGTTGTGGTAATGTTTAGGTTGTGGTAATGTTCAGGTTGTGGTAATGTACAGGTTGTGGTAATGTACAGGTTGTGGTAATGTTCAGGTTGTGGTAATGTTCAGGTTGTGGTAATGTACAGGTTGTGGTAATGTTCAGGTTGTGGTAATGTTCAGGTTGTGGTAGTGAATAGGTTGTGGTGGTGTACAGGTTGTGGTGGTATACAGGTTGTTGTGGTGTACAGGTTGTTGTGGTGTACAGGTTGTGGTGGTGTACAGGTTGGGGTGGTGTACATGTTGTGGTGGTGTACAGGTTGAGGTGGTGTACAGGTTGTGGTGGTGTACATGTTGTGGTGGTGTACAGGTTGTGGTGGTGTGCAGGTTGTGGTGGTGTACAGGTTGTGGTGGTGCACAGGTTGTGGTGGTGTACAGGTTGTGGTGGTGTACAGGTTGTGGTGGTGCACAGGTTGTGGTGGTGTTCAGGTTGTGGTAATGTTCAGGTTGTGGTAATGTTCAGGTTGTGGTAATGTTCAGGTTGTAGTAATGTTCAGGTTGTGGTAATGTTCAGGTTGTGGTAATGTTCAGGTTGTAGTAATGTTCAGGTTGTGGTAATGTTCAGGTTGTGGTAATGTTCAGGTTGTGATAATGTTCAGGTTGTGGTAATGTTCAGGTTGTAGTAATGTTCAGGTTGTAGTAATGTTCAGGTTGTAGTAATGTTCAGGTTGTAGTAATGTTCAGGTTGTGGTAATGTTCAGATTGTGGTAATGTTCAGGTTGTGGTAATGTTCAGGTTGTGGTAATGTTCAGGTTGTGGTAATGTTCAGGTTGTAGTAATGTTCAGGTTGTGGTAATGTTCAGGTTGTGGTAATGTTCAGGTTGTAGTAATGTTCAGGTTGTGGTAATGTTCAGGTTGTGGTAATGTTCAGGTTGTGGTAATGTTCAGGTTGTGGTAATGTTCAGGTTGTGGTAATGTTCAGGTTGTGGTAATGTTCAGGTTGTAGTAATGTTCAGGTTGTGGTAATGTTCAGGTTGTGGTAATGTTCAGGTTGTGGTAATGTTCAGGTTGTGGTAATGTTCAGGTTGTGGTAATGTTCAGGTTGTGTTAATGTTCAGGTTGTGGTAATGTTCAGGTTGTAGTAATGTTCAGGTTGTGGTAATGTTCAGGTTGTGTTAATGTTCAGGTTGTGGTAATGTTCAGGTTGTAGTAATGTTCAGGTTGTGGTAATGTTCAGGTTGTGTTAATGTTCAGGTTGTGGTAATGTTCAGGTTGTAGTAATGTTCAGGTTGTGGTAATGTTCAGGTTGTGTTAATGTTCAGGTTGTGGTAATGTTCAGGTTGTAGTAATGTTCAGGTTGTGGTAATGTTCAGGTTGTGTTAATGTTCAGGTTGTGGTAATGTTCAGGTTGTAGTAATGTTCAGGTTGTGGTAATGTTCAGGTTGTGTTAATGTTCAGGTTGTGGTAATGTTCAGGTTGTGGTGGTGTTCAGGTTGTGTTAATGTTCAGGTTGTGGTAATGTTCAGGTTGTAGTAATGTTCAGGTTGTGGTAATGTTCAGGTTGTGTTAATGTTCAGGTTGTGGTAATGTTCAGGTTGTAGTAATGTTCAGGTTGTGGTAATGTTCAGGTTGTGTTAATGTTCAGGTTGTGGTAATGTTCAGGTTGTGGTGGTGTTCAGGTTGTGGTAATGTTCAGGTTGTGGTAATGTTCAGGTTGTGTTAATGTTCAGGTTGTGGTAATGTTCAGGTTGTAGTAATGTTCAGGTTGTAGTAATGTTCAGGTTGTGGTGGTGTTCAGGTTGTGGTAATGTTCAGGTTGTGGTAATGTTCAGGTTGTGGTGGTGTTCAGGTTGTGGTAATGTTCAGGTTGTGGTAATGTTCAGGTTGTAGTAATGTCCAGGTTGTGTTAATGTTCAGGTTGTGGTAATGTTCAGGTTGTGGTAATGTTCAGGTTGTGGTAGTGTTCAGGTTGTGGTGGTGTTCAGGTTGTGGTAATGTTCAGGTTGTGGTAATGTTCAGGTTGTGGTAATGTTCAGGTTGTGGTAATGTTCAGGTTGTAGTAATGTCCAGGTTGTGTTAATGTTCAGGTTGTGGTAATGTTCAGGTTGTGGTAATGTTCAGGTTGTGGTAGTGTTCAGGTTGTGGTGGTGTTCAGGTTGTGGTAATGTTCAGGTTGTGGTAATGTTCAGGTTGTGGTAATGTTCAGGTTGTGGTAATGTTCAGGTTGTTGTGTGTGAAATATGGAAGTTATGGTATAAACTATTTTCTCATATATATCACAACATAACCTTAAAAAAAAAATCAAATTTATTAAAAAAAAAATCACTAATTATTTCTCAACTCCCGTTTTTTGTGGACCAACTGTTCTTCAGAGCGCTGCAGGAGGTGACGGGCCAGCGAGGACTGGTGGTGACGCGGTCCACCTTCCCCGGGACAGGCCAGTGGGCCGGCCACTGGCTCGGAGACAACCGGTCCAACTGGACCGACATGGCCCACTCTATCATAGGTTAGTCCTTATCCTCTCTGCTTGGATTGTGGTCCACAGGTCATAACTGGCCTGAGGGAGGGAGGGTGAGGGAGAGAGAGAGAGATGGAAGAGAAGGGTGGGAGAGACGCAAGGAGAGAAGGAGGGAATGAGGGATAGGAGAGAGAGAGAGGGACTGAGGGAAAGGAGAGAGAGATATAATGAACCAGAGAACCACTTCCCGTCTGTAACAGACCAAAGGGGAAGACATTTGTGTAACTTTGCACTTTATCGCAGACAATTTAGAAGTGATTTGTGGCCAGCAAATGACGCTGGATTACCGCTCAATCCCAGTCGTTATCGTTAATCCCATGTTGGTTAACGTTACTCCCATGTTGGTCAACGTTACTCCCATGTTGGTCAACGTTACTCCCATGTTGGTTATCGTTACTCCCATGTTGGTTATCGTTACTCCCATGTTGATCATCGTTACTCCCATGTTGATCGACGTTACTCCCATGTTGATCATCGTTACTCCCATGTTGGTTAACGTTACTCCCATGTTGGTCAACGTTACTCCCATGTTGGTCAACGTTACTCCCATGTTGGTCATCGTTACTCCCATGTTGGTTAACGTTACTCCCATGTTGGTCAACGTTACTCCCATGTTGGTTATCGTTACTCCCATGTTGGTCAACGTTACTCCCATGTTGGTCAACGTTACTCCCATGTTGGTCAACGTTACTCCCATGTTGGTTATCGTTACTCCCATGTTGATCAACGTTACTCCCATGTTAATCAACGTTACTCCCATGTTAACGTTACTCCCATATTAATCAACGTTACTCCTGCGTGCCGCGAGTGTGTGTGTACGTAGCGGGCCACGTCTAGTCCGCCATTATAAACGAAATCACTCGTTACCCACGAGAAGTTAAGGAAGAGCGAGACTCGTGACCCACCAAGAGGAAGAACAGTGGGGGTAGCAAGGGAGAACCAGATAAATTATAGAGAAGAAAGACATTATCGGAAGGATATGAACCAAGGAAGTCGTCGAGGCGAAAAACTGGATGATATACTGCAGGCAGTTCTCGATGGTGGAGGGGGGGAGGGGGGTTATGGGGTGTTCTGGTGGGGAGGGGGGGGGGGGGGAGTGGCGGGGTTTGGGGGTTTGGAGGGGGGGAATTTTTTTTAGGGTGTTGAGTAGGGGTTTGGGTAAGGTTAAGGGGGGGAATACGGATGTGTCTCAGTGATTGGTCGGGGTGTATTGGAGATGAGCTGTTTTTTGTGGGTGTGTGTGTGTTGGGGGAGTGGTGTAGGGGAAGGTGTGTGTGTGTGTGTGTGTGTGTGTGTGTGTGTGGGTGAAGGGGGTGTGGGAGGGGGGTATGGATGTACATAAAGTACATAACTAACAACTACAGTACAAATAGACAAAACTGAACACATTACACAGTTCAAAATGAGAAACATTAAGAAACACCATAACCACAAAGCATCCACACAATGACACAGGACTTAGCACAACACAAGAAAGAAACCTTAATAATGAAAGTTTTGCAAACCATTATAACTTCAACCAATATAAAATATTATTTACATACTAACGATTTCTAACAAGGTAATGAAAGCCTCTCTGTTCACCTGTACTCTAGTTAGTACTCACCTAGTTGTACTCACCTAGTTGTGCTTGCGGGGGTTGAGCTCTGGCTCTTTGGTCCCGCCTCTCAACTGTCAATCAACTGGTGTACAGGTTCCTGAGCCTACTGGGCTCTATCATATCTACATTTGAAACTGTGTATGGAGTCAGCCTCCACCACAACACTACTAAATGCATTCCATTTGTTAACTACCCTGACACTGAAAAAATTGTTTCTAACGTCTCTGTGTATGTAATTACCACAGAGTGTTAGTGTTGTTAGTGTTAGTGGTTAGTGTTGACCTTGTGGAGGTAGTCAGAACCCATTGTATGTTACATTACAAGGGAGTACCACTGTCTGGCCGCTGCCTCGTGACAATATTGTACGATCAATGTCTTGGTCTATATTGCTCCGAGTTGTGGGCCCGGGACAGTAAAGATAGGAGTAAACTGTGTAATAAACAGAGGACACCCTGGGGTGTGTGTCTCATGCTGGGGACACCCTGGGTGTGTGTCTCATGCTGGGGACACCCTGGGGTGTGTGTCTCATGCTGGGGACACCCTGGGTGTGTGTCTCCTCATGCTGGAGACACCCTGGGGTGTGTGTCTCCTCATGCTGGGGACACCCTGGGGTGTGTCTCCTCATGCTGGGGACACCCTGGGGTGTGTGTCTCCTCATGCTGGGGACACCCTGGGGTGTGTGTCTCCTCATGCTGGAGACACCCTGGGGTGTGTGTCTCCTCATGCTGGGGACACCCTGGGGTGTGTCTCCTCATGCTGGGGACACCCTGGGGTGTGTGTCTCATGCTGGGGACACCCTGGGTGTGTGTCTCCTCATGCTGGAGACACCCTGGGGTGTGTGTCTCCTCATGCTGGGGACACCCTGGGGTGTGTCTCCTCATGCTGGAGACACCCTGGGGTGTGTGTCTCCTCATGCTGGGGACACCCTGGGGTGTGTGTCTCCTCATGCTGGGGACACCCTGGGGTGTGTCTCCTCATGCTGGGGACACCCTGGGGTGTGTGTCTCGTCATGCTGGAGACACCCTGGGGTGTGTGTCTCCTCATGCTGGAGACACCCTGGGGTGTGTCTCCTCATGCTGGGGACACCCTGGGGTGTGTCTCCTCATGCTGGGGACACCCTGGGTGTGTCCCCCCCACGCTGGAGACACCCTGGATGTGTCTCCTCATGCTGGAGACACCCTGGATGTGTCCCCCCCCCCCACGCTGGAGACACCATGGATGTGTCTCTTCATGCTAGAGACACCCTGGATGTGTCTTCTCATGCTGGAGACACCCTGGATGTGTCTCCTCATGCTGGAGACACCCTGGATGTGTCTCCTCATGCGGGAGACACCCTGGATGTGTCTCCTCATGCTAGAGACACCCTGGGGTGTGTGTCTCCTCATGCTGGAGACACCCTGGATGTGTTCCCCCACGCTGGAGACACCATGGATGTGTCTCCTCATGCTGGAGACACCCTGGGTGTGTCCCCCCCACGCTGGAGACACCATGGATGTGTCTCCTCATGCGGGAGACACCCTGGGTGTGTGTCTCCTCATGCTGGAGACACCCTGGGGTGTGTGTCTCCTCATGCTGGGGACACCCTGGGGTGTGTCTCCTCATGCTGGAGACACCCTGGGGTGTGTGTCTCCTCATGCTGGGGACACCCTGGGGTGTGTGTCTCCTCATGCTGGGGACACCCTGGGGTGTGTCTCCTCATGCTGGGGACACCCTGGGGTGTGTGTCTCCTCATGCTGGAGACACCCTGGGGTGTGTGTCTCCTCATGCTGGAGACACCCTGGGGTGTGTCTCCTCATGCTGGGGACACCCTGGGGTGTGTCTCCTCATGCTGGGGACACCCTGGGTGTGTCCCCCCCACGCTGGAGACACCCTGGATGTGTCTCCTCATGCTGGAGACACCCTGGATGTGTCCCCCCCCCCCACGCTGGAGACACCATGGATGTGTCTCTTCATGCTAGAGACACCCTGGATGTGTCTTCTCATGCTGGAGACACCCTGGATGTGTCTCCTCATGCTGGAGACACCCTGGATGTGTCTCCTCATGCGGGAGACACCCTGGATGTGTCTCCTCATGCTAGAGACACCCTGGGGTGTGTGTCTCCTCATGCTGGAGACACCCTGGATGTGTTCCCCCACGCTGGAGACACCATGGATGTGTCTCCTCATGCTGGAGACACCCTGGGTGTGTCCCCCCCACGCTGGAGACACCATGGATGTGTCTCCTCATGCGGGAGACACCCTGGGTGTGTCCCCCACGCTAGAGACACCCTGGATGTGTCCCCCCACACTCGAGACACCTGTTCACTTGTGACTGGTATCTACACACGGGGTTTCTAAGTATTCATAATGACAGGAAATAACAAAATGAGTACCATTCCCGTCCGACGTTACAGGCATGCTGGAGTTCAACATGTTCGGGGTGCCGTACGTGGGCGCCGACATCTGCGGGTTCTTCGGGAACACGACGGAGGAGCTGTGTGAGCGGTGGATGGAGCTCGGGGCCTTCTACCCCTACAGTCGCAGCCACAACCACAAGGACGCCGTGGACCAGGTACCTAGTCGTTGACATGGCAAGAGTCCCGTCTCCTCTACCTTGTCTCTTATTCTCTAATATTTATTATGTTTGTTTCTCTCGTAATATTCTGATGTATACTATTTCACTGAACAATTATTCTTAATAATGTGTGCTATTATTAGGAATACCGACGCTTTGTTAGTATGGGTTTGTGCTCGCCTCTAGGCTAGGACTTTTGCCCTAGGCTAGGACTTTTGCCCTATGTTAGGACTTTTGCCCTAGGCTAGGACTTTTGCCCTAGGCTAGGACTTTTGCCCTAGGCTAGGACTTTTGCCCTAGGCTAGGACTTTTGCCCTAGGCTAGGACTTTTGCCCTAGGCTAGGACTTTTGCCCTAGGCTAAGACTTTTGCCCTAGGCTAGGACTTTTGCCCTAGGCTAGGACTTTTGCTCTAGGCTAGGACTTTTGCTCTAGGCTAGGACTTTTGCTCTAGGCTAGGACTTTTGCCCTAGGTTAGGACTTTTGCTCTAGGCTAGGACTTTTGCCCTAGGCTAAGACTTTTGCCCTAGGCTAGGACTTTTGCCCTAAGCTAGGACTTTTGCTCTAGGCTAGGACTTTTGCCCTAGGCTAGGACTTTTGCCTTAAGGGTAGTTTCACTTGGTTGTACTCCTAGGGATTTATGTTGCCAGCCTGTTGTTAATGTTTAAGAAAAATTCCCAAAGCAGTACAGAAACGCCTAGATCGTTTATAATATTAGAAATTTATATATTAAAAAATATATAAACATAAATGCTGGTTTATCAGGGGCTCCCACACTTCACTTTGGTGACTAGGTAATGCGCAATAACATTGAAATATGGATTTTAATCTATTTATAACATCATGAAATCAAATTAGTTTCCCCCTTCCGCTCAGATTCCTCTATATCAATGTCATATTCATGGAATAATTTATTTGGAAATAAATGAGTACACCTCATCATACCAGAAAGTAATATAAATAAATATCTAAAGAGAAAATCATCATGTCGCTCACTGTACATATGATATGAAATCTGGACTCTTATAACTACTCTATTTTACTCCAAAATGACTACATTACAGTACATTCAATATACTGTATGTTTAAACAGTGCCTTAGCTGTTTTTCCTATCCTAGCTTAGCTGGATTTCCTATCCCAAAGTTTTTGGGATAGGAAATCCTTCCAGGTCGAGGGAGATCGTTCCACACGTCCTCACCCAGCGTCCGCCATATTGGCCTCGTCCGACGTCGTCAACACCTGCTAACACTCGCCTCAGAATATCAGCCGTTTAACAAGTCCTAAAAGCTCTCTGAATATCTACTATCTACTTATACTTTTCTTTTAGTCTAAAATATAAACGAGTCCACGTTTCATTTATAAACCGTCTGAACATATCCTACGAGTTAGAAATTGAGTTAGACATACTCGCTAAATATATTGAGGTACTACTTAACTGGGCGGATGAATACTGACCACCTTGGGCTCTGCGGCACTCGGCGCGCTTCACGTTCCCACTACACAAAATAATACATAAACAGTTACATATTCGCAACGCAATGCTCTTTACTCTTCTGCTTTGTTGTGTTCTATTCTATATTATTCGGCTCAATTATTTTATGGTCTGTTCTTGGGTTAAATAGCCAATGAAGGTAAACAACAGGTTTACATATGGACGTAAAGATGATTCTAATGGATGAAAAGATTAGTGTATATAATTAATGGTTAAAATAGGTAAGGGGCATATATATAGGTAATGAATACACAGGGATATGTAAGTCTGGAACCTGAAAGATTAAAACAGTAGCCGAAACGTCTTCAGTCGTAAATTCAGCTCTGACATTTATATTTATATTCATTCTGGCGTATTTTATCGTTTTTTTTTCCTGCAGGACCCAGGAATATGGCCCGAGACTGTTGCGAAGTCGTCGAGGAAGGCTCTGGAGATTAGGTACCGCTTACTGCCCTACTTCTACACTCTCTTCTACCTCGCCCACACACAAGGCCACACCGTGGTCAGGCCACTTCTGCACGAGTAAGTCTTTGTTTACTTATGCCAAGTTGGGAATATTTACTATCATCAGCTGATTCATTTACTCATGGCGGGTAAAGTTTGTTTACTATTTTCAGCTTATTCAACTTCAGGTGGATCTCAAACTTTATCTTCCCATCCCTTTATCGTAGGGTACGCGATAGCTTTGACCGTTAATGTGCACCACATCCCAAGGCCATGAAGAGAAATAACAACAATTATTGAAATAATATATGAGTTAAGCCTTGATTCGGTTCATAGTTGGTTTCCATTGCCTAATATTTACTCGTTTATAGACAATGAAAAGTTTAAGTCATCACAAACTATTGTCTATGGGATATTATAGTAGATTCAGCTACTTGGAACAAAAAGTTCCAGGCAGCACAGGCTATGGTGAGCCCGTTGTGGCACAGGAGCGGGGCTGTAACTGAGCTATGGGTATGTTGTTGTTGTTTTAGATTTAGCTACTCAGAACGAAATGTCCATGCAGCACGGGCTATAGTGAGCCCGTAATTGAGTTCGGTTATTCGCGATAACCTTGTTACTGTGATATTTGGGTCTAAGTTTTAAATGGAGGTGGCGTTTCCTCCTTTTCTCCCGTTTCTTTTCCACTTCTGTTTTAACTCACTGGTTTTAGTCTTGCTTCAATAACATTATCTTGGTTGTGAATATAGATGTACAGTGTTCACTAGTGTGTCTCATTCTTCACCTGCTTTTCTGACCATTTTAGTCACTGAGGAATTTGCATATAATGCAGCTGCTGTCATTAGATTATTATTGAGTTTGATGCGCAGAGCTTGGGTTGCTTCACATTGCGAGTCTGGTGTCTTGAGTTCTCATTTTAACGGTCATTGCTTTGGTTTTAAGGTTATTTATTTTCACTGCTATGCATTCTGCTTTCCTGCTGATGATGTCTAGGCACTTTTGTCCGTGGTTCCTGGCGCTTTTGCCATTGATGATGACCACAAAGTCGTCTGAATAGTTAAGCAGTTTGGCTCTTGGTAACTTGAGCTTCATGAATTGTTCCATGAGACAGTTGAAGAGGCTTAGTATTCCTTTCTGCGGAGTCCCATTTTCCAGCCTCTTTGAGGAGGATGTTTTTCCTTGGAATTTGACTTTAGCTTCTCGGTTAAGCAGGCTTCCTCTGGCAAAGGCAAGAGCGTGTCCTTTGATTTACTTATCTACTAGGCAGCACAATGTAGCTGGAGCTAACTGGCTAACTCGAAGGCTTTTTCTAGGTCTAGAAAAATAAGAATTCCTAGTTTGTTATTGATTTGATTCAGAAATGCATTCTGTGGTTCTAGCACCTTTTCTGTAAGCAATCATATTTTGGTGCAGTGGATTGGTTTTTCAGTCAGTTCGATTAAGAGTCATTCTTTCTGCAGTTTTGGCCACACAGCTTGTTAATGAGATGGGTCTTGGATTTCCTGGGTCTTTGGGTTTTGGAATGGGTACTATAATTGTACTGTTCCAAGAGAGTGCTCGAGTTCTTGTCACCAATACTCTGTTGATGATATTAAAGAAGGCTTTTTCACTTTTTTCCCTAGCTTGGCCAGCATGTTGTAAGTGATTTTGTCCTCACCTGGAGTTGAGTTTTTAGTTTTCTTTGTAGGTCTTCTGAGTTGAAAGGTCTTCTCCTTTTAGACTGAAAGATTGGTCCAGTTCGTCAGGTAAATCTTGAGGTTGTCTTAAGATGATTTCGGGGCTTAGCGTCCCCTCGACCAGGCCTCCTTTTTGTTACACATCACCATGAAGCAACCCGTAACGCTGTCTAACTGCCAGGTACCTATATACTGTTAGGTGAACAGGAACATCAGGGTGAAAGAAACTATGCCCATTTGTTTCCGCCTCTACCAGGGATTGAACCCGGAACCTTAGGATTCCGAATCCCGAGCGCTGTCCACTCAGCCGTCAGGCCCCCCCACTTCAGCTTTAGCCTTTAGGAAAGACAAAAGTACTGTCTATTTTTTTCCATCTTGCTGCTTGAAGTTTTTGTTGGTGAGTCAGAGTTGAGGACGTTGAGTGGAGCTCTTGAAGCTCTGGGCGAACAAGAAGGGGCGGAGCAGGAAGCGATTTTTCCTTTGGCCCTGTTGCTCTGCCCCCAGATGTCGCCCAGGGTTGTATGCTGGCTGAGCTTGGCACACCACTCGAGCCATATTTCTTTTTCTTCGATGTTTGCTGTTTCTTCATGCTTATGATCTCGGACAGCTCTAAGAAGTCCTAGATTAGCTTCGGTTCTATCTCTTCTGAAATTCTTTCGTGCACGATTTAGTCTGTTGTGTAGCTCTTTGATCCTATCACAGAAATACCAATGGTCCTTGTGTTGTTGGGTAATTGTCTTCCTCTTGGGGATGGCGTGATTTGCTGCTCTATGAATTGCATTTACTAAATCTTTTTTCCATTTCTTCGGTGTTGTCAGGAGGAGTGTAGTTTTGGTGCCAAGTTTCGAGAGCTTCCTGAAACTTCGTCCAATCTGCCTTGATAAAGTCCCATCCGGGCTCGGGAGCTGGAGGTCTAGGAGGTAGTGCTATATTAATAACTGTTTTTGTAGCAAAGTGGTCACTGGTCAGTACATGATCCACTGACCAATGACACAACTCATAAACACTGGTGGAAACAAACGTGAGATCCAGCTTCCCCCACCAGTGTGGGTTGGTTCCGTCGAGTTAAGCAGACTGACTTCAAGCACTTCATCCAGAAGGTGTTCAAGATGTCTTCCGTTGGCGTCCGTTCTTGGTGAATCAAGTAGTAATTCACTATGAGCGTTGAAGTCACCCGAGATGATAGTAAGTGTAGTGGCTGCTATTTCAAAGATTGCAAAGAGATCCATGTCGTGTTCTCTAGGGCTTTGTATACATTGAAGATGGACTGCATTGAGTTCCTCATAGTGAGATTAACTCCCATAATTTCAACATTCTCACCACAGTTAGGCGGGTCTATGATTGCCGTGACATTGATATAATTTTGTATTAGTATTGACGTCCCTCTGGTGCCACCTTGTGCAATTGAGCAGTAGAAACCTTGATATCTTTGGATATTGATACTTCTTTCAGTCCTGGTGAATGTTTCTTGAAGTAAAACAATATCAATGTTGTCCTTGAGAAGCACTGGTCTGAATGTTTGTGTTTCGTTTTTGAATCCTTGAATATTCCATTGTATAATCTTGAGATTGTCCATTATTCTGTTAGAGTTGAATCCATTTAGTCCATGGTGGTTAATAATGTTCTGATTTCCCCGACGGCTTGTGTCTTCTTGGCTGGAGTGGAGACTGCTATTGGGTGCTGAAACAATTCAGTTTCGTCACCTTCTTCGACTTCTGCTCCGTCAACCTTTTCAGGTCGGGCTTGTAGAAGTGTGGAAGAAATAAGTTCAGTAGATTGTTTTTTTAACTTTTCAACATTTCCTTCCTTGACTGAGAGTTAGTCTGTTCCAGTGCTTGGAATGCTTTGTCAAGCATCTTGCTGAAGGTCTCTGTCAGGGAAGGCAATAATTGCAGTCTATGCAGTCTCCGTGGTGTAGTGGTAAGACACTCGCCTGGCGTTCCGCGAGCGCTATGTCATGGGTTCGTATCCTGGCCGGGGAGGACTTACTGGGCGCAATTCCTTAACTGTAGCCTCTGTTTAACGCAACAGTAAAATGTGTACTTGGATGAAAAAACGATTCTTCGCGGCAGGGGATCGTATTCCAGGGACCATAGGATTAAGGACTTGCCCGAAACGCTACGCGTACTAGTGGCTGTACAAGAATGTAACAACTCTTGTATATATCTCAAAAAAAAAAAAAAAAAAAAATTATTGGAACAGTAGTCACTTGATATGCGTTTGGCTTTCTTTATTTTGTCTCGGTAGGTGAGGAGACTCTGGGTTGGGTCGTGGTGTCTTTGCTACATCCATGTCAAACACTGATATATGCAAAATTCTACATAAAGAAGGCAAATCAACAAACGCAAAATGTCCAAACTGCGGGGATACACATCACGACTGGAACAAACGATGTCCAGAAAGGGTCAATAGAATACATACCTCTAGATCTACGCAGCAAACCAATGTAACACCCATGACAAACCCCCCCCCCTCCCCCAGAGCTCAAACCCAGGGAAGCCGTCTCCAAGAGGTCAGCCCAGAACGTCTGGAACGTCTTGCAAAATTAATTAAAATATTCCAAGCTAGTCTTAGTTAGCTAGTTATAAGTAGGTGATATTTCATGATAATCTTGTCAAACATTGTAATGGAATTATACTCCCAGATTCTTATGTGTAAACACCCAGGGAGCTCCTCCTTTCTGCCAGGTCAGAGGTCAACCACCTGCAAGGTGAGTGTTGGCTGTGTAAACATTTGGGTGAGGAAAACGTTACTTCCCCCGTGCGCTTCCGTAATTAATAGTTCCCATCCTTGAAGAGGTGTATGGTAGTTGTCAAACATCTTAATGGCAAATTCTTGAGTGTTTGTGCACGTGTGGGTGGACCACTTACAAGCCTCAATGTAGGTTAGCAACAGCAAATCTTCCCCTCTCCCTTTCTCCAGTTGATAGGTGGTGTGGCAGTTTTGGGGGCATGTATATATATATTCCTGTAGGGGAGCTTAGAGGGATAGAGAGTGCTGGAGGAACAGAGGCAGTGTGGGCTGTAGGTCATCAAGTGGGTGTCAGGAGACAGACTCACAAAGGTCAGAGAGCAGGATCCAGAAGGTAATGTGTGTGATCCTGATATTTCCCATGTGTGATTTCTGAACATTTGCCAGTGTTAGAGTAGGGATTTATAGTTTAGTGAATATCATGTTTTGTTCTCAATAAACCGATGTTAAACTTTCCATCTGTGTCAATTAAATGGAACTTTCCAAACTCCTCTGTGTATAGTTTTGTTAACAACCGGCCTGTAATTAATGACAGTTAAAAAAAAAAGGACTCTCAAAGTCAAGCAATGTTTCATGCCTCATTGCTTGATATAGCTAATTGACAGGCAAGATGGTGGCAGCGTAGTTAATTAATTTGTTTCCTGTGTAGCATTTCCTTGGTATGGCACCCTTGGTTCCGGGTGTAACCATCAGTAGTACACCATATGTCAGTTCATATTACGTTAAATATAAATAACCACAATCGACTTGAGAATGGTCCAGGACGGACCGAAACGTCGTCGTCCCTTCACTTTCTAGTGTGTGGTCTGGTCAACATAAATAACCAGTGTTCAATAACTAATACCCTCAAGGCTTTACCTTTATCAATTTTGACAAAGTGTTACCAAATGCAACCAGTAGGAAGGGTTACTCACTATATATTAATATTAATCACTATCGTCTAGGATACATATTTTATAGTGTTACACCACGTCCAGTGTTACAACACGTCCAGTGTTACACCACGTCCAGTGTTACAACACGTCCAGTGTTACAACACGTCCAGTGTTACAACACGTCCAGTGTTACAACACGTCCAGTGTTACAACACGTCCAGTGTTACAACACGTCCAGTGTTACAACACGTCCAGTGTTACAACACGTCCAGTGTTACAACACGTCCAGTGTTACAACACGTCCAGTGTTACAACACGTCCAGTGTTACACCAAAGCCAACACTCCAACACAACAAACTACCAGACTCTCAGATAAAAGCCGGCGGAACACTCCACGACAAGTCCGCATAAATGAAGAAAAAAAATCAACAACAGACTAAAAGCACCAATTCCTTTCCGTCTAAACAAGAACAGGACCTCGAGTAACTAGAGAAAACAGAGCACTACTCCACAAGGCAGCAACAACCTAACAGATCAGGACAGCAAAATGAATACACCTGCTGTTGCCTCCAAGACCTCCCAAGCACGAATGACAACCCCTACATCATCAAAAGCCCCAGTCTATGGGGATGTTGTTGTTGCTGTTGGTTTAAATATAGCTACTCGGAACTAAATATCCATGTAGCACGGGTTATGGTGAACCCGTAATTGAGTTCGGTTATTCGCGATAACCTTGTTACTGTGATACTTTGGTCAAAGTTGTAAATGGAGGTGGGGTTTCCTACTTTTTCCCTGTTTCTTTTTCGCTTCTGTTTTAGTGCACTGGTTTTAGTCTTGTTTTAATAACATTATCTTGGTGGCGGATGTAGATGCAGAATGTTCACTAGTGAGTCCCATTCACCAACGGCTTTTTCTAATCATTATAGTCGCTGTGGAAATGTGCATCTAATGCAGCTGCTGTCGTTGGATTAATGTTGAGTTTGATGCGCAGGGCTTCAGTAGCTTCACATTCCAGTAAGTAGTGCAATAGTGGCGCCTCTGCTTCTGTTCCACAGATCTGACACTCTGGGTTATTACCTCCCAGCAGCACTTGTAACCAAGTCTGAGTCTGTGTATGACTAATGCAATGTCTCTGGATATCTTTTTGTCAAGCTTGAAAGAGTAGTACCCAGTGGCTTGTTCGTACCATATCAGCAGTGGATCTTCTTTCCGCTACTTTGGCTCTGTGGCAACTTTTGATAGTTGTGAGTATTTTCTTCTTGATTTGCTCTTTAATCTGTGAAAAACTTGAAGGTATTTGGACCTGTACAACAGGTAGAGCAGTGGCAGTTTTTGCTAGTGAGTCTGCCTTTTCATTACCATCTATGCCAATGTGACTTGGTATCCAATTTAGGGTGATTGACAGCCCTAGATTATGGGCTTCTTTTCCTATATGTTGGATTTCTGTGAGGAGTTGTATATTATCTCTGTGCTGACTGGATAACAATGCCTGGAGCGAAGATTTAGAGTCGGTATGAATGATGACATCATGTAAATTATTCTCAATTGTATAGTTTATGGCCTCCTTCAGAGCATGTAATTCTGTTTGCAATGTTGAGCACCCACTATTCATGCTCCAGTAAGCTTCATGGTTGTTAGTGTAAACTGCTGCCCCAGCAGAACCTCTTTCTTGTTCAACTGATCCGTCTGTGAAGATGTGAGTAATTGTCGGCTTTGAGCCTCTCCGAGTCACATGCTGATTTTTTAGCAGGTAATTCTTCAATGATAATCTTTAGACTCGATTCTTCCCATGCAGGAGGCTGCCGAAAGTGTTGTTATGGTCTATCTTCTCCATTGTTTTGAATGGGTCAATGGGAGGTTGTTGTTGTTGCTTAAGATTCAGCTACTGGGAACAACAAGTTCCAAGTAGCACGGGCTATGGTGAGCCCGCAGTGAACTTACCTGGCACAGGAGCAGGGCTGTAACTGTATGGGAAGGGAGGGAGGTAATATATATGGCAAGATGGAAGGTGAGGGGAAACGAAGAAGAAGGTGAGGAATCAAAAAACTGTAGTAGGCCTATTGGCCAATCCATGGTAGCTCTTATTTATATCAACCCAAACTCATTCATATTGGCATGTAACCTACGCTTGAAACAAGTGATCCCAAGTCTTATTATGTTACCTGGTACTCTGTTTCACAAGTCAAAAACCATGTTTCCAAGCCAGTATTTACCCAGGTTTTTCTAAATCTAATTTATCAAATTTATTTCCACTGTTTCGTGTACTATTATTATTAAGGTATTGAATATGGCAAACACACATCTCCATTGTTATGCCCATTCATCCACTTGTATATTTCAGTCATGTCATCCTTAACTCTTCGCTTTTCTAGAGAATGTAAATTAGGCTTATTCAATCTCTCTTCAAATGGAAGGTTGCTAATATATTGGACTAACTTTGTCATTCTGCGCTGAGCGCGTTCTAGGAAATTTATGTCCATTCTATAGTGTGGTTATCTTGAGGTTATCTTGAGATGATTTCGGGGCTTTAGTGTTCTCGCGGCCCCGTCCTCGACCAGGTCTCCACCCCCAGGAAGCAGCCTGTGACAGCTGACTAACACCCAGGTACCTATTTTACTGCTAGGTAACAGGGGCATAGGGTGAAAGAAACTCTGCCCATTGTTTCTCGCCGGCGCCTGGGATCGAACCCGGGACCACAGGATCACAAGTCCAGTGTGCTGTCCGCTCGGCCGACCAAAACTGAACTGAATAATCTAAATGGGGCCTAACTAGAGCAAGATATAGCTGGAAAATAACACCATATGTTTTATTACTAATTCTTCTAGAAGTAAATTCCAGTGTCTTATTTGCCTTATTTCGAATATTTATGCACTGAATTTTTGGGCTTTAAATTCGTACTACTCATGACTTCCCTGATCTTTTTCACAATCATACTTCGCAATCTTATCACCATCCTCTAACTCTGTCATCATTACCTAGCCTCATGACCTTACATTTTTCAGCATTAAACTGCATCTGCCAGTCTTTTTGACCAGTTCAAAACCCTATGTTGAGCGTCTTCAAGTGATTTTGAGTCTGCCGAGTTTATTCCCCTTCCCGATTTTTGCATCGTCGGCAAATTAGCAAGTATTGCTGCTCGATACAGATTCTAAATATATACATTTATCTAATATTCTAAACAGCAGGACAGAGCCTTGAGGCACTCCACTTACAACATTTTCCTACTCTAACTTAACTCCCCGTGGTGTAGTGGTAAGACACTCGCCTTGCGTTTTGTCATGGGTTCGTATCCTGGCCGGGGAGGATTTATGGGCGCAAATCCTTAACTGTAGCCTCTGTTTACCCAACAGTAAAATGGGTACCTGGTTGTTAAACGATTTGGCGGGTCGTATTCCGGGGAACATAGGATTAAGAACTTCCTCGAAGCGCTACGTGTACTAGTGGCTGTACAAGAATGTAAGAACGCTTGTGTATATAAAGAAAAAAAAACTCCATTTATACTAACTCTGTTTTCTTTAGTATAGCCATGCTCTAATCCAACTTAATGTAGCACCCACAGTACCGTGAGCCTATATCTTTTAATCAATTATTCGAGTGGCAGTGTATCAAAACCTTTGGGAAAGTCATGGTCCACAATGTCTCAAACTCTCCCCTATCAATTGCCTTAATTATTATGGTGTAGATTGAGAGCAAAATTATCAATTATGAGTGACCCTTAGTAAAGCCATGTTGTGAATAATTTATTAATCTATGTTTTTAAGAAAGTAGACAAATGGCTTTTGCAATTATTGCATCCAGCAATTTCCGCACAATAGAGGTTAAGCTAATTAGGAGATAGTTGGATGTAAGCGCTCGTGCTCCTGTCCTAACACTTGGCACCACATTAACAACCTTCCATGATTGTAATCCACTCTGCCTCACTAATGATTCGTTAAATATGCAAGAATGGGACCCACGAAGCTGACCTTCGGGCAGTCGTGAAGCCCCACTTGGAGAGCTCAGTGAAGCATCAAGACCGACCTAATGACGCCTCCCTTCCAGATGAAAGCGAAAAATAAAGTAAGCAATAAAGGTAAACAGAGAACGACAGAAAATAAACGGGGAAAAAGCAGAGACGCCCCCCCCCCCTCACAAAAAAAAACAAAAATAATATAAAATAGGAACGAAACATGTCCGAAACGTTGTGGAATTAGTAACTTTAAAATAAATAAATACTATACCTAGTGACCTTTGTAATAATAATAATAATAATAATAATAATAATAATAATAATAATAATAATAATAATAATAATAATAATAATAATAATAGCAATAATAATAATAATAATGCACAAAGAAATTACATTAACGTGATGCATCGATGAGGAGCCGTGAGAAGGATTCGAACCTTCTGTCCAGGTTCGTATCCTTCTGATGGCTTCTATTGATTTTCTCAATAATATTAATAATAATATTAATATATTAAGAAACAGAAGGAGAGCAAAGCGAGCCGAGCCGAATCATACTAAGCATAGTATGGGATACAAGTGTATACTGTGAGAGGTGGGAGTGTCAACACCAACTGTGTTGTGTATGAGGGCCGGGCCATGTTGGTCATGTTGTGTATGAGGCCACAACATGACCAACATGGCCCAGGTCTCATACACAACATGATGCTGACACTCCCACCTCTCACAGTATACACTTGTATCCCATACTATGCTTAGTATGATTCGGCTAGGCTCTCTGTGCTCCCCTTCTGTTTCTTAATATATTAATATTATTATTATTATTATTATTACCTTGTACGGTCGGCGTTCGAGCCCCGAACGGTCCTAGCGGTTGCTCCTCATTCCTCACCCCCTCTACCCCCCCGTCTTCATAATCCAGCGGCTTGTCATCATACACCGTTAAAGAGCCGTACAATCATATCGACTTCGAATTTTCTAGTTTTAAATTCCTTAATTAAGAACCACACCAAACTATTGGTTGACGGGATCAGTTCCTGACGTGACAGGAGAGACCAATTAGCTACGGGATAATTAGGGTCTCTGATGGAATCGTTAAGGGGACCCCCCCCCCCAATTTAGCATCGTTCGTGTCTTCAAGTTTAAGATTTCTCTTGTGTTGTTTTTCGTCCGGCATTAAGACAATGACCAGTTGCATCACAGTCTTGCAGGCCACGGCGGGGGGGGGGGGGGGGGTGATGTAATTTGGATGTTGCATGTGTTGGGAGACTTGTTGATTTTCACCCATGTTATTGCGACATTCTCCAGGTGTTTATTAATTTTTTCCACTGTTCTGTGTTTTAATTGGCTTGACGTGGCAGTAGTCAGATGGCTATGTTGGTTCAACATTATCATCACGGAGATATAATCATCATAATTATCATCACAGTGACATAACTATAATATTGTCATTGTCTTAATTGCAATAGCAATTATTTAACTTAGCATAAAGTATTATAGCAAATTATAATGATGCTGAGAGTGTTAACTCATATACAGGATGGTGGAGACCAAGCCTCCTCACCCATGACCTTCACTCCCTGGTATATATAGCTCACCTCCCTCGGGCCTATTGTCTGTACACCTGCATGTGTGTGTCTCTCTGATTACCATGCGTCACGCTGCGTCACGTAACACTAGCAAGTTGCTTCACACTTTACAGTTCTGCAAGAATTGCGTTCTTTTCGATTCAACAATGCTTTACATTTTTCTCATTTTTTTCTTAAATTCATCATCATCATGTCTCCGATGATGCAGACATGGAAATTACTGACGTATAGAACAGCCACTGGTATTTTTTATGTCTCAACCAACCCCCCAGCCCCAGCCCCTCTCCCCCCCCACCCCCCAAGCCCCAGCCCCTCTCCCCCCACCCCCCAAGCCCCAGCCCCTCTCCCCCACCCCCCAAGCCCCAGCCCCTCTCCCCCCACCCCAAGCCCCACCATCCTCACTATCCTGACTTATTCCAGGATAGAAGCCGCAATGGGTTCTTCAGACCAGCCACATTAACAAGGATTAGAGGTTATGAAGCCACGAGTAAGATCCCATGTTGTTATGATGATGAATCTAGAACGTGACAAATATTTCTCTTGTAAATGGTGATATATAGTTGTCTACGTGGAGTATGGGGGACGGTCAGTATGTCCCAGGGTGTCTTGTGGGCGGTCAGTATGTCCCAGGGTGGCTTGTGGGCGGTCAGTATGTCCCAGGGTGGCTTGTGGGCGGTCAGTATGTCCCAGGGTGGCTTGTGGACGGTCAGTATGTCCCAGGGTGGCTTGTTGGCGGTCAGTATGTCCCAGGGTGTCTTGTGGGCGGTTAGTATGTCCCAGGGTGTCTTGTGGGCGGTCAGTATGTCCCAGGGTGGCTTGTGGACGGTCATTACGTCCCAGGGTGTCTTGTGGACGGTCATTACGTCCCAGGGTGGCTTGTGGACGGTCAATATGTCCCAGGGTGGCTTGTGGACGGTCAGTACGTCCCAGGGTGGCTTGTGGGCGGTCAATACGTCCCAGGGTGGCTTGTGGGCGGTCAGTACGTCCCAGGGTGGCTTGTGGGCGGTCAATATGTCCCAGGGTGGCTTGTGGACGGTCAATATGTCCCAGGGTGGCTTGTGGTGGACGGTCAATACGCCCCAGGGTGGCTTGTGGACGGTCAATATGTCCCAGGGTGGCTTGTGGGCGGTCAATATGTCCCAGGGTGGCTTGTGGACGGTCAATATGTCCCAGGGTGGCTTGTGGACGGTCAGTACGTCCCAGGGTGGCTTGTGGGCGGTCAATACGTCCCAGGGTGGCTTGTGGGCGGTCAGTACGTCCCAGGGTGGCTTGTGGGCGGTCAATATGTCCCAGGGTGGCTTGTGGGCGGTCAATATGTCCCAGGGTGGCTTGTGGACGGTCAATATGTCCCAGGGTGGCTTGTGGACGGTCAGTACGTCCCAGGGTGGCTTGTGGGCGGTCAATACGTCCCAGGGTGGCTTGTGGGCGGTCAGTACGTCCCAGGGTGGCTTGTGGGCGGTCAATATGTCCCAGGGTGGCTTGTGGGCGGTCAATATGTCCCAGGGTGGCTTGTGGTGTACGGTCAATACGCCCCAGGGTGGCTTGTGGACGGTCAATACGTCCCAGGGTGGCTTGTGGACGGTCAATACGCCCCAGGGTGGCTTGTGGACGGTCAATACGTCACAGGGTGGCTTGTGGACGGTCAATACGCCCCAGGGTAGCTTGTGGGCGGTCAATACGTCCCAGGGTGGCTTGTGGACGGTCAATACGCCGTTGTAACCTGTCGTGGCTCACCGTTGAACTGAGGCCGAAAGTCAACTACCAAACCCGACGGTCGTGATCACTCAGGTTGCAGCGGCCACAAACACTAATTGGATTGTTTGCAGTAATCTATATGATACTTGTGGCGGTGATGCCTCACTCTAAATGAAATTGTTCGCAGTGTTGGACTGAGCCGTTGACATTATGTAATCGGATCGAAGTGTTGGGGTTATGTGGTGAGAGTGTGGGGGGGGGGAGGATGATGTGGTGAGAGTATGTGTGTTTGGGGGGGGGGGTGATGTGGTGAGAGTGTGGGGGGGGTAATAGAAGGGGGGATGACAGTAAGGGGGTGATGTGGTGAGAGTGTGGGGGGGGGTAATAGAAGGGGGGATGACAGTAAGGAGGTGATGTGGTGAGAGTGGGGGGGGGGGGTGATGTGGTGAGAGTGTTGGTGATGTGGTGAGTGTGGGGGGTGGAGGGGGGAGACAGTATAGAGGCGTGCAGCATCAACCATAAGACTGGTCTCAGGACGCCCGCACAGTCGTCTAGTGAAGGTTAGACACAGGTGCGTGAGTCTGGCTGGATATACACAGGAGCCGCGAGGCATGGGTCAACTGGCCTGCAGTTTCCTTTATTCCTACGTTCTTGTTTATCTAGAACAATAACTCATCATACCATCATCAATGTTAAAAGTATATATATATATATATATATATATATATATATATATATATATATATATAAGAAATATTAAATTACTTATTACGTTTCGCCGGCTAAGGAAAAAGCAAAACTCAAAGTGATTTGAACCTCAAGTCAAAAAACGCGGCTGACAATTTTTAACACTCGAACCATATAGCTGAAAATAGACGCAGTGATGACGTTTCAGTTCTTTTTGGCCCATTATCTGGCCGAGATGATCATGGTTCATGACGGATGGAAACGTCCTTAATCTCTTAAATCTCAAATGGGTCGATTTAATGATTCCAAATGATTCACCCCAAATGATTCTTGAAGACGTGCCAAACAAAGATTAGATAAAGATTAGATTAGATTAGATTAGTCTTTTTAGCAAACATAGGAATGTGCCTCAATGCCAATAGTGACTGCCCAGACAGGTACAAGAGGAGTGTTGTCAACGCTTATGTCGACCGTGCTCTCAGCCACAGCTCAGGATGGAAGCAAGTCGATGAAGAACTCTGTAGGGTAAGGCAGGTCCTAGTCAACAATGGCTTCTCTAATGGTTTTGTTGAAGACTTTATAAGAAGAAAGGTAAAACGCCATGCAACCTCTCAAGAGTCAACTAACACAACACCTTTACCCTCTATTAAACTATTTTGCAGGAACTTCTTCTCGACAGCTCATAAAACGGAAAAAAGGGTCCTGAAAGATATTGTTGATAGGAACGTTATCCCCTACAGAAAAAAAAACAGAAAATGGTATTGACGATTTACTATAAAACCAAAAAAACGGCCAACATACTCATGAAAAACTCTCCTGACACAAGGCAGAATGCCTTGAAAGAGACCAATGTCGTCTATGCCTTCAAATGCCCACTTGGGGACTGTAAGCCCCAAAGAACTCAGAATATAGGCAAGACAACAACGTCGCTTTCCAGACGATTAACAATGCATAAGCAACAGGGCTCCATAAAGGAACACATAATCTCCTCTCACAACCAGACCATCACCAGAGAAGTCTTAACAGACAACACAGAAATCATCGATAGGTACAGCAATGGCAGGCGGCTCGACGTCTGCGAGGCACTACACACCAAAAACATCATTAGTGTTTGCAGGTTACAGTTGTGTGTGTAAACTAAAGTCTTTGAAAATGTAAAAAGTTATTACGAAACGGGTTCAAGCGTCGCGTCAGACTAGAAATAAAAATGAATTTTGGAGAATTGATTTTTCAATTACCATCCACAGTAAAAAGAAACATAAGAAATATTGAGAAAATTCGTGTTAGAATTATTGATCTCACTTTTTCGGTCATATTTAACAATATATATATATATATATATATATATATATATATATATATATATATATATATATATATATATATATATATATATATATATATATATATATATATATATATATGCAACATTGATCACAAAAACACTGATCCAAGTATGCAGAATAACCACATGTGAAAAATAGAGAATACTTAACGCGTTTTCGGCTAATTCGCCTTCATCAGAGCAAAGTAGAATGAAGATCCGCCGTCCCATCTTCATTCTACTTTGCTTTGATGAAGGCGAATTAGCCGAAAACGCGTTAACCATTCTCTATTTTTCACATGTGGTTATTCTGTAGGTGAAGTAACTGATAATATATTTGAAATGATTGGCCGTCTGAATAAATATATTGTCTTTGTATTTTATGTTGAAGAATTTGACATTTGACCAACATCTGAGTAAATGTACGTAGGTAGGCAGTGAAGATGGAAAAGTTCAATTGTTGAGTCGTCACCAGGGAGGAAATTTTTAAATACATAGTTTAGTTAAAGCCAAACAAGACCCCAAGACAAGACTTTACCAGAATCCTAAGAGAACGAAGAGGTGAACTAAGTGAGCCTTTGAATTCAATATCAATACATCATTACAGTCGAACAAAGTACCCGAATCGTGGCGATTTACAATGTATAGAGCCAATCAATAAGAAGAGAAATATCACTTGCATATATATAAGATACTTGCATTAAGCTATCGGCAAGTTACCTTAATAACGTTTATTGTAAGAAATTTACTTCAATTAATAACCACAAAATCCCATTCGTTCACATCATCAAAAACAAAGATTAACAGATGATTCACAACATGGTTTGTACACATGTTGTAAAAACAGGAGACTATCGCTAGTGTGACGCCTCTGCTTTCATTCTTTCTAAAAAATGTTGACGCAGTTGACAGTAAATGCAAGGATTGCAACAGTTGTGTACGTTGACTTCGGCCAGGCAGTGACTCCCGAAAGACTGGTAAGAAAGGCAACGGATCCTGGTACTGTGGGTACTTACCCTAAGCTGGATAACGGCACGGTGGCTTCAAAGGAAACATAGTATACGCAGCGTTAAGATGGACTAGGACCCCAGTGTTTAGTATAGTCCCCCGGGGACTCAGTCCTGCTACCTCCATATATATATATATATATATATATATATATATATATATATATATATATATATATATATATATATATATATATATATATATATATATATATATATATATATATATATATATATATATATATATATATATATATATATATATATATATATATATATATATAAATGCTATGCCCGAAACGCTATGCGTATTAGTGTCTTTAGATTTTTGTATGTACTAGCTCTGCCTATAGATAAACAGAATGTTTGTAACTCTACATCTATGTATGTACTTTTCCTAAATAAATTATTATTATTATTATTATTATTATTATTATTAAATATATGATTTAGATACCGAAGTGAGCAGCAATATAAGCAAATTTGCGGACGATACAAAAACAGGGAGCGAAATAAGTTCAGAAGACTGAAAATTGCTTCATAACTATCAAAATAGATTTTTCAAATGGACGAAAAATTGGCAGAAGCGGAAAAGCTTTGCGAGTTACGATTAATAGGAGATCATGCCCTCCCCCCCCCCCCCCCTCTAAAAAAATCATGAATAAATATTCAGAATAAGGCAACTGTGGTACAGGGATTTATTTCTAGAAGCATTATCAATAAAACATCTGGTGTTATTCTTCAGGCCCATCTTCCTCTTTTCTTAGTGTGCCCATCCACCTGCCTACACTCCCCCTTGTTCAGTCTATCAGCATCCTCTACCTCCGCCGCCGTCCCGCCGTCCCGCCGTCCCGCCGTCCCGCCGTCCCGCCGTCCACCCATCAGAGCTGCAGCAGCCATTCAGAGTGTTGGTGCCGGGACTCCCCCTCTGGCTTGCATAGCTCTTGAGTCCGTAATGGCTAGTCGAGTATTTTGACTTTCACGTTAATTATTGCTTTTAGGACAGGTTCAACAGGTCGTTCAGAGCAGATTTGAAACGTTCGTCTGTCTGTCTGTCTGTCTCCTACTTTCTCTTTCTCTCTCTCTCTCTCCCTCTCCCTTTCCCTCTTCCTCCTACTCACTCACTCACTCTCACTCACTCACTCACTCACTCTCTCTCTCTCTCTCTCTTCTCTTCTCTATCTCTCTATCTCTTCTCTCTCTCTCTCTCTCTCTCTCTCTCTCTCTCTCTCTCTCTCTCTCTCTCTCTCTCTCTCTCTCCAACTCTCTCTCTCACCCTCTTCCTTGCCTGGCCTTCCGTGGCGAGGTTATCTCTGGAAAATACCGTGTTATTCTGTCTTGGATTCTGTATATTTAAGCTTTGACTGTTATGATAATTGGGTTTGAGAACGTGTTCAATCTTCCAGGCGGAATATTTTTGTACATTTTCTTTGCTTCTTTGCCTCTCCGTTTGTTTCTCGGTGTGCGTACTCGTCGCTATCTGTCTGTATTCCTGTCAGGAGCCGTCTTTCCGTCTGTTTTTGGTCTTCCTGCCTGCCTGTCTACTTGTTTCTTTGTGCCTCCTTCCAATCCATGTATCTGTTTACCGGCCCGTATTTACCTGTCTGTGTGTGTTTATCTCTTACGTAGTAAAGGGTCTCGTGATCAGAGGTCTCACTATCAACGATTTCACTGTTGAAGGTCATACAGACAAAGGCCATCAACTGTCAAAGACAACCCAGTCAGAGGTCACTCAGAGGTCAAACGGTCAGAGGCCACCCTAAGTGCATGCATATGGGTGTGATGGGGTGCATTTTGGAGACTTTTACCTTGTTCTTCGAATCTTTACACATGCACGCCCGTGTGTACTCACCTAGTTGTGCTTGCGGAGGTTGAGCTCTTTGGTCCCGCCTCTCAAGTGTCTATCTACTGATGTACAGGTTCCTGAGCCTACTGGGTTCTATCATATTTACATTTGAAACTGTGTATGGAGTCAGCCTCCACCATATCACTGCCTAATGCATTCCATCTGTTAACTACTTTGATACTGAAAAAGTTCTTGCTAACGTCCCTGTGGCTCATTTGGGTAGGCAGTCTCCGCCTGTGTCCCCTTGTTCGCGTACCACCCGTACTAAACAGTTTATCCTTATCTACCCTGTCAATTCCTCTGAGAATTTTGTACGTTGTGATCATGTCTCCCCTTGCTTTTCTCTCTTTAAGTGTCGAACCGTGCATTTCACGCAGCCTTTCCTTGTAACTCATGTCTCTTAGTTCTGGAACTAGCCTAGTGTCATACCTCTGAACTTTTTCCAGCTTCGTCTTGTGCTTGACAAGGTACGGGCTCCATGCTGGGGCCGCATACTCCAGGATTGGTCTTACATATGTGATATACGAGGTACTGAATGTATGTGTGTGAGTGTGTGTGTGTGTGTGTGTGTGTGTGTGTGTGTGTGTGTGTGTGTGTGTGTGTGTGTGTGTGTGTGTGTGTGTGTGTGTGTGTGTGTGTGGATTCACCTAGTTGTGTTTGCGGGGGTTGAGCTTTGCTCTTTCGGCCCGCCTCTCAACTGTTTACTAACTACTTTTTTTTCCATACCACACACACCCCAGGAAGCAGCCCGTGACAGCTGACTAACTCCTAGGTACCTATTTACTGCTAGGTAACAGGGGCATTCAGGGTGAAAGAAACTTTGCCTATTTGTTTCTGCCTCGTGCGGGAATCGAACCCGTCGCCACAGAATTACGAGTCCTGCGCGCTATCCACCAGGCTACGAGACCACCCCCCATCCCCCCCGAGGTGTGTGTGTGTTTGTGTGTGTGGGTGCGTGCTTGCGTGCGCGTGTGAGCCCGTGTGTGCATTTTAAGTGTTTCAAAGATGAATAAATTTGCAGAATATCTTTCATGGCGTTGACCCTCAAATTGGGTCATCCTGTGAGCGCCGTCAGATATTTAATTTCAAAGCGGAGCGGCAGAGGCTTTTTTCCGAAGCTTTCACTTTTATGTAATGCGGAGCCGAGAACTTCAGGGTAAAAAGTATTACCACCTTTATGAAAAACAAAAAAGTATTAGCTTGTAGCGAGAGGGGGAACTAATAAGAGCATCGTGCGGGCACACACTGTATTCTCAGAACCAGATTTTTAATCAAACTAATTCCATTATTAAACTTGCTGATTTTTTTTTTCGCTTACATAAAATATAATTTGAGTATTATTATGTGATAATTATGATATGGGAAAGTAAGCGATGGTGAGCATTTTGAGTTGAAGATTTAACTTGCCATACAGATATTTATATATAATATATATATATATATATATATATATATATATATATATATATATATATATATATATATATATATATATATATATACAAGAACATATCGATGCCAACACAGAAGACAATGTCCAACATAACAGGCCAATTACACTGGATTAATCTTTGTGTTTAGATAGGAGATGCCTCGTATGGGCCAATAAGCCTTCTGCAGCCCCTATGTTTATCCCTTATGTATCCCCCCATGTTTTTCACCTTCATTGTATTATCACCTGACCTAATGCGGGTATAAAATCAACTAGTATTGTAAGATCTGTTCACTTGAGAATGAACCATGGAGGTTCGAAACGTCGTGCAAATTATACAAATAAGTGTAATACACTCTATAGTAAATCACTTCTTTTCTTCACCTTAAAAGTACGAAAATGAGTTTTGGAGAACTCCTATTTCAATTAAGCCCTGAAGCTAAGAAAACAGTTAGAGGGATAGAAGCCCTAAACCAGAAAATAATAAATACAGAATATGCGGTCATATTCAATGAAATTTATATATATATATATATATATATATATATATATATATATATATATATATATATATATATATATATATATATATATATTTAATCTGTAGTTCTAAGCCCAACCACTTGGGCTGGACGGTAAAGCGACGGTCTCGCTTCATGCAGGTCGGCGTTCAATCCCCGACCGTCCAAGTGGTTGGGCACCATTCCTTCCCCCGGTCCAATCCCAAATCCTTATCCTGATCATTTCCCAGTGCGATATAGTCGTAATGGACCTGGCGCTTTCTCCTTTCCTTTCTCACTATGAATTTTGAAAAGTCAGCGTCTATCTAAATCTAGAAATTAGGTTGTACTCACCTAGTTGTGCTTGCGGGGGTTGAGCTCTGGCTCTTTGGTCCCGCCTCTCAACCGTCAATCAACAGGTGTACAGATTCCTGAGCCTATTGGGCTCTAACATATCTACACTTGAAACTGTGTATGAAGTCAGCCTCCACCACCTCACTTCCTAATGCATTCCATTTGTCAACCACTCTGACACTAAAAAAGTTCTTTCTAATATCTCTGTGGCTCCTTTGGGCACTCAGTTTCCACCTGTGTCCCCTTGTGCGTGTGCCCCTTGTGTTAAATAGCCTGTCTTTATCTACCCTAGCAATTCCCTTGAGAATCTTGAATGTGGTGATCATGTCCCCCCTAACTCTTCTGTCTTCCAGCGAAGTGAGGTTTAATTCCCGTAGTCTCTCCTCGTAGCTCATATCTCTCAGCTCGGGTACTAGTCTGGTGGCAAATCTTTGAACCTTTTCCAGTTTAGTCTTATCCTTGACTAGATATGGACTCCATGCTGGGGCTGCATACTCCAGGATTGGCCTGACATATGTGGTATACAAAGTTCTGAATGATTCTTTAAACAAATTTCTGAATGCCGTTCGTATGTTGGCCAGCCTGGCATATGCCGCTGATGTTATCCTCTTGATATGTACTGCAGGAGACAGGTCTGGCGTGATATCAACTCTCAAGTCTTTTTCTTTCTCTGACTCCTGAAGAATTTTCTCTCCCAGATAATACCTTGTATTTGGCCTCCTGCTCCCTGCACCTATCTTCATTATATTACATTTGGTTGTAATTACATTTGGTTGTAGAGTTGTAAACTCTAACAACCACTTGTTCGACCATTCCTGCAGTTTGTCTAGGTCTTCTTGAAGCCTCAAACAGTCCTCTTCTGTCTTAATCCTTCTCATAATTTTGGCATCGTCCGCAAATATTGAGAGAAATGAGTGTATGCCCTCCGGGAGATCATTTACATATATCAGAAACAAGATAGGACTGAGTTACAGAGCCCTGTGGGACTCCACTGGTGACTTCACGCCAATCGGAGGTCTCACCCCTCACCGTAACTCTCTGCTTCCTATTGCTTAGGTACTCCCTTATCCACTGGAGCACCTTACCAGCTACACCTGCCTGTCTCTCCAGCTTATGTACCAGCCTCTTATGGGGTACTGTGTCAAAGGCTTTCCGACAATCCAAGAAAATGCAGTCCGCCCAGGCCTCTCTTTCATGCTTAATCTGTGTTACCTGGTCATAGAATTCTATTAAGCCAGTCAGGCAAGATTTACCCTCGCTGAACCCATGTTGTCGATTTGTCACGAAGTCCCTTCTCTCCAGATGTGCTACCAGGTTTTTTCTCACGATCTTCTCCATCACCTTGCATGGAATACAAGTTAAGGACACTGGCCTGTAGTTCAGTGCCTCTTGCCTGTCGCCCTTTTTGTATATTGGGACCACATTCGCCGTCTTCCATATTTCTGGTAGGTCTCCCGTCTCCAGTGACCTACGAAACACTATGGAGAGTGGCAAGCAAAGTGCCTCTGCACACTCTTTCAGTACCCATGGCGAGATCCCGTCTGGACTAACAGCCTTTCTAACATCCAGGTCCAGCAGGTGTCTCTTGACCTCCTCTCTCGTAATTTCAAACTCTTCCAAGGCCGCCTGGTTTACTTCCCTTTCTCCTAGCACAGTGACCTCACCCTGTTCTATTGTGAAGACCTCTTGGAACCTCTTGTTGAGTTCATCACACACCTCTTTGTCATTCTCTGTACACCTGTCCTCGCCTTTCCTAAGTTTCACTACCTGTTCTTTCACTGTTGTTTTCCTTCTGATGTGACTGTGGAGTAGCTTTGGTTCGGTCTTGGCTTTGTTTGCTATATCATTTTCATAACTTTTCTCTGCTTCTCTTCTCACCCTGACATACTCATTCCTGGTTCTCTGGTATCTCTCTCTGCTTTCTGGTGTTCTGTTATTCCGGAAGTTCCTCCACGCCCTTTTGTTCAGTACCTTTGCTTCCATACAATGCCCTATTATACCATGGATTCTTCTTTTGCTTCTCGGATTTTTCCTTTTGGGCCGGGATGTATCTGCTTACTGCCTCCTGACACTTTTGGGTGACATAGTCCATCATATCTTGTACAGACTTAGCTCTGAGGTCTGTGTCCCAAGGTATTTTCCTTAGGAAGCTTCTCATCTCCTCATAATTTCCCTTTCGGTATGCCAGCCTTTTGTTTCCTAGTTCTTTCTTTGGGGGGATAATTCCTACCTCTACCAGGTACTCAAAGTTCAATACACTGTGATCACTCATTCCCAAGGGCGCTTCCATCTTGACTTCCCTTATATCCCACTCATTAAGGGTAAATATCAGATCAAGCATTGCTGGTTCATCCTCTCCTCTCATTCTTGTTGGATCCTTGATGTGCTGGCTTAGAAAGTTTCTTGTTGCCACGTCCAGCAGCTTAGCTCTCCATGTTTCTGCTCCTCCATGCGGGTCTCTGTTCTTCCAAGTCTATCTTCCCATGGTTGAAGTCTCTCATGATTAGTAGTCCAGATCCATTCCTGCTAGCAACAGAAGCTGCTCTCTTCATTATGTTAATGGTGGCCATATTGTTTCTATCATATTCCTGTCTGGGTCTTCTGTCATTTGGTGGCGGATTATATATGACTACGATTATAATTTTTTGCCCTCCATTTGTTATTGTTCCTATTATGTAGTCACTGAAACCTTCACATCCCTGAACAACCAACTCCTCGAAATCCCAGCCTTTTCTTACCAGCAGAGCTACACCATCCCCACCTCTTCCTTCTCTCTCTTTCCTCATAACATAATAGTCCTGTATTTGTTATTGTTTTCGTCAGCTTTGTTTCTGTGAGAGCTATTATGTCTGGGTTTTCCTCTAGTATCCATTCTCCTAGTTCATTTGCTTTATTTGTAATATCGTCTATGTTAGTGTACATTGCCTTGAGGCTCACTTTCTTCTGTCCCTTCTCAAATCTCCTCCTTGGTGAATGTTCTGTGTGTGTGTGTGTGTGTGTGTGTGTGTGTGTGTGTGTGTGTGTGTGTGTGTGTATTCACCTAGTTGAGCTTGCGGGGGTTGAGCTCTGCTCTTTCGGCCCGCCTCTCAACTGTCAATCAACTGTTTCTACTACTACTTTTTTTCCCCACACCACACACACCCCAGGAAGCAGCCCGTGACAGCTGACTTACCTCCCAGGTACCTATTTACTGCTAGGTAACAGGGGCATAGGGTGAAAAACACTCTGCCCATTGTTTCATCGCCGGCGTCCGGGATCGAACCCGGAACCACAGGATCATGTGTACAGCGTGCTGTCCGCACGGCGACCGGCTGGTGAGCATTTCGTGTATGTGTCGGAGGGTGGGTGGGTGGGGGGGTTGGAGGCCAGACGATTGGGATAAGTGTCGCAAAACTTTGCACCGTAACAGCTGGTTGGTGGGGGATAATCATAGAAGGGGGGGGGGGAGGGGGGAGGGTGCGGCCCTATCCTCCTCCCACCTTAATACCACCTTACAGCCCCGGTAAATGACCGACTCCATATCTTCTCCAAGATTCATCCTGCATGTTATTTTCATCATGTTGATTAGGTGTTGAGAGTCTTCGGTATATCACTACAGCCTAGAGGTTACAGTGATGACGGTCGTTGGAAGTGAAAATGAAAACGGTGATGAAGATCGTGTGTAGTGATGTGAAGAGAAGATGTCACCCGAGCCTCGCTGGGTACCGAAGGAAGTATAATATAGAACACATGAATTGATGACCAAATGTATGTAAGATGAATTGATGTCCAAACCAGACAACGTATCTTAATCCACGTTATTGTGGCTCATTGTCTGCATCCTATGATTGTTCATAGTGATGAAGTGTATCTCGGTAATGTATTTCGGACCCATTCTCTATGCTAATTATATATATATATATATATATATATATATATATATATATATATATATATATATATATATATATATATATATATATATATATATATATATACATTTGCTAGTATATTTATTTTGGTAGCAGTCTTTCTTGTAAACATATGTTGTTGAATATGACCGAAAGGGTAAGATTAATGATTAATGATCCTAACACGAATCTTCTCAATATTTCTTACGTTTTTCTTCATTGTTGGGGATAATTAAAAAATTAACTCTCCAAAGTTCATTTTCCCATTTTTTATTTATGGTCTGATGCCTAAAAGCGTTTCGCAAGGACTTCTCACATTTCCAAAGAGAGGTTTACACATCATTTCATGCTTATATTCGTTTTGGGTCAGGTGATATGACACAAATGTTTTTGGGTGAGGGGACAAAAGCCAGAACACGAATCAATGGGTATATATTGCATATAGGAACATAAGAATGACAGTAACTACAGAAGGCCTATTGGCCCATATTGTATCTTGCTGCTTGTATATTGATTAGGGGTCTTGAAGTGTGTTGAATATAATTATGTGTTAATTGGCTGTTGATTGCTCGTGTTGACTTTTTGGTGTGCAGGGCCTCGCTGGTGTCGAGTCTCCTACTATCGCTGTGTTTATCGATGATTTCTGTGTTGCTTGTTAAGATTTATCTGGGGATGGTCTTGTTGTGAGAATAGATTATATGTTCCTTTATGGAGCCTCTGTTGTTTGGGTATTGTTAATCGCCTAGAAAGAGGCGTTGTTGTCTTGCCTATATAATGAGGGGCTGACAATCCCCAAGTGGGCATGTGAAGGCATAGACGACGTTGGTTTCTTTCAAGGCGTTATGCTTGGTGTCTGGAGAGTTCTTCATGAGTAGATTGGCCGTTTTATTTTTTGGTTTTATAGAAAATCGTCAATTGTATTTTCTGATTTTTGTCTGTAGGGATAACGTTCCTATCAGCAATATCTTTCAGAACCCTTTCCTCCATTTTATGAGCCGTCGAAAAGAAGTTCCTGTAAAATAGGCATTTTACAGGAATGCCGTCAATAGTGACGACATTTTTACGCAGGTACCTGATGCCAGACGTCTGCAGGAGCTGAAGGAGGCATTTGAGCGGAATTCTGTGTTGAGTTTCACTTACGAGATGGAGAAGGATGGGAAACTGCCCTCTCTAGACGTAACATTCATGGAAAGGAGAGGAGGCTTCCACACTGCAGTCTACACTAAGGAAACATAGGAATGTGTCTCATTGCCAATAGTAACTGTCCAAAAAGGTACAAGAGGAGTGTTGTCAACGCTTATGTCGACCGTGCTCTCAGCCACAGCTCTGGATGTAAGCAAGTCGATGTAAAACTCTGTAGGGTAAGGCAGGTCTTAGTCAACAACAGCTTCTTTAATGGTTTTGTTGAAGACATCATAAAAAGAAAGGTGAAACGCGATGCAACCCCCTGAAGAGTCAACTAACACAACACATTTCCCCCATATTAGACTATTTTACAGGAACTTCTTTTCGACGGCTCATAAAATGGAGGTAAGGGTCCTGAAAGAGGCAACTACAGAAGCACCATACTGTTCCCCGAGCTCAAAGCAGCAGCTAAGAGCCTTCGTAAGAATAAGGAGATAGTCGTCCGGAGAGGTGACAAGTCGCCAATATACGTTATTCATAAAAAGATGAATATCTGGCAAAAATGAACCTCATACTCTCAGACAAAACTAAATTCCAAAGAGTAACGAAGAACACTACAGCCGAATTGAAAACGAACGTAAACAGATTGATTGAAACTATGAACGCCAAGAAATCCGGACTCCACCTGCCAAAGGTTATTGGGGAATACAAACCTGGGTATGCGTATGGGAATGTCAAGACCCATAAGCCTGGAAACCCACTTCGGCCAATCATCAGCCAGATACCCACACCCACGTACAGACTGGCTAAGCGACTCAACTGCTTGCTGGCTATGTACCTTGCGCTTTCAGCCTGAAGTCTCCAAAGGAATTGGTTGACTTACTGCAGGGAACACGGGCCACAGGGATAAGAGCCTCGTTGGACGTAGAATCACTGTTTACCAATGTACCTGTGGATGAAACAATCGGGATGACAGCGGACAGAGTGTATCGTGATCCGGCCTGTACTCCTCTTGACATACCAGAAAACATACTAAGAAAGCTACTCCAAGCTTGCACTAAAGAGGCACCTTTCTTGAGTCCAGATGGGCACATGTATAAGCAAGTAGATGGGGTCGCCATGGGTTCTCCCCTAGGTGTCCTGTTTGCGAACTTCTACATGGGCACCATCGAGCAGAGGGTCTTAGTTGACATGGACTTGAAACCCCGCCATATACTGCAGGTATGTTGACGACATTTTTATGCAGGTACCTGATGCCAGACGCCTGCAGGAGCTGAAGGAAGCATTCGAGCAGAATTCTGTGTTGCGTTTTACTAACGAGATGGAGAAGGATGGGAAACTGCCCTTTCCAGATGTAACAGTCACGGAAAGGAACGGAGGCTTCCACACTGCAGACTACACTAAGGAAACAAACATAGGAATGTGCCTCAATGCGAACAGTGACTGCCCAGACAGGTACAAGAGGAGTGTTGTCAACCCTTACATCGACCGGGCTCTAAGCCACAGCTCAAGATGGAAGCAAGTCGATGAAGAACTCTGTAGGGTAAGGCAGGTTTTAGTCAACAATGGCTTTTCTAAAGGTTATGTTGAAGACGTCATAAAAAGAAAGGTGAAACGCAATGCGACCTCTAAAGAGTCAACTAACACAACACTTGTACCCCCCTATTAGACTGTTTTACAGGAACTTCTTTTTCGACGGCTCATAAAACAGAGGAAAAGGTCATGAAAGATATTATTGATATGACTGTTATCCATACAGGACAAAAATCAGAAAATACAGTTGACAATTTACTACAGAAACAAAAAAACGGCCAACCTACTCATGAAAAACTTCCCAGACACCAAACAGAATGCTTTGAAAGAAACCAACTTCGTCTATGCCATTCACATGCCCGCTTGGGAACTGTAAAGCCCCAAAGAACTCAATATATAGGCAAGGACAACAACGTCTCTTTCCAGGCGATTAACAATGTCCAAACAACAGGGCTCCATCAAGGAACATATAATCTCTTCTCACAACCAGACCATCACCAGAGAAATTTTAACAAACAACACAGAAATCATCGATAAATACAGCGATAGCAGGAGACTCGACATCAGCGAGGCACTACACATCAAAAAGTCAACACCACCATCTGAGGAGCTGGAAGAACTCAGCAACCTATGACAACTAGTCTCATACCTTGCATTAAACAATGTTGTAACCCATTTTGTGCAAAGGAAGTTTTAAATATAATTCAATGACAAAATATGCAATATTTAAGGGTGGTAGAAGACAATAAGAAAGCATATGCGGGTGCCCCACAAGGCTGCCCCGGATGCTTGCTATATATCCTCTTCTTTGAGGATTATATTATATATAATGTACTCACCTAGTTGTGCTTGCGGGGGTTGAGCTCTGGCTCTTTGGTCCAGCCTCTCAACTGTCAGTCAACTGATGTACAGGTTCCTGAACTTATTGGGCGGTATCACATCTACACTTGAAACTGTGTATGGCGTCAGCCTCCACCACATCACTTCCTAAGGCATTTCATTTGTCAACTACTCTGACACTAAAACGTCCAACTACTCTGACACGTCCCTTTGTGCGTGTGCCCCTTGTGTTAAATTGCCTGTCTTTATCTCAATTGTCATCTCTCAATTTCTTTGAGAATCTTGTATGTGGTGATCATGTCCTCTCAAACTCATCTGTCTTCCTGCAACGTGAGGTTTAATTTCCGTAGTCTCTCCTCGTAGCAAACCTTTGAACTTTTCCAGTTTAGTCTTATGCTTGACTAGATATGGAATCCATGCTGGAGCTGCATACTCCAGTATTGGTCTGACATATGTGTGTATAAAAATTTCTGAATGGCCAACCTGGCATATGCCGCTAATGTTATTCTCTTGACATGGGCTTCAGGGGACAGGTCTGGCGTAATATCAACCCCAAGGTCTTTCTCTCTCTCTGACTCTTGAAGAATTAGATTTCCCAAATGACACCTTGTATCTTGCCTCCTGCTCCCTACACCTATCTTAATTACATTACATTTGCTTGGGTTAAACTCTAGCAACCATTTGTTCGACCATTCCTTCAGCTTGTCCAGGTCTTCTTGAAGCCTCAAGCAGTCCTCCTCTGTCTTAATCCTTCTCATAATTTTGGTATCGTCAGCAAACATTGAGAGCCAATGTGTGTGGCTGTGTGTGTGTGTGTGTGTGTGTGTGTGTGTGTGTGTGTGTGTGTGTGTGTGTGTGTGTGTGTGGTGTACGGCAAGCTTGAATGGTCCCCAAGCTAAAATGCAATAGAAAACTCACACCTGAAGGATTTGAACCCAGGCAGCCAGGACTATATGCAACTTGGCGTGTCCAGTACTTTCACCACTATCATGAGATTATCTTGAGATGATTTCGGGGCTTAGCGTTCCCGAGGCCCGGTCCTCGACCAGGCCTCCTTTTTTTTACACCCCCAAAAAGCAGCCCGTAGCAGCTGTCTAACTCCCAGGTACCTATTTACTGCTAGGTATCAGGGGCATCAGGGCTAAAGAAACTTTTTGCCCATTTGTCTCTGCCTCCACCGGGGATCGAACCCGGATCCTCAGGACTATGAATCCGAAGAGCTGTCCACTCAGCTGTCAGGTGCCCGCTATGCCAGTGGCCTAGTGCCAGTATGGCACTAGGCCACTGTAGCCTAGTGTCAGTATGGCACTAGGCCACTGTAGCCTAGTGCCAGTATGGCACTAGGCCACTGTAGCCTAGTGTCAGTATGGCACTAGGCCACTGTAGCCTAGTGTCAGTATGGCACTAGGCCACTGTAGCCTAGTGTCAGTATGGCACTAGGCCACTGTAGCCTAGTGCCAGTATGGCACTAGGCCACTGTAGCCTAGTGCCAGTATGGCACTAGGCCACTGTAGCCTAGTGTCAGTATGGCACTAGGCCACTGTAGCCTAGTGTCAGTATGGCACTAGGCCACACTGACTGTACAAAAGAATTGGAAGTCGTCTGACCCTTAACCCAATTCCCAAAAGCTCTCTGTGACCTTTTTAGGCACAGTTATTTAATGAAATGACTTCATCATGCTGGAGCCTCGTGAGTAACACGTGTGTGGAATTGTCTGTCGGAACAGACAGCTATTGCTCTATAAATAATGGAGAGTGGTGACCAGCAGGCTTCCAATACCAGCAACACTGGTGATGTATGTTGGGGGCGAGATGCACCAGGTCCTTCAACATGCTGGGGGTCGCATTCCAATATACATCTGAGTGCTAAGCTTGAATGGTCTCCGAGCAATGTTATCAATATAAACTTTATGATACCTTCAAGAGGATTCGAACCTGGCCGACCAAGGAGTTTCCCCACTTCCTGTCTAGAATTAATAGACATGAGCTACAAGAGCACCTCAGAGTACACCTGCTGATGCAGCGACGAGTGTTCATGGCATCTCTTCATCTGCCTCACTACAACTAGAGCTCAGCTAACCAGCACCTTCCTATTGACCTGCCAGGGCCAGATTCACGAAAGCACTTACGAACGTGTACATCTTTCCTCAATCTTTGACGGCTTTGGTTACATTTATTAAACAGTTTACAAGCATGAAAACTTCTCATTCAACTGTAGTTATTGTTATAAACAGCCTCCTGGTACTTCGGAGCTCATTAACTGTTTAATAATTGTAAACAAAGCCGTAAAAGATTGAGAAAAGATGTACACGTTCGTAAGTGCTTCCGTGAATCTGGCCCCTGATGTCTGAGGTGTTGCTCTTACCAACAGATCGCCGTTGTCATGCATGAATACATGTGAATAGGTCCTGTCATCCAGACTCATGAATATTACCTCGAATGGAGTTCGGAATTCGACCCTACCGCGTCCAGCCCTCGTGTTGGTTCTGATATTGTATTCTCTATTGTATCTTCACGTCACCTTCAAGTACCATGCTTCAATCACTGTAGGCACCGGATAGGGTCTTCAACTCTATCTAGTTGATAGTTAATTCTAGCCAACAGCTAAACTGGCTGCAGCTGACTTGAGCTGTCAGTAGAAGTCTGTCAGCTGTTCTCAATGCTCCATGAAGTCTTTCCGCTACTCAAAAATGTGTGGGTGTAAATGTCGACCAGGGACTTCAACCCCGAAGATCAAGATCAGAGATAGACATTACGACGTCGCCTCGTAAAGGCACGCGAGTGACTTGTTGTCTAGCAGCTATAGCAAGTATAGGGAGCCTGGACGAGCCAGTAGTAGAGTATAGGAGCCTGAACGAGCCAGTAGTAGTATAGGAGCCTGGACGAGCCAGTAGTAGTGTAGGAGCCTAGGACGAGCCAGTAGTAAGTATAGGAGCCTGGACGAGCCAGTAGTAGTAGTATAGGAGCCTGGACGAGCCAGTAGTAGTAGTATAGGAGCCTGGACGAGCCACTAGTAGTAGTATAGGAGCCTGGACGAGCCAGTAGTAGTAGTAGGAGCCTGGACGAGCCACTAGTAGTAGTATAGGAGCCTGGACGAGCCACTAGTAGTAGTATAGGAGCCTGGACGAGCCACTAGTAGTAGTATAGGAGCCTGGACGAGCCAGGTAGTAGTAGTATAGGAGCCTGGACGAGCCACTAGTAGTAGTATAGGAGCCTGGACGAGCCAGTAGTAGTAGTAGGAGCCTGGACGAGCCAGTAGTAGTAGTATAGGAGCCTGGACGAGCCAGTAGTAGTATAGGAGCCTGGACGAGCCAGTAGTAGTATAGGAGCCTGGACGAGCCAGTAGTAGTATAGGAGCCTGGACGAGCCAGTAGTAGTGTAGGAGCCTGGACGAGCCAGTAGTAGTATAGGAGCCTGGACGAGCCAGTAGTAGTATAGGAGCCTGGACGAGCCAGTAGTAGTATAGGAGCCTGGACGAGCCAGTAGTAGTATAGGACCCTGGACGAGCCAGTAGTAGTATAGGAGCCTGGACGAGCCACTAGTAGTATAGGACCCTGGACGAGCCACTAGTAGTATAGGGGCCTGGACGAGCCAGTAGTAGTATAGGAGCCTGGACGAGCCAGTAGAAGTATAGGACCCTGGACGAGCCAGTAGTAGTATAGGAGCCTGGACGAGCGAGTAGTAGTATAGGAGCCTGGACGAGCCAGTAGTAGAAGTATAGGACCCTGGACGAGCCAGTAGTAGTATAGGAGCCTGGACGAGCCAGTAGTAGTATAGGAGCCTGGACGAGTCAGTAGTAGAAGTATAGGAGCCTGGACGAGCCAGTAGTAGTGTAGGAGCCTGGACGAGCCAGTAGTAGTATAGGAGCCTGGACGAGCCAGTAGTAGTGTAGGAGCCTGGACGAGCCAGTAGTAGTATAGGAGCCTGGACGAGCCAGTAGTAGTATAGGAGCCTGGACGAGCCAGTAGTAGTGTAGGAGCCTGGACGAGGCAGTAGTAGTATAGGAGCCTGGACGAGCCAGTAGTAGTGTAGGAGCCTGGACGAGCCAGTAGTAGTATAGGAGCCTGGACGAGCCAGTAGTAGTATAGGAGCCTGGACGAGCCAGTAGTAGTGTAGGAGCCTGGACGAGCCAGTAGTAGTATAGGAGCCTGGACGAGCCAGTAGTAGTGTAGGAGCCTGGACGAGCCAGTAGTAGTATAGGAGCCTGGACGAGCCAGTAGTAGTATAGGAGCCTGGACGAGCCAGTAGTAGTGTAGGAGCCTGGACGAGCCAGTAGTAGAAGTATAGGAGCCTGGACGAGCCACTAGTAGTATAGGAGCCTGGACGAGCCACTAGTAGTATAGGAGCCTGGACGAGCCAGTAGTAGTAGTATAGGAGCCTGGACGAGCCAGTAGTAGTAGTATAGGAGCCTGGACGAGCCAGTAGTAGTATAGGAGCCTGGACGAGCCAGTAGTAGTAGTATAGGAGCCTGGACGAGCCAGTAGTAGTTTAGGAGCCTGGACGAGCCAGTAGTAGTAGTATAGGAGCCTGGACGAGCCAGTAGTAGTTTAGGAGCCTGGACGAGCCAGTAGTAGTAGTATAGGAGCCTGGACGAGCCAGTAGTAGTAGTATAGGAGCCTGGACGAGCCAGTAGTATTAGTATAGGAGCCTGGACGAGCCAGTAGTAGTAGTATAGGAGCCTGGACGAGCCAGTAGTAGTAGTATAGGAGCCTGGACGAGCCAGTAGTAGTAGTATAGGAGCCTGGACGAGCCAGTAGTAGTTTAGGAGCCTGGACGAGCCAGTAGTAGTAGTATAGGAGCCTGGACGAGCCAGTAGTAGTAGTATAGGAGCCTGGACGAGCCAGTAGTAGTAGTATAGGAGCCTGGACGAGCCAGTAGTAGTTTAGGAGCCTGGACGAGCCAGTAGTAGTAGTATAGGAGCCTGGACGAGCCAGTAGTAGTATAGGAGCCTGGACGAGCCAGTAGTAGTTTAGGAGCCTGGACGAGCCAGTAGTAGTTTAGGAGCCTGGACGAGCCAGTAGTAGTTTAGGAGCCTGGACGAGCCAGTAGTAGTTTAGGAGCCTGGACGAGCCAGTAGTGGACCAGGACAAAGAGGAAATGTGTATAAAGCTCGTGTTCCCCCGCCACCGTGCTGCGCCGAGTTTATTGTGAAATTCCCTCTGTGCGCATGAAATAAAGTGTTTCCCAACAAATCTTTTTTCTTTGTAAAATGACAAATTCCCTTCCCTGAACATGTCTATGTAAAAATAAATACCAAATTCCACTTACTTTGGCTGTGGGGACGTGGACAAGGTGCGCTGTGACGTCATCAGGGCCTGGTCGCCCGTGCATGACTCTCCCCAGACATTGTCGCGCGGGCCAGTCATTCACCGGGTGTTGCCACAGTCATTCACCGGGTGTTGCCACAAATAATTTTTCAAATATTTGTTCTATGTATTTCCAATGCGGTTTTATTTGTTATTTTTTTATCGTATATGATGCATATTTGTGCCCTTTACAATTTGTGTACAGGAGAACATTCATAACGTTCCATGGAACTGTGATACATGTGTCAGTAATGTGTCCACAATAAATGTTTATTGTCGCAATATTACTTGTTAAAAATTCACTAAAATTACAATATGTACAGTTTCACACACTATGTACACAGTAACACACTGTATTACACACTGAGTACTTCGGAAGTGAGTAATAATCAACGAAGTAGTCCATGGTACACAGCGCGACTTCGCTCTCAGTGCACCAGGTACAGATAGATTTTCGCTTCCTGTTTCTTCATTCTGTGTGCTTGCAAATAACGCACTCACGTACACCCTTGGCTTTAGTACTTGTAGATTGTATGTAGCCAAGCTCCGTGGTGTAATGGTGTAGTGGTAAGACACTCGCGTGGCGTTCCGCGAGCGCTATGTCATGGGTTCGTATCCTGGCCGGGGAGGATTTACTGGGCGCAATTCCTTAACTGTAGCCTCTGTTTAACGCAACAGTAAAATGTGTACTTGGATGAAAAAACGATTCTTCGCGGCGGGGATCGTATTCCAGGGACCATAGGATTAAGGACTTGCCCGAAACGCTACGCGTACTAGTGGCTGTACAAGAATGTAACAACTCTTGTATATATCTCAAAAAAAAAAAAAGCTTGTAATGTATAAAGAAGTATTGAAAGGATTATAGGAAAATATTAATTTGTAAGGTAGTCTTGAACAGATCGCTTTGTATGGTCCCACACAGGAAGATATTCAGCTTGCCTCAAAGTGTGTCTGTCAGCCAGGAAGAGATTTTGGTATTCTTGAAAATATCTATGGAAAACACCACCATGGAAGCAGCTAACACTGTTCATCTATACTACTTGTATCAGATGCATCATCACTGAATGGAGAAAACGATTCATCTATGTGTCATCTAAATAAATTGGAGATAGCATAGGATTGCAAGGGTGACGCTCAGAGTTACAACTGGATACGCTCGCTGTATCGTCCTCATAGGTGCTGTATCACTTGCATCCGACCTTTGTGTTAGGTCCTTATCGTGCCTAGCTTCACCAATATTATGACCCTTATGTTCTTCAAACAATAAGGCTTGAATTTGACCGACAGAGCGTTATCTTTCGACACCGCCTCGGACTGGTGTTTGGGAGCCAGAGGCGTGTTCGCCAGCCATGGTTGCTCACTCAGTACTAACCCAGCCAGCAGCCTTAGGGCATTCTAGAATTTTTTTTCCAAGATGGTTGCCTCTCACTTGAGATCCTAAGAGTCCATTTCGTACACAAACCACCTCGCACACATTTAGAATGTGTACGGAAAAATAAAAAAGAGTTTTCTTGGTTGGCGCAGTTTCCCGCCGACCAAGAATACTTGGTTGGCGCAGTGGCTAGAGCACTATTCTTCCATCCATTACACTGGTTGAGAGTGTTCCAAGGTGATATGCACTAGGCCAGAGGTTTGGAACCGTTTTATGTTTGATGGCCACATTGCAGTTAGAGACACAAGATGGTGTTCGTCGTCCATGCTGGAGTAGGCGAGTGTATCCTTTCCCACATTTGTCCAACCACTTGGGCTAGACGGTAGAGCGACAGTCTCGCGTCATGCAGGCCGGCGTTCAATCTCCGCCGGTTGCACACCATTCCTTCCAACTCGTCTCATCCCAAATCCTTATCCTGACCTCTTCCAGGTGCTATATAGTCGTAATGGCTTGGCGCTTTTCCCTGATAGTTCCATTTCATTCCATGTTTCAATGGAATATTTCTTGGCATGAAAGAGACACATCAAAATATTACCTTCTGAGAACTCAGTTAACTCAATCTGCAGCCTGGATAAACATTTACTTTTATCCTCCATATTATGTATTATATAAATAAATAAATAATATATATATATATATATATATATATATATATATATATATATATATATATATATATATCTATATATATGTCGTACCTAGTAGCCAGAACGCATTTCTCAGCCTACTATGCAAGGCGCGATTTGCCTAATAAGTCAAGTTTTCATGAATTAATTGTTTTTCGACTACCTAACCTACCTAACCTAACCTAACTTTTTCTGGTACCTAACCTATAGAGATAGGTTAGGTTAGGTAGGGTTGATTAGGTTCGGACATATAACTACATTAATTTTAACTCCAATAAAAAAAAATTGACCTCATACATAATGAAATGGGTAGTTTTATCATTTCATAAGAAAAAAATTAGAGAAAATATATTAATTCAGGAAAACTTGGCTTATTAAGCAAATCGGGCCTTGCATAGTAGGCTGAGAAGTGCGTTCTGGCTACTAGGTACGACATATATATAGATATATATATATATTATATATATATATATATACACACATTTATAAGCGATAGAGATTGTCTATTTGCTTCCGTGTCTGTGTTTGTGCAAAGTTGAGGCAGGGCTTGGGGCTAGCCTCACCAAAGTGTGCATGATGACTGAGGATAGTCACAGTCTGGTCGGGGGGGGGGGGGGGGGGGGGGGGGGGGGGTGTAGACCACCGTGGTGGTGACCCACTTTGCTTCAAATGACAAATTATACCAATTTCCAATCTCGTAAAAAACCAGACTCCATCACTAAGATTCATCCAGAAAATTATTTGTTTCGTGATTGGGGGGACGTAAGTGCAGGGGACGTTGTGAAGGGCAGGGGACGTGGTGAAGGGCAGGGGACGTGGTGAAGGGCAGGGGACGTGGTGAAGGGCAGGGGACGTGGTGAAGGGCAGGGAACGTGGTGAAGGGCAGGGAACATGGTGAAGGGCAGGGAACGTGGTGAAGGGCAGGGAACGTGGTGAAGGGCAGGGGACGTGGTGAAGGGCAGGGGACGTGGTGAAGGGCAGGGAACGTGGTGAAGGGCAGGGAACGTGGTGAAGGGCAGGGAACGTTGTGAAGGGCAGGGAACGTGGTGAAGGGCAGGGAACGTAGTGAAGGGCAGGGGACGTTGTGAAGGGCAGGGGACGTGGTGAAGGGCAGGGGACGTAGTGAAGGGCAGGGGACGTGGTGAAGGGCAGGGGACGTGGTGAAGGGCAGGGAACGTGGTGAAGGGCAGGGAACGTGGTGAAGGGCAGGGAACGTTGTGAAGGGCAGGGAACGTGGTGAAGGGCAGGGAACGTTGTGAAGGGCAGGGGACGTGGTGAAGGGCAGGGGACGTGGTGAAGGGCAGGGGACGTGGTGAAGGGCAGGGAACGTTGTGAAGGGCAGGGAACGTGGTGAAGGGCAGGGACGTGGTGAAGGGCAGGGGACGTGGTGAAGGGCAGGGGACGTGGTGAAGGGCAGGGGACGTGGTGAAGGGCAGGGAACGTGGTGAAGGGCAGGGAACGTGGTGAAGGGCAGGGAACGTTGTGAAGGGCAGGGAACGTGGTGAAGGGCAGGGAACGTAGTGAAGGGCAGGGGACGTTGTGAAGGGCAGGGGACGTGGTGAAGGGCAGGGGACGTAGTGAAGGGCAGGGAACGTAGTGAAGGGCAGGGAACGTGGTGGTGATGATGATGGGATTCTCAAGTGGTGCCTTGATAATGAGGATAGTTACAATGGTCATGCCAGTATGCGGCGAAGATGATTACATAGATGAGGATAGTTGCCTGTGGTATAGATAGTTACAATATAGAAGGCTGTGTTGAACGAAGTTGCTTACACAGATGGTGGTCGTGTATAGTGAAACTGAGCCACAATAATGAAGATATAAATAATGAAGTTGTCACCTCCGTAAACCGAGCAACGCCGGCTATACCATGATATAACCCCCATGATATAACCCATTCCCATATGAATTAGATACAAGCTACCTGTATGTACCTAAAATCCTGTGAATGAACCTACAGGAACCTACAGACCACCAAAGGGAAGCTCTAATTCAAGTTAAAAGCCACGTGATTAGCGGTTCCCACGGGCCCTCCCTCCCTCCCCCCCCCTACTCACGGGCCCTCGCTCCATCACACTACATTTACTCCTATACATAAACACATATCGATAGAGCTTCGGCCTCGCGCGTAGGGTCCAAGGTTCGAGACTCCTACAGCCCAGGTGATTGGGATGAAAACATATCTAGTGTGAAAGCGTCTGCAGGAGAAGGGGTAGAGGGGGAAAAAAGTTTGTTTACCTTCGAGTGCACATGTTTTCCTCCTCCTCCGAGCTCGTCCATAGACGCATGAAAGAGTGTTTACGGCAGGAGCCACAACCACAACACCCGTCCGTAAGAGCCCGAGCAACACTGCTCTCGGAAATATGTGAAACTCGAGAAGGATTTTGTTCTTTGGGATGGAAAGCTGAACACGAACAGCTTTTCTTGTCGCTGCTCGCTCTAGCAGGCTGACAGAGGGGAGGGGACGTGAGGGGACGTGAGGGGAGGCGAGGGGACGTTAGGGGACGTGAGGGGACGTGAGGGGAGGGGACAGGACGTGAGGGGAGGGGAGGGGAGGGGACAGGACGTGAGGGGACGTATGTAGAGTCAGGCGGAGATTGGAGCAAAGATAGTGAGGAAGAGAGGTAAGGAGGAAGGGTGAGAGTTGGTGAGGTAGAGGGTGAGAGTTAGTGACGTAGAGGGTGAGAGTTGGTGAGGTAGAGGGTGAGAGTTGGTGAGGTAGAGGGTGAGAGTTGGTGAGGTAGAGGGTGAGAGTTGGTGAGGTAGAGGGTGAGAGTTGGTGAGGTAGAGGGTGAGAGTTGGTGAGGTAGAGGGTGAGAGTTGGTGAGGTAGAGGGTGAGAGTTGGTGAGGTAGAGGGTGAGAGTTGGTGAGGTAGAGGGTGAGAGTTGGTGAGGTAGAGGGTGAGAGTTGGTGAGGTAGAGGGTGAGAGTTGGTGAGGTAGAGGGTGAGAGTTGGTGAGGTAGAGGGTGAGAGTTGGTGAGGTAGAGGGTGAGAGTTGGTGAGGTAGAGGGTGAGAGTTAGTGAGGTAGAGGGTGAGAGTTTGTGAGGTAGAGGGTGAGAGTTAGTGAGGTAGAGGGTAAGAGTTAGTGAGGTAGAGGGTGAGAGTTAGTGAGGTAGAGGGTGAGAGTTAGTGAGGTAGAGGGTGAGAGTTAGTGAGGTAGAGGGTGAGAGTTGGTGAGGTAGAGGGTGGGAGTTGGTGAGGTAGAGGGTGAGAGTTAGTGAGGTAGAGGGTGAGAGTTGGTGAGGTAGAGGGTGAGAGTTGGTGAGGTAGAGGGTGAGAGTTGGTGAGGTAGAGGGTGAGAGTTGGTGAGGTAGAGGGTGAGAGTTGGTGAGGTAGAGGGTGAGAGTTGGTGAGGTAGAGGGTGAGAGTTAGTGAGGTAGAGGGTGAGAGTTAGTGAGGTAGAGGGTGAGAGTTAGTGAGGTAGAGGGTGAGAGTTAGTGAGGTAGAGGGTGAGAGTTGGTAAGGAGAAAGGGTGAGAGTTGGTAAGGAGAAAGGGTGAGAGTTGGTAAGGAGAAAGGGTGAGAGTTGGTAAGGAGAAAGGGTGAGAGTTGGTAAGGAGAAAGGGTGAGAGTTGGTAAGGAGAAAGGGTGAGAGTTGGTAAGGAGAAAGGGTGAGAGTTGGTGAGGTAGAGGGTGAGAGTTGGTAAGGAGAAAGGGTGAGAGTTGGTAAGGAGAAAGGGTGAGAGTTGGTGAGGTAGAGGGTGAGAGTTGGTAAGGAGAAAGGGTGAGAGTTGGTAAGGAGAAAGGGTGAGAGTTGGTAAGGAGAAAGGGTGAGAGTTGGTAAGGAGAAAGGGTGAGAGTTGGTAAGGAGAAAGGGTGAGAGTTGGTAAGGAGAAAGGGTGAGAGTTGGTAAGGAGAAAGGGTGAGAGTTGGTAAGGAGAAAGGGTGAGAGTTGGTGAGGTAGAGGGTGAGAGTTGGTAAGGAGAAAGGGTGAGAGTTGGTAAGGAGAAAGGGTGAGAGTTGGTGAGGTAGAGGGTGAGAGTTGGTAAGGAGAAAGGGTGAGAGTTGGTAAGGAGAAAGGGTGAGAGTTGGTGAGGTAGAGGGTGAGAGTTGGTAAGGAGAAAGGGCGAGAGTTGGTAAGGAGAAAGGGTGAGAGTTGGTGAGGTAGAGGGTGAGAGTTGGTAAGGAGAAAGGGTGAGAGTTGGTGAGGTAGAGGAGTGAGGAGGGAAGGAGAGGTCAAGAGAGCAGGAAAGGTGAACACAAATCTAATTACCAAAGAATGAGAGGAAGTAATGTGGCGTGTCGTAAGTGTCTGGGTGGAGGAGGCGCGCTCCTGAGAACTGTCCTAGCCTGTTCCTTCCTAGCCATTTGCTGGGGGGTTGAGCTTCGTCTCCTGGGTCCCACCTAGTTTATAAAACTCACGTAATTATTTTCTAACATTGTTTTAGTTCTGCCATTTCAACTTTTCTTCTCAAGATTCACTTAACTAAATCTTAGGTTGGAGATACTTTTTGTCACATGTTCGGTTGATTCAGATATTTTAATTATCGTCTGTCTGTACTTTTTTTAACTACTACAATTTGAAACGGTCTGTTTGCCCCTCAGTATCTTCCATAGCGTGATCATTTCTCCTGTGTTGCTTTATCCTCTATTGACGTTTGGTCTGTTATCTTTAGTTCCATGGCACATTTTCTCAGATCCTGAACAATCCTGAAGATATACCTAAGCAGTGTTTCCAGCGTCTTCGACCATGTGTTTGTGATGGTGGTGGTTGTGGTGGTGGTTGTGGTGGTAGTTGTGGTGGTGGTGGTGGCTGCGTCGTGTGGTGGACAGTGTGTGAGAGAATGGCACTTCACGACTGTCTCAAGTTGTACAAGTGAGTGCACGACGAGATGTAAATCAACATAAAATCTCCAGGAGTGCACATTCATCGGTGCACAGACCTCAGCCCTCTGGTCTGGGACCAAGGTCTGCCCTCTTAGGTGCTTATAAACAGCCCTCTGGCTGGGCAGACAAGAGGCATTGCAAGGGGCCGTTGCATGCCTCATCCCCGATCAACCAGACTCATAATACAAGTCTTCACTAGGAACACAGTGGTCGCACAGTCACGGCTGGGAGAGAAGAGTCAAGAGTGACTTCATATGCACCCAAGCCAGGAGAGTCAGCTCACATGGTCAGTGGAAGTCCTCTTAACTCTCCCCAGCACTCTCCCGCGACGTCACAAGTCGAATTGTGCAATTGACTGCCACTGAATTATGCATCTGTGCTTGCCTGCTATAGGTCCTATTCATTTACCATTGATCTAAGGGAAACACTAGCAAAACATCATGGAATTCTGAAGCGTCATTCTGCTCTGGAAATTCATGATAGAGGGAAGAACAATAGGACTAATAACATCCAATTAATGCCTATCGCTATCTCAAAACTTATACAAAGTTATTCCTTTGCGTTCAAATTAACTGCCGATCGTTTCATAATCATAATACGCATAATTTACTTGATTTAAAGTCATGATAATTGTAAAAGTGTTGAAGAGAGCGCGTGCCAGGTGACCACTACCAGGTGTGACACACACTGAGCCCAGCGTGATCACGGATCATCACTGTCATCAACTGACGGTGAAGAGTTCAGAGATCGTCTGGGTGATATACAGAGCATCACAGCTTGACTTATAGAATGATCGGAGGGAAGCTAAGCTTGTTGTCCACGTGTCTTACGGAGATCATGCCCAGCTTCGTACCCTGAGTACAGTGCCCTGCCACCCCGTGTACAGTGCCCTGCCACCCCGTGTACAGTGCCCTGCCACCCCGTGTACAGTGCCCTGCCACCCCGTGTGCAGTGCCCTGCCACCCCGTGTACAGTGCCCTGCCACCCCGTGTACAGTGCCCTGCCACCCCGTGTACAGTGCCCTGCCACCCCGTGTACAGTGCCCTGCCACCCCGTGTACAGTGCCCTGCCACCCCGTGTACAGTGCCCTGCCACCCCGTGTATAGTGCCCTGCCACCCCGTGTACAGTGCCCTGCCACCCCGTGTGCAGTGCCCTGCCACCCCGTGTACAGTGCCCTGCCACCCCGTGTACAGTGCCCTGCCACCCCGTGTACAGTGCCCTGCCACCCCGTGTACAGTGCCCTGCCACCCCGTGTACAGTGCCCTGCCACCCCGTGTACAGTGCCCTGCCACCCCGTGTACAGTGCCCTGCCACCCCGTGTACAGTGCCCTGCCACACCGTGTACAGTGTCCTGCCACCCCGAGTACAGTGTCCTGCCACCCCGTGTACAGTGCCCTGTCACCCCGTGTATAGTGCCCTGCCACCCCGTGTACAGTGCCCTGCCACCCCGTGTACAGTGCCCTGCCACCCCGTGTACAGTGCCCTGCCACCCCGTGTACAGTGCCCTGCCACCCCGTGTACAGTGCCCTGCCACACCGTGTACAGTGTCCTGCCACCCCGTGTACAGTGTCCTGCCACCCCGTGTACAGTGCCCTGCCACACCGTGTACAGTGCCCTGCCACACCGTGTACAGTGCCCTGCCACCCCGTGTACAGTGCCCTGCCACCCCGTGTACAGTGCCCTGCCACACCGTGTACAGTGCCCTGCCACACCGTGTACAGTGTCCTGCCACCCCGTGTACAGTGTCCTGCCACCCCGTGTACAGTGTCCTGCCACCCCGTGTACAGTGTCCTGCCACCCCGTGTACCTCAGGTGCCCTGCCACACCGTGTACAGTGCCCTGCCACACCGTATACAGTGCCCTGCCACACCGTATACAGTTCCCTGCCACACCGTGTACAGTGCCCTGCCACACCGTATACAGTGCCCTGCCACACCGTGTACAGTGCCCTGCCACCCCGTGTACCTCAGGTGCCCTGCCACACCGTGTACAGTGCCCTGCCACACCGTGTACAGTGCCCTGCCACACCGTATACAGTGCCCTGCCACACCGTATACAGTGTCCTGCCACACCGTGTACAGTGCCCTTCCACACCGTATACAGTGCCCTGCCACCCCGTGTACCTCAGGTGCCCTGCCTTCCCGTGTACAGTGGTGGTGCCGCTGGTGGTGGTTATGGTGCTGGTGGTGGTGGTGGTGGTGGTGGTTATGGTGCTGGTGGTGGTTATGGTGCTGGTGGTGGTGGTGGGGGTGACAGTGGTGGTGGTGGTGGTGGTGGTGATGCTGGTGGTGGTGCTGGTGGTGGTGGTGGTGGTGGTTGTGGTGGTGGTGGTGGTGGTGGTGCCAGTGGTGGTGGTGGTGGTGCCAGTGGTGGTGGTGGTGGTGGTGGTGGTGGTGGTGGTGGTGGTGCCAGTGGTGGTGGTGGTGGTGGTGGTGGTGGTTATGGTGGTGGTGGTGGTGGTGGTGGTTATGGTGGTGGTGGTGGTGGTGGTGGTGGTGGTGGTTGTGGTGGTGGTGGTGGTGCCAGTGGTGGTGGTGGTGGTTGTGGTGGTGGTGGTGGTGCCAGTGGTGGTGGTGGTGGTGGTGGTGGTGGTTGTGGTGGTGGTGGTGGTGCCAGTGGTGGTGGTGGTGGTGGTGCCAGTGGTGGTGGTGGTGGTTGTAGTGGTGGTGGTGGTGGTGGTTGTAGTGGTGGTGCCAGTGGTGGTGGTGGTGGTGCCAGTGGTGGTGGTGCCAGTGGTGGTGGTGGTGGTTGTAGTGGTGGTGCCAGTGGTGGTGGTGGTGGTGCCAGTGGTGGTGGTGCCAGTGGTTGTGGTGCCAGTGGTGGTGCCAGTGGTGGTGGTTGTAGTGGTGGTGGTGGTGGTGGTGCCAGTGGTGGTGGTGCCAGTGGTGGTGGTGGTGGTGCCGCCTGTTTATATCTATATTCCTTGTGTACCATTTACGGTTTATCTGGTCTCTCGCTGTGCGTGTCTACGTTTCTAATTCTCGTTGTACTTGTTTCTGTACTTTATTTACTTGTGTCTGTCTTAATCTTTGTTTATTTATATAGCTTCGTGTCTCTGCTTTTGTATATATCAGTTTATTTGTTACTTCTCTCTGTCTTGTCTCCCTTTATCTTTTGTGTTTATCTAGATTTCTCAGTCAGCCTATGTACATGCATATATGTATGTATGCTTGTGTGTCTCGGTTCATATGTGTATATGTTTACTTACACGTTTATGTGTACTCTGGTATCTATAATCACAGGGGCGGGTGTGATTATAGATTAATCAGTAAGTGGTGATTACACCACTATATAATCATCAGAGTAAGCACCAATCCGGGAAGACTACGTAATGCCGTCTAAGTCGCAAGTTATTTAAAAGGAGCACTAAATATGACGAAAGATGCCAACACAAGAATAGCAGGACACAAAGGAAATGATATCAAAAGTATCTGATTCACCCGGAATTCACACGAGACAAAACCGGCTCCTAAGGACACGAGGAAAGCAAGAACCGAACATCTAAAAAAAAATCAGGGCAATCATCAAGGTGCAAAACAGCAACTTGGACAAAAGGGAGCAGGACATTGTTCCATTAAGGGATCACGTGTCAGGCGATTGTGACAAATACTTGACTTAGCCACAGCTGTCTTCCTACGACCATTATGGTAGTACGATGAAGGCCAAGGGGCAAATGTCACACTTGAGAGGACGTAGTTTATTACCTCTAACCGACCGATTAAGTCTAATTCTTGGTCTGCTCGTATCAGGTGAAGGGTAGCACAATCGTCGTGACCCAAACGTGTCAGAAGGGTTATACCTACGTGGGAATGCTGGGAATATTCCCACGTGGGAATGCCTAACGTCCCTGTCAACGGTCGCAGATTGCAGCATGAATGACCGGGCAGAATGATATTCGGGAAGGGTGAAATGATCATTCTATGTGATATGGAGACGAGCGTTATGTGCTGGGGCACGATATAGGTTAAATCTTGATTTAAGTTAAATCAAGTTAAATCTAAGGGGCAAGATTTAAGAATGGGCTTAGGAGTACGGAAAGAAGAGAGAAGATGCGCACCAGCGCTAATAGAGGCAAAATGCGGAACAAGCTTTTTCGTGACCAGCACAGAGTCTGCCGCAACCAAACCACGGAAGTGAAGGATAAGTGACAAGTCTTGAACAAATTTTCCGGCAATCTTATGGACAGTCTTTAAGGTGCATGGGAGAGAGGGGTGTCAACTGTGAATGTGGCGACACAAGATCTCCAACACTCAGTTTTGCCATAAGGAACGAGTGTTGGATTGCTCTATGAGCCACTGCACCAGTCTTCCTAAACCGAATGACGGTCACCAGAATACGCCTTGCAATAGTGCCTCTTCCAGGCTGCCCACTTACAGTGCACGGCCCAAGCACAGTCCACATTCCAGCAAGGGACACATCTCCGTATACCATGTTGACATAGTCGGAGACAGAACGGAGAGCAGCGTTCATTATGGAGTCATAAAAATGGAGGGAGCTGGGAGGAGAGACATCAGATTGGCCGGGGAGAGCAGAAAATAGAGCATAGTCCGTCTTATGAAGCCACTACCTAGGAGAGATAAAAGGAGGGCAGAAGGAAAGGAAAGGTATTACGATGGGAAAATGGTCACTTTTATGAGGGTCATGAAGTGCACTGTATGTCAGGTCCCAAATAAATGGATTAGGAGCAGCGAGAAAGGTCAATGCCAGAGCGTGAGAGTTGACATTAGTTGGCTAAACGGTTATCAGAAGGGATAAAAGGAGTAGAGAGGTACAAAAGTTTTCAAAAAGAAGGCCTAACGAATTCGTATGGACTATGCCACACCCAATTACAATTACTATAACAATACATACTCGCTTAACTCATGGTCCCTTCATTTCGCGCCACCCTGCTTCCTTTTGTCCTAATTGCATTGCCCCTCTTACAGACGTGCATATCCTTGTTGAATGTCCTGACTTCCGGGGATCAGAGCGTGTCTTGTTTTCCGACCGTCCCTCGCGGGCACTTGTCCCTCGATAGTATTCTTGGCGACTCGGATACTTTTGATATCGTTCGCCTTATGCGTTTCTGTTCTCGTATTGGCATCCTTGGTGATATTTAGCGCCCTCTGATTATCCCGCACATTTGATGGTGCTACTTAGCCTTCCCGGTTTGGTGCCTTCTTTTGATAATTACTTACTATAACAATACGGAGCTGTTGAGATCCAGTTGAGGCCGTGGATTTCATGGAAAATTTACTTTGCCAAATCGAGACCATCGGGAAAAGCAAAACAACCTGGAATTGGCTTACGCCCTCACTGCATCGAGGTCGTTCGACAATTAAAGACTTCCAAGAGTAGCCGAGGATCCATCAGCGAATTTAAAAGATGCTCGAGATCGGGAAGGGAAATAGGAACATGAAATGGGAGATACACGGTACATAGAGAATAGCATTTACTTACAAATATATGAGCGGCAGTACAATAACATTCAACTGAAAGAGAAGAGAAACAAAAGGAACATCATTCCAGATTAAGAGACCAATAGAGTTAGTGGTATTGAAAGTAGATTGAGGAGAGGAGACAAAGGAATAACCACTGAAATATAACCAGTGAAAACCTGCAAAATGAAAGATTCATCTCCCCGAAATTGGCACAAAAGTCACGGATATTCCACTGGATGACTGACATAGGAGAGCCCAGCTATGATAAGAAGACCAAACGGTAGAAAAGACAAAGTGAAAAGCACAGAGCTAGGAAATGTCAGAATCAGGAGCAGAATCCAAATCAGAGAAATCATGGTTGGGGGCCATGGGCAAACCCAGCAGTGACGACGGTATTGGGAGAGGAACATGACGGAACACAGGCGGGTCGACAGGGGTCTGGTGAGGATGAAGGTAGTGGGCACGGATAGCTACGAAGGACAGGCCGAGGAGGGATAGAAACAACGGCACACTCAGGAGGAAGGGTCAGTATCAGAGAAGGAACCAAGGGCAGTGGGACAACATATAAAGGAGGGGCCAAATGGCCCTGCAATGGAGATAAGAGGGGGTGGGGGTGGGGGGGGGGTAGTACTGTTGCCTTCTTACCCTATAAGAGGATAGAAGGGGAGGAACCAAGTTTGCGTATCTGGCTAACAGACACAGGAACGATGGCATAAAGATATTCCGAGATAGACATAATCTTTTCAGATGGAGTAGGAGAATGTGAGCAGGTGACAGGAGGATGAGACCGGGTGACAGGAGGATGAGACCGAGGATGAGACCGGGTGACAGGAGGATGAGACCGGGTGACAGGAGGATGAGACCGGGTGACAGGAGGATGAGACCGGGTGACAGGAAATGTTATGTTTAACATTGGGCACAATGTATCGGGCCTCCTGGAAGGAGGGAAGCACAAGGTACCGTAGTAACTACCCAGGAACTGGTCACTCCATGCAACGTGGTAGACATCACAGAGGACACTAATGTCGACCCTGGCAGGGAAGGGGAAAAGAATCAAAGTGGTAGTCTAACCACTTCGATTCCAAGGCTACAAGTGGTTAGACCACTTGTAGCCTTGGACTGGGTCCAACAAGCCGGGACCTATGAAACCCGATCTTCCTATGTAATCCGACTCCAGGGCCTGGTCGCCCGCCCCACGAGTCGCAGGAGAGACGTGAATAGAAGCTAACAAAAAGAAAGCAACATAACGACTTTGCTCTCCCTCACCCTGGCGTATCTGCAAGTTCCACAGCATCGCTGGCGACGTACTACCTTCCCAAATCACAATAAAGTCACCTGATATACAATAATGTTGTCTAGTGTTAGGAAAAAATCTAATTAAAAATCACCAGTTTACTGGGCAGATCTAAGCAGAACACCTTAATATATGTGTGTATATATATATATATATATATATATATATATATATATATATATATATATATATATATATATATATATATATATATATATATATATATATATATATATATATATATATGACAGCTATATCAGAGGAAATATTCCAACATAAAGAGGTGAGATTATTATTCACTCTGGGTTGGTCGCTGCCCTTCGTTCTAACCAGAAAATAATCCTATCTACCTAACATTACTGGCGAAGGATGACAAAATAAGATTTCAGAAAGACACTTCCCTTGTTTAGATGTTGACTGCGTGTTGATGCTGGAAGAAGCATTAATTTACTCTCCATAACACTTCGTCCAAGGGAGTATATTGGCACTGTTCTGCTCCAGCGACCTGGTCTAACAGTAATAATAACTGACTCTGAGGCTTCCCTCCCACTGACTCATCCCTTGTACTCCAGATGCGTCAAGAAGTGTTTAGAGAGTGCCTACATTAACTCAATTTTAGTACTAATAAGTTAATTCAAGTGAAATGTTTTTATGATGTTTACAGTCCCGAGACTGCTGTATTAGGAATAATTCCCAGAAGAATAGCTGGAAAATTTAATAGCGACGTGGCAATGATATCCCGTTGTCTATTGACAGGAAAATTCAACTATAGGCTACATTTTCTATGGGTTAACATGTTTATTTGCACAACAGCAGCAATATTGTCTGCATATTGTATTTAATATTAGTAAATGGAGGTCGGGTTTTCCGTCACCAGGGGCTGAAGCACGCTGGGGTAGGGTCAACTCCCAGATGAAGGAACACAAGGGAATGTATAGGTCTCCATACACAGCTGACATATATGGGGCATATTTCGCATGTGTACTGCTACAGCAGGCAATAGAGGTGAGCAGAAGCCACCACCCCCACCCCACCACCTCACATTCAGGGGGGGTAGGGGTGCAAAAGTGCCCCTCTTTTGAACCAAAAGAGTTCAACCTGTAGAGATAGTCATTTAACCAATCAGATTAACCAATCAGATTCATCAAATCCACAATCTCAAAGGGTTTTTATTTTATTTTATTTTTATTTCTAATAGGGGCATCACACATTTTAGTCACTTAAAAAGGATATTCACTCGCAACTTCCACTAAAGATGAATATTCCCAACTGAATGATCTAGAGTGCTTTTTAAGACGCGAGTAACAATATTTTTACTCGCTATCCCACACTCAATGACTCCCGATTCAATTTATCACTGAACAAATTTAGTGTTGTGGATTTCGATGTTGAATTTCCACCAAATAATTGTTTCCTGTAATCTAGTCATTTTTATCCTTTATATCACTATTCCTAGAATATAACATTCCATTGTTTCTAACAAATTACATAAATGTTTCGGAGGCTGCATTTCCATGTCTCGAACTGAATTTCTGGTATTTAATCTCTGCATATTCTCACGCGGGAAATTGACATGCTAACATAAGAAATATGTTCACCAAGAAAAGAAATTTGCACACTAATAAGGGAGATTTGTACACCATCGTGGGAAATTAATATAATCAAGATATGAAGGTCAATAATGCTAACTTGGTGGTGTGGGAATGAGCCGTTCTAAACTTTAAGTTCCTCTTCATCAGTCTACCATAGGAGGTGAGGTTACATCAAGGAGTCAAGTTCAGTTGGCTCAATATTCAGCTAACAAATAATGTAGTGAACATGCTTGTAGTGTTTTAGCATACCTCTCCATGCACTTTTCATTCCAGATTCTTTGTGGCTTTTGGAACGCCATTTTAAAATGATTCAAATGCCGCCATTTCCAGGTTCCCGCTGGACCGGCGGACCCTGGGAGTAGATGACCAGTTCCTGTGGGGGCCCGCCTTCATGATCTCCCCCGTCCTCAAGTCTGGGGCGGTGGAGAGACGTGTCTACTTCCCCCATGACTTTTGGTACGACTACTATACGGTGAGTCAGGTCGTTGTGTACTTCCCTCACGGCTATTAGTACGACTATTATACGGTGAGTCAGGTCGTTGTGTACTTCCCTCACGGCTATTAGTACGACTACTATACGGTGAGTCAGGTCGTTGTGTACTTCCCTCACGGCTATTGGTACGACTACTATACGGTGAGTCAGGTCGTTGTGTACTTCCCTCACGGCTATTAGTACGACTACTATACGGTGAGTCAGGTCGTTGTGTACTTCCCTCACGGCTATTGGTACGACTACTATACGGTGAGTCAGGTCGTTGTGTACTTCCCTCACGGCTATTAGTACGACTACTATACGGTGAGTCAGGTCGTTGTGTACTTCCCTCACGGCTATTGGTACGACTACTATACGGTGAGTCAGGTCGTTGTTTACTTCCCTCACGGCTATTGGTATATTTTAGCAAAGGAATATGGAAAACAAATACAAAAAAATGGGGGCAATAACTTCAGAAAGTTTTCATATATCAGAAACTTCCAAATTATATTTGTTCAATCACTCAGCCATAACTATAATTTACTTTACATATAATAATATTTAATTAAATTCCCTAAAATTTGTGTTGAAATAATAACATTTACTAGAAGGCAAAATTTAAGTAGATTTTAACAAAGAAGTTCACAAATAAATATTTCGAAATGGGGAATTACAAAATCTTGTAAATCTTGAAATGGGGAATTACAAAATCTTGTAAATCTTGAAATGGGGAATTACAAAATCATCTGAAGGACCAATCGCTTCAAGCGCACTTTTAAAGAATTTAAACTTTGATTCATCATCTTGTGAGTTTTTAAAGCAACTGAAATTTTCATAACACCTTAAAAAATCTTGGAGATTTTTATCTAACAGGTTATCATAATAACTGGATGTACTATGGTTATCTTGTGGAACTAATTTACAAGGAAAGCGGAAATCTCCAAAAATCCGCCATTGGATTTGGAGGTCATTGGAGGTCAAATATTATTCCGAGGCAAAAAGTTGTGTTCTCGGTGGCTAGTCACCTTTAGCGTGTACTAATAAAATCAACACAGTCTTCTGCATCAAAGTATTTTCCAAGTTTACAGTGTTGGAACACATTCTCTATGCATCGATACCTTTTGTAAGTCACTCACCCACTGGATGTTGAGGTTCAGTAAACATATTACACATACTGATGTCCAACATCCTTCTGTATGCCGCACTGATGTCCCACATCCTTCTGTATGCCGTACTGATGTCCCACATCCTTCTGTATGCCGTACTGATGTCCCACATCCTTCTGTATGCCGTACTGGTGTCCCACATCCTTCTGTATGCCGTACTGGTGTCCCACATCCTTGTGTATGCCATACTGATGTCCCACATCCTTCTGTATACCGTACTGATGTCCCACATCCTTATGTATACCCTACTGATGTCCCACATCCTTCTGTATACCGTACTGATGTCCCACATCCTTCTGTATGCCATACTGATGTCCCACATCCTTCTGTATGCCATACTGATGTCCCACATCCTTCTGTATACCGTACTGATGTCCCACAACATTGTCTTCTGTATGCCATACTTAGGCCCAAAACCATGTCCTTCTTTATGCCATAGTGATCCGTAATATAAACTTCATGCCACACTGAAACCGTTATAACAGCGATATGTGACCTTCCATAACATGACGCATCAGTCCTGGGATCCTCCCTTTATGATGATTCTCTCCAAGACTAACCTTCCCTGCTCTTAACATTCTCTATCATGCAACAAACTCGTTCTGGCCGAACCCTTAAAGAACCGAATTAACTTCCCA